>NC_061082.1:13843438-14160012 GCF_021917145.1 Hypomesus transpacificus | reverse complement strand
GCTGACACTTTTCATAATCTTCCCAAGGAACCAGACACTCGACGGGCATGGCTGATGTTTTTCTATGACAAGATCCCTGTGAAGTTCGACACTCATTTAACAGGCATGAAAACGGGTCAGGGGTGAAAAAGGTGAGAAGGATATTACCCCTCTAAGGGGGTCCGGGTGCATGTTACCCCAAAAGGAAAATTTGAATATTCCATATTTTAAAGCATCAATCTGATGCATTTTGAGATACTTTTTTGCCAACCTGGGGAGAACTGGAGAAACGTAACTTAAGCCATGAGTCAAAAATTATTATGGCCTCCTTACTAAGTATTATGCAAGCCATTTCATGCCAGCCTGTCACTGGGTCTAACATTTACAGTATATGAGGCACAATGTGGTACGGCACCACAAATGGCTTAATGCATAACCCCCCAAAAGATGGTGGACATGCTGTAACTTAACTTGTCTACTCTTCCATCATGATTGACAGCCAATACAAGTACCAGCGTATTTTGAAGTCAAACTGCGTATCCGCTACACAAATTGCGTACAAGTTGGCAGGTCTGCTTATTGATACAACGGCAGGGACGGACTGAAAGTAAAAATAAGCGCTGGACTTTGATCCAGACCGGCCCACCAGAACCGGTCCCGTATACGCCACCACACCGAGCGCCCTGCTAATGCATGCAAATTCTGTCTGATGTGATGCTAGTTAGGGACTTCCATGGTTAATGTGAGCGCGCAAGCGAATTTGTTTTGCCTGATTTGAGCGAAAAACAGTTTTTGGAGCTTGAAACAAACATAGCTATTGTCCAATTGGTAAAACGTTGTCTAGTGAAGGTAATTACGTTTACGTTTCTTAGCCTGGTTTTCCATCTTTATTGTCTCAAATTTGCTTTTCTGTCAGTGTCACTGTTGTGTGTAAGCGGCATTAAGGGCTGCATACGTTCATTTGGAATTTTCCACCGGAGCTTTAGCTAGCTGGCTAACGTTGCGTTCTCTTCTGCTGTGTTCAATGACTCAATTCATCAATCTGTAGCTAACGTTAGCTAAGTCTATGTCAACAGAGCTCCTGGGTAACTAAACTTAAATATACCAGAAAATATAAAAATGATTGAAACCATCATTCACCAAATTCAGTCAAGTAAATCGCCAAGGCCAGGAGTGCTTTCAGCTTCTGATGGTGGTCTGCACTGGTGATGCAAGGACCTTTGCGTTAATATTTCCATGCACTTTCCTGACACGCGCACCTGTTCGCAGTTCACTGAATATGAATACCAACCCCCCCCCCCCAAAAAAAAACTATTTTCATCGAAAGGTGAGGGATTTTCATGTCTGATTTATTCATTTGCTCGAACCATTTCACCAAAGACAGTTTTGAATGAAAACCTTGGACAATTTAAAGAAGGATTTGCTAAGCCGCTGTTGCTGAAAAGAGGTGCTGTTCCAACCGTATGCTTATCACAAACGCAAGCCGTAAGTATGATTTTGTCGCTAACAGTTAGCCTATTATCAATGCTAACGTGTCCTGTATCTAGCATAGGTAGAATGCTAAATATGTTTCTAAACACATCAACATACCTTACATAGCAAATGACTCTAGCTAGACTAGCTGTAGTCGGCATTAGGTGGGAAGCTTCAGAAAAATAGCCAGAAAACGAATAGCAGTCTAGCCTATTGCTAACGCCTGCCTAGATTATCCATTTGATATAACTGGAGAAAGGCAGGTGCTAGATACAGGATACGTTAGCATTGCTAATAACTGTTACTGACAAAATCATACAACAGCTTGCGGCTATGATGAACATAAGGTCGGAACGCACCTCTTTTCAGCAACAGCTTCATAGCAAATCCTGCTTTACATTGTCCCAGGTTTTCAAAACCGTCCTAGGTGAAATGGTATGCTTAAATGTGTCGAAGGTCGAACTTCACCTGATCTTCTAAACATCAGCCATGCCCGTCTAGTCAATGTTAGCTAGACTCTAGCTCAGTCGTTCTCAAAGTGTGGTCCGCGGACCACTGGTGGTCCACCACTGCCCCCGTAGTGGTGCGCGATGGCCACAAGTAAATTATTGCGACATTTCTAACATACATATCAGAAAGAAGAAAACACAGTCAGTAGTAGCCTATTAAAATGGACTATACACGTTCCGCATTCTGACATCGCAGCCTCTGCATGGGTTGTACCAGATCCTCTCTGGTTGTACAATGTGAGGGATGTTTATTTTACATAAATCTCCAAAAACATTTTGTGTGGAAATCCCTATCTTCATCACATCAAACCCATATGTCCTATGTTTCGGCTACAATATTTACAACGTCTGGCTCCGTGCTTGATTAACACGGATCGTTAAGCAGTCTCAAAACTTGTATTTTTTTCTTAGCGGAAATTATAATTATCAGAAGAGCCTACATTATCCGTTATAAAATCATGTGCCGCTAACAATTGTATGGCGCCAGGTCTGGAGGCCTGTTGTTACGGGGATATAGCCTACTATTTAGTTAAATGATCCACAAGTTTTTATTTATTGGCCAAGTGGTCTTTGGTCTGAAAAAGCTTGAGAAACACTGCTCTAGCTCATTTGCTTTTTATTAACGCTGATTTGCAAGGAATGCAAGAACAGCTAGATAGTGAAAACACCTAGACTGTAGGCATTGTAAACTAGTTTAGCTTGCTAACCCAAGAACATAGGTAGAATTAGGGCTGGGCGGTATGACGGTATATACCGTGCGACGGTAGAAATGTGTCTACCGGGAGAAATTTGGCTATACCGTTTCAACCGCGGTATACTTTATACTACTATATAATTTTGTATTAACCGTGTCAATTAAATGTCTGGTTGTTGTATTGTATATAAGCCATCATATAAATCGCATTCTTGCGATATTCAGAATTGTAGTTTAACTTCTATTTGATTTGCTATTTTCGTTTGACCTGAAGCACATTTGCGTTGGTCTGACGGAAATTTCAATGTGGAGTGTATTTTGTCTAAGCGGACCACATTCATGCCGATGCTAATTACTTATATTTTTGATGTCCCATTCTGCAGGTAACCAATTCGATTTGTTGTTCAAGTTTTATGTCTCGCGCTGTAAAATTCTTGTTGTAAAATTACACTGGTTGCGTTGCTAGCATTCTTGATCTAGGACAGGGGTCGGCAACCCAAAATGTTGAAAGAGCCATATTGGACCAAAAAAACAAAAAACAATTCGGTCTGGAGCCGCAAACAAATTAAAAGCCTAATATAAGCCTTATAATGAAGGCAACACATGCTCTAAGTGTCTATATAAGCTATATTAGCCTATTATCAAAATGATAAGTAGGCTACAAATACCTAATGAGCATTCATTAAAAAAGCTAGCTCGCTTCCGTTACCTAGCATAACACTCGTAGCAATGCTACTTCCTGCTAGTGTTACTTGTTAGCCTCCTCATTGTAAAATTTGAAGCCATATGATAAAGATTCCATAGTCGATAATATAGATAGGTACTTTATTAACCCCTGAACGCAAATTATTGTGTCCAGGTAGACAGATAGCTAGAAAGCTCACGCAGTCCAGAAAATCTTTAATCGATAAGTTGGATATTGTAGCTACAGTACAGTTTGAGTCTTTTGTTTTTAACTAAAGTGTTGTCTCATGTGAAGCAGTTGTTTTTGTTTGTAATAAATAATAGAGTGTGATGATGTACGGTATGGTTATTTTGTACCATTTCTTAATTGAATTTACAGAACAATTACTATACCGTGATATATACCGTAACCGTGATATAAAATTACTCATACCGTGATAGAAGATTTTGGCCATATCGCCCACCCCTAGGTAGAATGTGTGATGATTTAACCTAGTTGATTGGCAATGGGGCTAAAGTTATTTCGTGTTCCTGACTGTGTTTCATTCGAATAAATAACCTGTGTTGTCATGTAAATCTACAATTCAAGATGCATGTTTGCAAGATTAAATGATAGCTACAGCTAAGTGAAGCCGAGTTGAATCACGATAGTTTGTTTGCTAAGCTGTAGTGCTAAAGTTACCCACCTAAGGCGATCCTGTTTGCTTTGACAACAGAAGTGGAAACAACTAACGTAATCCTTTGAAATTATATCTAGTCAATCTGTTAAACAGTGTTGTGTAGACACAATAGATTTAGTTGTACGTTTTTATTTCAAGTCTCCACCTTCGTTGTTTCAGTGAGTGCTATGGCGTTGTTGTGTCTTTGCTCCGCAGCTTCACTTGTTGTAAACCAACCAATCAGCACGCAGCTCATCTATATTTTCATGAGCATACCATAAAAGGAGAAAACCTAGCGTTTTTTCCCGGGAAAATTTCACTGGGTGTATCAGGGGGAATAGAACAGCACTTGGGCCATTTTCAGCCCAACCAATGTTACATACCCTATTCGGAGATCTTAAGGAACAGTGTGAAATACCCAGTCAATCACCCCTTTAACATGCACAATGGTTGAGGCAGTTGTCATAATTGTATGTCTAAGACATCATTCAGCGCTAGCATGTACAGTTCTGCCGACCAAGGAGGCTAAAGTGATAGGAACTGTGCCCATGTCTGTGACGCAGCTGGTGATAATGTGTAGTGGATTTGGTGTTAAGAGTTTGTGGACACTTGCATTGTGTAGGTAGTTTTGACATCAGTAAACACATTAATTTATCCCCCAAAAAATCACTGATTTATACTTAAAGTTTATCCACTTTATATTGTTGTTCTGTTAGCTAGCCAGCATTCCATCCATAAAGAAACCCCTTTGAAAGCAGAGATTCAATGTTTTGCCAGCAGTCAGCACTAACCTGGCCAAAGCGGTTGGAAAAGCAAATTTGCTTCTAAATAATAAAACAGAATTTCCCTATTTTCCTTACAAAGAACTCTGGTGCGTTAAGAGCTTTGTTTCATTTTATTGCGAATGCCCTTGTTAATCGCATTAGTTCATTAACAAAACAGAATTCACTGAAGTTAACATACAGCCTCTGATACAGACTCCTAGTGCATGCGCTAGTGAAGCGTATGAAGCGAGGGATGACCAGAGGACCATTAGAGTGAAGGATGAGTTCCCATGATGCCCATGGAGGCACATTAAAATAATTGTGAAATGGTGATGCAAACAACGTCAATCGCAGGACTGCACTCCGTTTGAAAAAAAACGTATGAAAAAACGATTTCCCAAGGTGGCATTTGAACCAGCAACTTTCAGTTTGAAAGTATGCTTCTTTATCACTGGGGTACCTAGCTGATGAAGTAATAGTCCCTGAAAAAGACACAACCAGACTTGTTTCTGTCTAATGCTTGAAGGAATGTTTGCAGGTTGAGTGAGTTTATGGACAGATGGCTAGACCCTAGGGCTGCAACTAATGATTATTTTAATAATCGATTAATCTGTCAATTCTTTTTTCATGAATCGATGAATCGGATAAAAAATATATTTAAAAAAGCATTAATTTCCAACCCTTTATTCAAAAACAGAACTGACAGTGCAAATTCACAGTGCAAAAAATCTTCAGAATGTGCACAAACAGGCACACAATTTTGAAAAAGTTATTAATATTAGCGTGGATTTAATGCTATTTTCCAAGATGAGCAATTTATTTCAGTTTTGTTTAAAACTTTATTAAAAATTGAAAGGTTGTGGAAGTAGGCCAGACTTTATTAGAATAATCTGGTGTATATTTAAGATTTTTTGACACATTTTGAAAAAAGGTGAGATTTGAGGATTAAGCTATTTTCAAAGATGAGTGATTTTCTATCATTTTATTTGAAACTTCATTGAAAAAGTAAAGGCTGTAGAAGCATACCAGACATTGTTAAGATACTCTGGTGCCTGTTTGAGGTTTCATATTCCCAAAAATATTATAAGTCTACATTTTTCAAAATGGTATGGGTTGTTTTCAACCGGTCCCTAACGCGATGCTGCAAAGTAGCATCTTCCTTCTTTTTGCCATGGTGGATTGTAATGCAGAGCCGGATTAAGACATTTTGAGGCCTGGGGCTAATTACCAGGATGAGGCCCCTATATCGCCCCAACGCACATCATGACACGCACACAAACCCACACCAGGTGCACTGACACATCAGTGCTTTAAAGTCCACAGAGCCACTCTATAAATATGATCAGTTTAAACATGTGACTCACCATCATCACATCAGTGATATTAAAAGGTCAGTTTTTTGCTCTTTCTCAATGCAAACTCATCAATGAGCTCTTCAAAGTAGAGAAAAAGTTGAAAGAAAAGAAAGAAGTTGGCGCAGTATGTCATGTTCTATAGAGGGTTTTCACCGACGTCACGTTCTGGGTGGTAACCCGGATGCGCAGCCATATTGGAGGCACTCGGTGTAAACAACTGAACGGAGTACAACCAAAGAACGTATATTCTATACTCTTTGGTACAACTGTAGCCATGTCTAAACGACCGAAATGGTCATCAAAACGCGTCCAAGATCCAAAGGCATATAGGGAAGGACTTGGACCACAAGAAAAGGGTTGATATTTTGAGAAATTAGGATTTATTGGCGGTGCAGATCCCTACCAGTTAGCTCCCTCTACTTGGATCCGTGACGACCCGGTGATTCTGCCTTCAGTTGGATATCCCGATATTGTTAACTACCTGGTTTTCTCGCCAAACCCATACACATGCAGTAGTTTGATATGAATTATATTATGTCAATGCCAGCTTTACAGTAAAATAAGCGCACAGTAAAAACAATAAAAGCAGTAATAGTTTTTACTATTAAAAATATTATCATTACAATCGAAAATTTGTTTTGAGCCGCTGAAATAAACATTTCACAATACCTGACAAGAAATGTGCCGAACAAATTCGTATGTTGTCCAGATTTTTCCCTCGTAGATCTTGGTTGAGCTTTGCCAACCACAAGCGCCTCCTTTCCTCTGACAATCTCTGGCATTCCTTTCCCTGGTTTTTAATAACTTTTGGAAGTCGATAATATACCAAATGTTTTTCACGATCTGTCCTATTTGTACAACCTGAAACACGGCAATAATTCACAATTTTCCTTGACGACGTTCGGGATATACTTCAGTGCCAGTGCTTTGTTGTGATGCGGAGTGCCTCCAAGATGGCGACTTCCGGTCTGATGATGCGTCGGTGAAAACCCTCAGGGCTGTGTTCGAAAACTTAGGCCTGGCAAAGTTGGGGTCTGACCTCTCACCCGGTCCCTCATCTTCCATCATGCCTCAACCCACAGCTAGTCACAGGCCATTGCATATCAGTGGAGACAGCACCGCTGGTCGGCTGAAGTGCAGGCACTGTGGTGTAAAGACACCAGTGAAGTGCTCAACCTGTGATGTGGCCTTGTGCTTTGTCCCCAAACGTGACTGCTACAATGACTGGCATGTTGCCCAAAACATTCTGTGAAATTGTTTGTAAATAATTAGTGTCACAATTCACTGTATGTAAATAGTTTGGTGTGTCTTATATAAACTGCTTTTCCACAATAGCACTTGTTTTGAGTCTTTTATATGCACAAAGTTTTGTTTCAAGAAGGTAAAAAGCACTCTAATGCTTCAGTTACTCTGTTTCAGCAACACTAATGGTGAATCTGAATATGGGATATGATAGCCCTAAGTGTCACCTTTCATTAGAGCCCAAACCTATGACTGTAGGTGAAATAGTTCAAAAGTTGTAGCTTTTTTATGCTAGGTATGTGGCCATGGTTACCCAGGGTCCTTGGAGTCTCCAAAGGGCACTTATAGAAAATGCCTGGATGTAGCCTTAGAAAAACATGTGTATAACATTCATTTTTACATGGTATTATATTCAACTTTTAAGTTGAATTGGGTAAGGCTTAAAGCTGTGGTCCAAAGTTGTCTTCCAGCTAATACCTACCACCTCTAGGCCTCTACAGGCCTCTGTTTACAAAACAAAATCTAGGCGGAATTAGAAACTTTCAATTTCCTTGTGTTCAAGCCTCTATTACTCAACACCAGTAGGACTGACAGGGGTCCTGACAACAGGGGAAATGACTTCAGAGTGTCAGCTTTCAAAAGAGACCATTTACATGCATGTACTCCAAATGGTTCAAGAACAGCTTTCAATTTACTTTGGGCATGCTGTTTAGGCGTTTTTAGGCACATTTAACAGTCTCCAGAACAGGTTAACCCGAACCTAATAGCCTACCGTGTCAAGGTTTTGATGTGAGGTGAAATCGGAACTTCACATTAATGCGGGCGCGCGAGTGGAAATTTTTTAATAAATTTTAGTGCAAAATAGGTTTTTTTAGCTTTATGTAGCCTAGCCTAATATGAGCATTACGTTGGAGCAAGCCCCCACCCCTCGCCCCTCGGCTTGAAGCAACGGCCCCGGTGGATGTAGGTGGTATTGCATGTACGGTAAGGTTTCCGACTCTTCCGGTCGTTTTCATTCTATTAACTCCATTCAACATTTACAAAACTATCTCCCCCAATAATTTTTGTTTGATTCTCGAACCTGGCTCATACTACTAGCTTTTTCATTGAATAATTTTTCCCGATTTTTGCTAAGTTTGAAACCAATCCAAAATGGGTAAACTAGCAACCCATTTATTTGCTTAGTCAATGAAAGTTGCCTGCAAATGTGCTGGCGGATACTAACAGAGCACGAGCACAAAAGTTCACATTGGCCGATAGCCGATTTACATGAGCTCTCGGAGCTAGGGAAAAAAAGAGCCACTGTTTAAAGTTAGACAGGAAGACACGGAAGTGGAAAGATGGCCGCGTCCAGTCTCGCGATCTCACTTGCCTCACTGCGCACTTTTCATAGAAATGAATGGGGATGCCATCTTGGAAGACAAAAGTAGCTTACTCTAGTTATATTAACTCTATGCGTTGGAGTCATATTTTTTGTTATATTTTCCGGAAATAACAACCCAAATGTTTACCTGAAAGATTCAGGGCTTTTGAGAAAACATTGTTCCCACCCTTGCAGGAACCTAGATTTATCAAGTGACAGATATTTCTTTTTTTACCTGACTTTTTTAGTTCCTCCTGGGATCTTTTTCCCTTCCATTTTATTCTTCTCTGGACGCTCAGCGTCTCTGGGAGTGAATGGAGGAGTGGGCTGGCCTGGACGCTGGGCTTCTGCTTGATGATTGGAGGGTGTGTCGAAAGACTGCATCTCCTTTTGATTGACAACGATTTTGTACTATAAAAAGTCGCCGAAGCTATTCGAGTTTAGTCCCATCGCGAATTTTGGCCACACTCTGCTTTCCTTGACCGGACATTTTCGCACATTTTGTTTTTGTTTTCACTTTGAATTTTTCTTATGTTATGCGCGGTGCCGTTGACTCACTCGACATCGGGCAACCCGAGGCCCCCCTGGTGGCGAGTCCTAATCCGGCCCTGATTGTATGATCCATGTTTTACCTCTCGGGCTGCTTAATTTTAGGGTAGCCTAGACTACTTTTTCGCTACACCATGAGGACAAACCCATGTGAGCGTTTTCCTGAAATGCAGGTGTATAGGTGGTGGGCCGAAGCTCAAAATCGTTCATTTGAACGATCCCTGGCGATGGAGGAGCTGGATTTTTCTGTATTGCTTTAAAACCTTTCTACAACCCTTAAAAAAATGTGTTGGCATGTCCAGTTCTTGCACATTTTTCAAGGAACAAACATTTTGTTTCTTTATCGACACAGGCACAACTATGGTCCGCATCCAATAAGAGCTCATATACCCCGATGTTCAAGGCGAGTAAAGTAGGAAGTAAAAACTTACATGTGCATTTTGGTGAGACAGTATATTGTCAGTGGTCGACTGGGCTTCAAATGTATGGAAACAAGTCAAACAAATAGCTAAGTCAGGGGCCTGTTCATAAAGGCCGGTCAAAAAAGCTAGACTTAAAGTCCCAAACCAGACTTGAATACGTTTAATTAGTCAAGCGGGGCTAAAGCGGTTCCATAAAGTCCAATTTAAGTTTACGCAATCCTACTAATTCAAGTCAGATTTAAGTAGTCAAGCAAATTGCTCGTGCACCCTATTCTTAAAGAGAGGCGTTTTGTGAGGAGAGCTACACAATCTGTATAGAGCTACCAGTACAGATTTGTTTCAATCACAAAATACATTAAATGTTCCATCTCTCCAACCTAATATTGTGGGCTTGTAAGATAAAGTGCAATACTCACGTTTTCGTAGTTACCTCTAGCACTATTGAATGGTGACCTCGAAGAGCTCAAACGTAGCGCTAATATCATGTCAACAAAAGAAACAGCTACGCCTATGCTAGTAAATGTGCGCTTTTGCTTGATGACGCATAACAAAGTGATTGGCCGAACAAAATACATTGTCCGTATATCCTTCAAAGAGAAAAGCGTAGCCTACATTGCCTATCCCAAGCCCTCGCCCCTCGGCTTGAAGCAACGGCCCCGGTGGATGTAGGTGGTATTGCATGTACGGTTAGGTTTCCGACTCTTCCGGTCGTTTTTATTCTATTAACTCCATTCAACATTTACAAAACTATCTCCCCCAATAATTTTTGTTTGATTCTCGAACCTGGCTCATACTACTAGCTTTTTCATAGAAGAATTTTTCCCGATTTTTGCTAAGTTTGAAACCAATCTGAAATGGGTAAACTAACAACCCATTTATTTGCTTAGTCAATGAAAGTTGCCTGCAAATGTGCTGGCGGATACTAACAGGGCACGAGCACAAAAGTTCACATTGGCCGATAGCCGATTTACATGAGCTCTCGGAGCTAAGGAAAAAAAGAGCCACTGTTTAAAGCTAGACAGGAAGACACAGAAGTGGAAAGATGGCCGCGTCCAGTCTCGCGATCTCGCTTGCCTCTCTGCGCCACTGAGCACTTTTCATAGAAATGAATGAGGACGCCATCTTGGAAGACAAAAGTAGCTTACTCTAGTTATATTAACTCTATGGCCTATCCCTAGCTCTCGCTGCACGACCAACTTCCTCGTAGACTTAAAAAAACACACATTTCAGTGCCAGAGCAGAGATACCTGGGAGCTTTGTTCTGAGGCCAATGCAGTAGCCTAAAGAGGAGTTTCAGCTACTGTACTACGTGTAAAAACATTCACAAAGCCAGGTATTTATTTTGCAAGCTAACATTAGCTCAGCTAATGTAGTAAGTCATGTATTTTAGCTGTAACAAATGTTACATTACTAGCTATCTGTCTGCCTATGTAGCCAATTAGCCAACCAAAAACTGCAGAGCAAGTGTCTAAATAATAATTCAAACGCAAGCATAGGCCCAGTTTCCCATACATTATTAAGCCTAGTCCTAGACTAAAAACACTTTCAATGGAGATTTTCATTGAATTTTTCTCATTATGTCAACTGGGCCATATATTTAGACTGGTTAGCAAGCTAGGTACTGTAGCTAGTTTAGCTATAACGCCACCGAGGTAGCCTAAAGCCGCGTTCACACTTGACTTCTTTTTTTCAGAAAAAAGCGCTGCCTTCAGCGCCTTTTTACATGCAACCCTATGGGAAAACGAAAAAGGCGGACGCCTTTAAAAAAAAGCGGCCGCCTTTTAAATACTTCTAAAAGCGCAATTTTCTCAACTTTTCAGAAAAAAGCTAGGTGACGTCAAGCGCCTTTTTGACAGCTGACCAATCAGGACGAGGAGAGTAGGTACGCGTGTACCTTCCCTAGTAACCTTCTACCGTAGGTACCGGGGCCCCGAAAATAGACCAAGATGGACAAGGTACCGGTCGAACAACTTATAATTGCCGTTTCGTACTACTCAGAGTTATACGACATGAGTAATAAAAGATACACAAACATACAAATAAAAGAGTCCATCTGGGAACAGATCGGTAGGTCTTTGGGTTTTTCTGGTAAGTACTGTACATCGTAAACTCTCATTTATATAGGCCTACTGTATATTCTGTATACTGTATAGCTCTATAATTCTATATACGATATAGAGGAGCTAATGTAAAATGTAAATATTCATTGATATCGTAACCCCACCTATTTCCGCCCCAGCTATTAAACAAGTGACAAACAGTTTTAAACCTAGATCGAAAAATCTTTAAACAATCAATCTATACATTAACAGTGGGTGTCTAGATTACGACTGGTAGCTAACCTGTTTGGATTTCAAATGAAACGTGTGTTCCGTTTTGAGTAGTCTTATGCCAGGTTAATTTTTATCATAGGACTATCCTGCAGTAAGAAGTGGAAATATTTGAGAGACAAATACAGGAAGGAGAAGAGAGAAGAGCAGGAGAAAGCCAGGAGTGGTGCGGAGGGGGGAGTCAAGAAGAAATGGAAATACCTTGACATTTTAGCATTCCTAAAGCCCTATAACCAGGACAGGGAGACTACCTCCAATTTTGATCTGTCACAGTCAGCAACTGTTATACTAAATAACATTTGTTCAGAGACAGGACAGGTAATTAAGCAGGCTATTAGGAATGTGTCTTGCAGAAAATCAGTGTTTATGTATGGACCAGGGTGTAAATGTATAAACCTGGAAAATGTTAATGTTCTAATAAGTGCTGAAATTGCTAAAGGTAAATAAGTTTCCCTTTAGCACTTATTTTTTGGTTATTCACAATGTGTACTTCTGTTTTTGGCTACCTGCAATGCTTTGGGGCTATCTTGTTGTTATTATCAGTGACCTATGCACTTTGTAAAGCTCTCTCTTGGAAGTCGCTTTGGATAAAAGCGTCTGCTAAATGAAAAAAAGAAAGAAAGAAAAAGAAAGTGCTGTCATGGGTTTTATTTTTAATTTTCATACAGGATCAAACTGAGGAAACTTTAGATTTAGAGGGTAGCCTAATGTCTGAAGTAACCCCAGATAACCCGCCTCCCTCACCGACTGGTAGACCAAGTCCTCACCTGGACCCTTCACCAAGAGCTACGTCTAGTGGCAGGGGGAAAAGAAAGGCCTCTCCAGAGATGACCCCATACCAAGCTCAAATACTTTCTCGATTAGACCAAGCCCAGAACAAATATACAGAAAATGAACACCATCTCCTCAGTCTGGCACCCACACTTGACCGCCTTGATCCTCGAAAGCAAGCCATGGCAAGGCTTCGCTTTCAACAAGCCTTATTTGAGAGTAAATGTATTCTATTTGTTGTTGTAATTATTATTGATTAAATTAAACCTATCATTATATTTACTTTACTTGCTTGTGTGATATTACTTCTTTACAATTTACTATTACTTGCAGTCATTATTGCAACTTACACTGCACCAGATTAATTTGTTCTTTAAATCATAACTCACAAGACCACATCTCAACTGAATTAGTTTTGAACAGTTTACTGAAGGGAATGTGGGATGTGCAGGGGGCGGTTCTGCCAGGGCACTTGACCAGCTCCAGATGAAAAGTACTCTGTGAACTTGGTCCTCACAGTGATGGCCTCTCTGTTGGCGTTGTTGCTGCCAACCCTGGCAATATTCTGCATTCCAGCAGATGGTTCCTGCCGCAGAAAGTTGTGAAGTACACAGGTGGCCTTTACAGCTGACTCGGCCACCTGTGGTGACCCACCAAGCACCCTCCGGTATATCCTCCATTGGGCTGCTAGGATGCCGAAGGTACACTCTACCATTCTCCTGGCATGAGAGAGGCGGTAATTAACACTCGCTTTTCCCCACTAGTGTGCCCAGGGTAGGGGCGGAGGAGATTTCTCCGCAGGGGGAATGCCTCGTCGGCCAGGAAAACATGAGGAATAGGCCCCAAGTTCTCTGCTCCAGGTAGAAGGGCATCCCCAGGGAGGTTGAGGGTCCCCTGCCGCAGGGCAGACCCAAAGGCAGAGGCAGCTAATGTTCCTCCATCGCTGTTTATGCTGTAGGCACCGATGTCGACCACCCTGAAGCGGTAATGGGTATTGACTACAGCCAACAGGACAATGGAGAATGTCCCCTTGTAATTATAATACAAGGAGCCGCTTGATGGAGGTGCCTCAATAACTACATGCTTTCCATCCATTGCACCCACGCAATTAGGAAATGCCCACATGGCTTGAAACTCCTGTGCAATCTTCCTCCACTCAGCCTCAAGTGGGAAAAGCCATGAACTCCCCAGACAGGCAGTCCCAAATGGCCTCACACACACTCCTAACTATCCCAGCCACAGTGCTAACCCCCACCCGAAAGCAATGGACCGGTATGAGTCCCCTGTTGCCAAATACCTAGGAAAAAACATGGTTGTTAAAATGTGTATGATGTACATAATGTATGCCAATTATGTAGGCTACTTTACCCCCTCCTTCACATGGGTTCTCTCTCTAACACACAGACACAGTCTCTCTCTCTCTTTCACGTTAGTTAATGTTACCCACCTCAAACAAATGCAAAGACGCTGCTCTGGGCTGATGGTCTCCCTGAATTTGTTCTGCATTTTTGAGATGGCTGGTCCAATCCTCATGAGGAGGTCCTCAAACTGGCTCTTGTCCAAACGAAAGAACGACTTGAACCTAGCATCGTCTAGGCGGAGCTCCTGGACCAGGTTGCGGAATGCCCCCTGCGACTCCCTCCTGCGGAGGATTTCATGCACCCCTAAACGGCACCTTGGCTGTTCAACAACACCCTCCTCCTCAAACGCCAAAGCTACAGCAAGTAATTGTGTTTTATTCGCCATGATAGCTGTCATTAAATAACCAACGGAAAATACAATGTATTGCTAGAATGAATGATTCCCGTTGTTAAGTACAGAATTCTCGTCAAAAAGGCGTTTGACGTCACCCAGCACTTTTCTGAAAAGGCGTTCAAAAGGCGCTCAAAAGGCGCTGAAGGCAGCGCTTTTTTCTGAAAAAGAAGTCAAGTGTGAACGCGGCCTAACTAGGCTAGTAGTACTACTGGCGGTGTTTAGCAGCTTTCTATAGACCAATTATTTGTTTGTAAACATTCGCGATGCGCACGCAATGTGGCTGCAGAAAACCGGGAAAGGATAGCATTTTTTATGGCAAAAGGACCACACGGATAATACAAATAGTTAGATTTAAAAAGACCAAAAAGGTCGAGGAGGACAGCCTTTAAAAGAAAAAGTGATTACCCATTAATCTGTCGCATCAGAATTTTGATTTGGGTCACGAAGGTCTTGAAATTTGAGTGAGAATGTCGCCCGGTACAGACCGCATAGTCGAGCGGCAACCATGTCTTCACGTCATGTCACAAAGTTCATAATTTTACAGTTTTACATTTAAAAAGTCGAGCAGGGCAGCTTTCAAGAGATATGAGAATTCTGATTTTAGCCAGCTGGTCCGATTGTTTTTCTGATTTGTTTAAACTGGCAATCTGAGTGAGACTGCATCCCCGTTACACTGTTTTGACGTTAGCCTCAGTCAGACTCGCTCACTGGCAGTGTGTAAACAATATTGTCTTTCACTCAATTTTAGTCCTAAAACGTCAGGGAGGGCTGCTTTTCGTAGACAAGAGCCTATTTAAAGGTCTCTGACAGTCACTGTTTACAGGCAAAGGTCGAGCTGGTCTTTTGTCAGATTTGTATATATTGACCAGTTTAGAGCTAAATACTCCTGCCAGAGCCTGGAATCGAACCAAATGTTTTGAGTGACTGCATGGCCGGGTCTCCATCAGGTCACCACATTTGGATTCAAGTTCAAGTAATGCCACTGCATTTCACAGTCAAAACTGTAGTTTATGTCAAGTGTAGATGTAAAAAGCTTCATTTTTCACAACTGATATGGATCCTTTCTTCACTTTTACAGGTCTGGAGGGTCATGCAGAGGCCTGGTCAACAGAGTTCAACAGAGGATGCTGAACTAGCTGGACTACCCCCTTCCAGCTGGACAACTTCTCTTCAGCCCTGACCCCAGGACAGCTTTATCCAGCTGGCCTGCCCTGACTGCCTGCATACAGGCCCTGCTTGCCCCTGCCTGCCAGCCCACTAGAGACAGACAGTCACCCCACAGACACAGTAGCTCTGCAGACTGCTTTTTTGAAGACATTGATGAAAAAGGACAAACCAGTATTTTTTACTTTGATTAAAGTCAAAGTACCATAACCATAACACAGTACATATGGTGTACAAAGCTGCAGTCAGATTTGGCGAAATTGTTAGCTTGGATGTTATCTTGACATTTACATGGGGCCTTGATGATGATGCGCACGCAGCTTCAAGGCAGAAAGACGCGTTCCATTTCAGGAGACTCCAAGACCTTAGCGCGTCACTAGCATCTCGTCATATCACGCAGTCGGAGCACAGCTAGATCATCAGCGTCAGCGCTCTTGGGTACCCAGCATGCAGTGCGGCATGTAAAAAAATGCCAAGACTTGTGGAAAATAGTTTGGTTACAACAGCAATGCAAGGCATTTCAGTCGTTGCGTTCGTTCAGTTAGATGTCTGTAATATTGTTTGTTAGTTAAAATAATCTTGTTGGTCACCCTGAGAGTGCATGTTGTGTGGTTTAATCGGAAGTGAGAGTCGGCCATAGTAAGAGCGGATTTACCTATTAGGCAAAGTAGGCAGCCGCCTGGGGCCCCCAGTTGCCAGGGGACCCCTTGAAAGACTCCTTAAAAATACTATATTATCAATAATAAATATAATAATAATAACACAAATTAATTAAAAGTCAAAACCTTCCCCAAAAGTGTCAACAAAGTACCAACAGATCGTTTTTTCTATTTGTGTCAACGCAGGCTTCCCCTCCCACCCCATTCTACTGTGGACTATTCCATCGACTGCGGCAACTGCGCAGCAAAGCACGTAATTTCAGTTGGTTAATATGAGACAGTAGAAGAGTGAAGTGAATGCAAAAAACAACTTGCTAAATGAAACGCAACTCCCCAAGCGGAGCACAAAAAAGAAAAAAGAGGAGAGTAAACAAGTAGTTGCCAAACTGAAACTACTGAAGGAAACGTAATTTTTCTCTCCACTGGTATCCAATGATGCGGCAGCTAGCACAAGTGCTGCTCAGTGAAGTTTGACTAGCAACAGCAGCTACTGGAGGCTAGCTTGCTTGTTGCACAATTTATCGGGGTCAGCTTCTCCACGCAGGTCTCTATACTGAGACCAAATTTGGAATTGTTACTGACAATGATTGCTTCCAGCAAACTTTTTTTTAATTAGCCATTTCCCCCTGAATAAAGGTCAAGCTTATTTACGTTTTTGGGGGGCATATTTTCAGTCAGCACCTCTCACTGAGCATGATAGGCCCAGAGTCGTCATCACCAATTTCCATTCTATTTGAATTCTTCTTCTTATAAGTAGCCTACATTCCATTTGAATGCATTTCTTGAGAATATCACAGTAGGGACTATTTTCATTATTTTCTATGTTCAATTTATCTCTGTGAATGATTAATGCAAGGCAATTGCTTATTTAGTTTGACTCCAGTATTTGAATATTCATGTTTTGATGCAGTACAATTTATACTTGTTAAACCTCACTAGATTGACTGGTATTTTATAACCCCATTTGCTGGGTAGGCCTATGTTTTGATGCAGATCAGTTAATACTATTGTCATGTTGTAAGTTTTTAAATACAATACATGAGTTTTCATACACTTAGTTGCTTCAGTCATGTGAACAATAATCATTATTAATATTAATGCCTTTGGTGTAATCTCTATGTAGTTACAGGCCTACGCTACTTTATTTTAACTCTGGTGGTACTTGGAGAGCCAAATCACTTCTAAGGTGGTACTCATGCTAAAAAGTTTGAGAACCACTGGTCTATACCAATCACCTGTGTAAGAGACTGGCGCGTGTTTGTGTGGTTGCCACGGTGATGGTGCAGCTATGATTGCTAACGTTTTGAGGGCAGAGGATACCAAAAATTTAGCTAGAATCCACACCTCAAACAAGTTAACCTAGCCTAGACGCAAAACTATACGTCCAATCCAAAAAATAAAGATATTTCCCGAGACCCAAGACTCTCCCGAAACCAGACATGTCCTTTATATGTCTGTGCGGTCAGAAATACGACTCTACCGGCAGTTTAAAAACACGTCTACTTTCGAAATTCTCTGACGAATTTTACCCACCTCTCCATTGAAGTTAGTGAGATAATTTGAAAGGCTGCTCTCGCTTCAAGGCTTAAAGCTGAAAATCTGTAAATGTGAGCTCTTTAGTAGTTAAATTGGCTGAAAAAGGACAAGTTTTTCTAAATTTAAGGTCAAACTTGTTTCTGTAAGTTAAAGTATATGAACATCAGAGGAATTTGTTTAACAATTTAGTTGAATATCAGAAAAAGAGCAGCCAGCAGAGTGTGCCACTCTGCTGGCTGCTCAATCATAAAAATCAAGAAGGAGCTAAATTTTTCATGTATTTCAAACTGTCACAATTCAAAATTGGCTGAATATATTTGGAAAAGCTGAATCATTTGGGAATAGCTGAATGTCTTGTGAACGTTTTAAAGTTTGAATGGTGTCTCTAGCTGAAAGTATGCTGAAACAGTTCAGTTTGAAAGAGGAGGAAGCTTTTTAATGATTTAAAAGGATTTACCATTACTTGTAATGGGACAATAATTTGCACAAACAACTTAATTCTTTAAAAAGTATAAAAGTGAGAAATACCAGAAGTCATAGCCATCATCTCCTGAAAGAGCTAAACGTTTTGATACAAAAAATTGTAGGAATCGGTGAAAGTATGCAGGACTAGTTAAAGTCCAAAAAACGGCGGAAGAACTAAGAAGTTGGAATAATAACTAGAAAAGGCTGTTCCTGCGAAACAGCAGTGAGAATGCTGGAAACCTGAATGGGGATAGCTGAACATGCTAAAAAAGCTGAAAATTGTGACATTTTTCAGAAAGTTATAAGCTGAAGCTTCGAAGAGACCGAAAGGTATTTTAAATAGGGGCTGGAGCAGGACGAAGGCATAAAACTACAGAAAAGAGAAGAAAAATGCAAAACAACGTGAAAAAAAAATCAGATAGAAGAGAAACAATGCATACCAACGTGAACATTGAGCAAATATTTGCTGGAGTTTCAAAAGGCCTGAAATGTATGTTAGAAAAGACCTGCAGCAAGATGAAGGCAGAAAAGAAGGAAAAAATGCAAAAGTACTGGCAGTTGAAAGATTCTGCTATGAAATGTATTTTTGAAAGGACCTGGAGTAAGATGAAGGCAGAAAACAGAAGAAAAGAAGAAGAAAAATGCAAAAACAAAAAGGGGAAAAATTCAGAAAGATGAGCGGCAGGCAAATTTGAAAATTGAGCAGAATACCAGTTGCTGAAGTCTGGGTTGAACGAATATAAAGGTAAAAGGACAACACTGGAATGACTTGAACTTGCTGGAAAAAAGGCAGAATTGATTAAATGGCTGAAAAAAAGTTATAAGTCCGAGCAGAAAAAGTTGAAGGTTTAAAGAAGGTGATGGGAGATGAATGATGTTCATATTTAGAATTATTTTTCATCCTTATAAAATGAAGTCACCTAAAGATGCTAAATATGTTGAGAAGAGGGAAACATTTGCAGAAATTTAGTCTCTGGAACTCTTTTCAGAGCTGGAAACTACTTGTGGAAGGACAGTGGAACAGTGAAGAGCGTTGGCCAATCGGATTGGTTCCTTGTTTCTTGTAACGGAGCAACCGTTGGTCATTGGCAACATTTCTAACCCAGAATCTAGGTTTCAGGTTCAAACGGAGGAGAAACTAATCATGCGTGCCTGCACACCCAGTCCTGTTCAGACACTTAAAGTAAGATGACATCATAATAATAAATAGTGCAGGGTTGCCGATGTTGTCGTTGTCCCTGGTGAATTTTTTTTACGTAAATAATAAGATCATGCTACATGTAACCAGCGGATCATTTCTTGCAAGTGTGTCAAAGTGGTATGTATTAACACCGCACTGTAGGCTTGAATAATAACCGAAGGCGTGAAGCTACAGAGAGGATGCAATGGAAGATTTCCTACATAAGCTACATCAACTCCTTCAAATTGAAAACGGAGACCATCTTTTGATTAAGTTCCTTAACCTCTGTTGTCAATATTGCCAATAAAAAGTAAATACTCTTCAGTTACAAAGCATTTGTTGGTAGGATTAACGCCAGCTGCAGCAAACACTTACCCCAGCCACGGCTCGTTCGTGATGGTCAGCTATGACTGTCTTGAGCCTCGATTTTTGCAGATTGCTGTAAAACCTGCTAAAATTAAGCCGATCTAGCTAGATTATGTACACTTTCAGCTCAATGTACATACCTTGTACATTGAGAGCAACGTAATATGTTGTTTGTTGAAAACAAATTCAACCCAAGCGCTCTTTCGTGACGTGGGTGATTACGTTACTGTTGATCATCTGTCCATCATCGTATAAAGCCCGCCCTGGCAATTTCATTGGTCCGTCCCGATTCTGGTTTTCTGTAGTTGTCCCCAATACGAGTTGTCCCCAATACGAGACCCTCCAGACCCAATTTCCCGAACAATTTTTTTTGTGGGCGGGAGAAATTGGGCTGGCAGCCAGGCTAGGAAGGTACTGCTGTGAAAGGTATTTTTGAAAGTACCTGGAGCAAGATGAAGGCAGAAAACAGAAAAAAAGAAGAAAAATGCAAAACAAAAAGGGGAAAATTTCTGAAAGATGAGCTGGAGGAAAATGTGAAAATTGAGCAGAAAACCTGGAGCCGAGTGCACCAGCTGTGCGTAAAACAGTTGGTCTTAACTCTTACGTCGGTCTTAGCTACGTCCGACTTTGTGATTTGAATTTACACCAAGTGCACCAAGCTTGACAGACCAAGGTCGTAGCTACGTCTGGTCTTAAGATGCGCGTCCTTGTGAAAACGCGAAAGCGTTGATCGTTGCCAAGCAACACATTTAAGAGCCTATCAGAGCCAGTCAACGGGCTTATTAGACATTCTCTGAGCCTATCCGAAGCACACTTTATAGCTAGCCTATCTCCCTTCAAAACAAGCCATGGATAAAGAAAAACTACGTCCGAAAATAAATAAAGAAAAGGAAAATACATTTTACAGATAGAAAAATAAGAAAACATATAGTTTGTATACTGAGAATAGTAGCGTGTTCACAGGGAAATGTATAACAATATCAATACAAACAAACAGAAACAATCACCTGGAAATCTAGGAACTCTTCCATTGCATCCTCTCTAGCTTGACGCCTTCGGTTATGATTCATCCTATGGTGTTAATACATAAGCTACCACTTTGACACAGTTTTAAGAAATGATCCACTGGTTAGATGTAGCATGATCTTGTTATTTACGTATAAAAAACTCACCAGGGACAACGACAACCCTGCACTATGAATTATTATTTTGATGTCATCTTAAATTAAGTGTCTGAACAGGACTGGGTGTGCAGGCACGCATGATTAGTTTCCCCTCCGTCTGGAACCTGATACCTAGATTCTAGGTTAGAAATGTTGCCAGTCAGTTACCAATGACCAACGGTTGCTACGTTTTTCCAGCAAATTCAAGTCATTCCAGTGTTGTCCTTTTACCTTCAAATTCGTTCAAACCAAACTTCAGCAACCGGAGCCGAGTGCACCAGCTGGGCGTACGCCTGGACGTACGCTACGTCCGACGTAGAATTTAAAGTTACGACTAGTGCACCAGTTAGATTTAAGCCCTTTATGTGCTGCACCCGGGTGTACATTTTACGCCTAGTGGGGAGCAGGCGTAAGTTGGAAAATCGGACCAATATCCTATCCATGGTAGCCTAATTAGGGCTAACACTAGTTTGATCGCACATGCAGCGCGTCTTGTTAATAGGCAACATGGAAAGGGCATTAAGGCGAGAAAGTCATCCGTGGTAGCAGAAATCCACTGTTAATTTAGTTGTTGATCGATTTCCAGGTGATTGTTTCTGTTTGTATTGATATTGTTATACATTTCCCTGTGAACACGCTACTATTCTCAGTATACAAACTATATGTTTTCTAATTTTTCTATCTGTAAAATGTATTTTCCTTTTCTTTAGTTTTTCTTTATCCATGGCTTGTTTTGAAGGGAGATAGGCTAGCTATAAAGTGTGCTTCGGATAGGCTCAGAGAATGTCTAATAAGCCCGTTGACTGGCTCTGATAGGCTCTTAAATGTGTTGCTTGGCAACGATCAACGCTTTCGCGTTTTCACAAGGACGCGCATCTTAAGACCAGACGTAGCTACGACCTTGGTCTGTCAAGCTTGGTGCACTTGGTGTAAATTCAAATCACAAAGTCGGACGTAGCTAAGACCGACGTAAGAGTTAAGACCAACTGTTTTACGCACAGCTGGTGCACTCGGCTCCAGGTTTTCTGCTCAATTTTCACATTTTCCTCCAGCTCATCTTTCAGAAATTTTCCCCTTTTTGTTTTGCATTTTTCTTCTTTTTTTCTGTTTTCTGCCTTCATCTTGCTCCAGGTACTTTCAAAAATACCTTTCACAGCAGTACCTTCCTAGCCTGGCTGCCAGCCCAATTTCTCCCGCCCACAAAAAAAATTGTTCGGGAAATTGGGTCTGGAGGGTCTCGTATTGGGGACAACTCGTATTGGGGACAACTACAGAAAACCAGAATCGGGACGGACCAATGAAATTGCCAGGGCGGGCTTTATACGATGATGGACAGATGATCAACAGTAACGTAATCACCCACGTCACGAAAGAGCGCTTGGGTTGAATTTGTTTTCAACAAACAACATATTACGTTGCTCTCAATGTACAAGGTATGTACATTGAGCTGAAAGTGTACATAATCTAGCTAGATCGGCTTAATTTTAGCAGGTTTTACAGCAATCTGCAAAAATCGAGGCTCAAGACAGTCATAGCTGACCATCACGAACGAGCCGTGGCTGGGGTAAGTGTTTGCTGCAGCTGGCGTTAATCCTACCAACAAATGCTTTGTAACTGAAGAGTATTTACTTTTTATTGGCAATATTGACAACAGAGGTTAAGGAACTTAATCAAAAGATGGTCTCCGTTTTCAATTTGAAGGAGTTGATGTAGCTTATGTAGGAAATCTTCCATTGCATCCTCTCTGTAGCTTCACGCCTTCGGTTATTATTCAAGCCTACAGTGCGGTGTTAATACATACCACTTTGACACACTTGCAAGAAATGATCCGCTGGTTACATGTAGCATGATCTTATTATTTACGTAAAAAAAATTCACCAGGGACAACGACAACATCGGCAACCCTGCACTATTTATTATTATGATGTCATCTTACTTTAAGTGTCTGAACAGGACTGGGTGTGCAGGCACGCATGATTAGTTTCTCCTCCGTTTGAACCTGAAACCTAGATTCTGGGTTAGAAATGTTGCCAATGACCAACGGTTGCTCCGTTACAAGAAACAAGGAACCAATCCGATTGGCCAACGCTTTTCACTGTTCCACTGTCCTTCCACAAGTAGTTTCCAGCTCTGAAAAGAGTTCCAGAGACTAAATTTCTGCAAATGTTTCCCTCTTCTCCAGTGTTGCCAACTCTTCAGTGAGGAAAGTCGCTATTGGCTGTTCTAAAAGTCGCTAGATGACGTCATCGCCTAATTTGCATACCCGGAAGTAAAAATCCCATTCATTTTCTCCATAGCCATAGCGGATTATTATCATGGACCTATTCTAAGAGATTATTAGCCCTAATTTCATTACCATCTAAGGGAGACTTATATGACTTGATACAAGGTACTGTACATGACACAAGTTTGCATGGTATCAACCTCGTTTTAAGAAAAACATAGTTTATTGGCGATCTCTGGAAGAAGAACTACACTACCCATGATCCTTGAGCGTCACACCGACGTCTCTGATTGGTGGACGTCACGACGCCGCGCGAAAAGTGAGCAAGAGAACAATGAGGTAAGAACCTTAGAAGAAACGTAAGAACAGCTCAAATATATTTAGAAATACAAATTAATAATTCCAACCCGCCTCCTTTATCCGGGCTTGGGACCGGCAAAAGTGACCAAAAAGGAACACTTTGGCAGAGTTACAAGTACAGAGCTAACCCTAAGTTTAGGTTTTTTTTAATTTTAATTTTTTATATATATTTTTTTTAATTAAGTTTGTTTTTTAACTTTATGGTCCGCGTAGGAGCCTACAACAGGTAACATTTAAACATGAACACTTTTAAACATAACATGTGTTGTGTACAATATACATTAACAATTTAAATTGCCCACTCTGGCAGTTAGGCCTATTCAAGTTTTTATTTTTTGTTTTTAATATGTTTTTTTTCTTCTTTAGCTTTGTTTTAACCTTATGGTCCACTTAGGAGCCTAAAACAAGTCACAGTTATATATGAACATTTTTAACTAACACTTTTTTTGTGATGATGTTAACTAGTCTTGCTCTAATTGCAGGTGTGGAGGGAGGTCTGAAGCCAAAAACACAGACAGGCTGTGCTAGCTCACAGAACCAGTGACTCTTCATCGTCACTCAGGCTCTCCACTGCAGGTTCAGCTGAAGGAGCTGCCTTGAATGAATAAGCAGGTGAGGTTCCAAACTGTTTCAGAATGTGATCAGGCAGCTGGTGCTCAAAGCAAGCCTCACCTGACAGCTTTAATCCATATCTGATGTATAGGATGGAGTTCAGGGTTTGCAAGGACATCCTGTTCCTGAGTTTGGTCTTCACCACACTCATCTGGCTGAACACTCTCTCAACTTCAGCATTTGAGTGTGGCAAAGACAACACAGCCACAGCAGCCATGGCGAGTTCCTGGAATGGATTGAGACCAGCTGCGTCCCTGAACCTCCAAATCTCACTCCAGAAGCTCAGCGTGTTCTTTTTCTCAGTCCAGACACTTAGGTGGATGGTACGCCATTGCTGGACAATCTTGTCTATTGCTTCAGGTGAGAAGCCAAGGAGCTTTGCAAATGTGACCATTTCTGCTGGGCTCTTATTGTGCTTCAGAGTTTCCTGTACATTGAAAACTGACATGTGTTTCAATGTCTCCATGTTCTCAGGCAGTCTCATCCTCAGCTCATTGGTGAGGGAGATAGTGAAGGCGACACACCGTTTTCTGACATTCTGCTCATCGTCAGGCGCAAGGTGGAGCTCAGCTGCCTTTGAATCAAAAAGGAAACCGAGGTATGGAACAGGACTTATGTATCCATCGAGAGGCCCTTTCAAGACATCCACCTTTGCCAGTGGATTCAGGACCCTGCTGCTCACAGACTTAATGAGGCTCACCAAGCTGTCAAGTAGCTTGAGAGGATCGACCTGCTCTCCCTCAAACGCTTTCATGGCCAACTGTACCTCTCCCAGCACTGACTTCAGAAAGGCCAAGTATAGCACAATTTGAGGATCACTGTACATGGAGTATAACACCTCAGCCATGTAGCAGTGCTCACTCGACTTGGTGACCTCAAAATGCAGCTTGAGCTCCTCCCATTGGTCCAAAATGCGTGAGACTGCGGGCTCAATAGAGAGCCAACGTGTGGCACACACCTTTGTGATCTGTAATGGTTTCTCCCCACAGTTAATGGTCTCATAAATGGCCTTGTATGCCTCCCTGCGTTTGGGAGACACTGAAAACCATTTATATGTCTCCCTTACAAGGTACTCCACACTGCGTGGGATCGTCTCATTCGATGCATGGGTGACAGCAAGCTGCAGGGAGTGACACACTCAACGGATGAGGACCAGATCTTTAAGGCCATACTCATGTTTGAGCACTGCATGGACCCCATTATTTATCCCTGTCATTACAGAGGCATTGTCAATCCCTATCCCAAGGAGCTTCTCTTTAACAAGAGAGCACTTTTCTAAAAAAAAAGCCACCACAGCACGGGCAATAGAATGTGCATCTCCTCCCTCCAGCTAAACAAGCCCCAGAAATGTAGATACCACTGTCCCTTTAGTTTCACTAAAGTATCTGATGACAACACCCAGGTACTTAGACACACTGATGTCTGTGGCCTCATCGAGGAGGAGGCTAAAATGCTGCTCACCCACATCTGCCACCAACTTTTTCAAGAAGTAAGGTGCTAGGACACCATTGATCATTTCAGTGCACTTAGTCCTGTGCATTCTGAAATGCGTAGCAGCAGCGGAGTCAGAAAAGGCTGACCTACATGCTTCCCCAATGTGGTCACATGCTAGGAGGGAGCAGTGTTCAGCAATGGCTAATGCTATGGTAGCCTCAGCCTTTTTGGAGCTATCAATTTTGCCTACCATAAATGGCAGCGTTGTTTGTGCTGCTAAGTTATAAGGCTTTGCCTTTTGAATGTGTTTTAGGGTTGTACTGTGTTTCTTCACATCACTGATTTTAGCATAGAAATCCACTTTGCAGTAATGGCAGTATGCTCGTCCAATATCTCCAATAAATGGCTTTAACCATCCCTTAAAAGCTGTGTTTGCCTCCCACTCCTTTCTGTATTTCTGCTGGTAAAGTTTAGACATGGTAAAGAAAGTTTGTGTCACAGAGGCACACACATACAGTGGACGAGGTGAGGTGAGTGAGTGACTGAGCCTGAGGCAGTGTGAGTCAAACTATATATAACACAGTGATTTATTTAGTGCAGTGGTTTTATCATTTTATTTAGACAAAGAAAATATACATTATCCCGCCCTGACTGTACGTCAGGGGGCGGGATCAGTCAGCGGCAGCTTGCTGGCCGGGACGCGGATTCATTTGCAGCTTGGATGCTGAGCCGTGAACGTCTCCTGTTAGCTCCTGCTAACCTGCTAACAGGAGACAGCTGGGAGGGACTTCTGCGCGAGGAATGAGGCCGTCTGTAAGTGCTTGGAAACGGGGAAGGGAGGGGCCGCGCAGGCACCCGCTGCTCGTTGTGAAGAGTCATAGCGTTACGTGTTTTCACCTCAAAAAGTCGCCAAAAGTCACCAATAACTCCAGAAAAGAAGCTAGATTTGTCGCTTGTCGCTTTTTTGAAAAAAGTTGCCAAAGGGGTCTGAAAAGTCGCTATATCTAGCGACAAAATCGCTAAGTTGACAACGCTGCTCTTCTCAACATATTTAGCATCTTTAGGTGACTTCATTTTATAAGGATGAAAAATAATTCTAAATATGAACATCATTCATCTCCCATCACCTTCTTTAAACCTTCAACTTTTTCTGCTTGGACTTATAACTTTTTTTCAGCCATTTAATCAATTCTGCCTTTTTTCCAGCAAGTTCAAGTCATTCCAGTGTTGTCCTTTTACCTTTATATTCGTTCAACCCAGACTTCAGCAACTGGTTTTCTGCTCAATTTTCAAATTTGCCTGCCGCTCATCTTTCTGAATTTTTCCCCTTTTTGTTTTTACATTTTTCTTCTTTTCTTCTGTTTTCTGCCTTCATCTTACTCCAGGTCCTTTCAAAAATACATTTCATAGCAGAATCTTCCAACTGCCAGTACTTTTGCATTTTTTCCTTCTTTTCTGCCTTCATCTTGCTGCAGGTCTTTTCTAACATACATTTCAGGCCTTTTGAAACTCCAGCAAATTTTTGCTCAATGTTCACGTTGGTATGCATTGTTTCTCTTCTATCTGATTTTTTTTTCACGTTGTTTTGCATTTTTCTTCTCTTTTCTGTAGTTTTATGCCTTCGTCCTGCTCCAGCCCCTATTTAAAATACCTTTCGGTCACTTTGAAGCTTCAGCTTATAACTTTCTGAAAAATGTCACAATTTTCAGCTTTTTTAGCATGTTCAGCTATCCCCATTCAGGTTTCCAGCATTCTCACTGCTGTTTCGCAGGAACAGCCTTTTCTAGTTATTATTTATTTTAGCCCCCCTAAGGCTCAGTCAATATTTGGACTACATAGACAACGTCGATGTCAAAAGGTTCGTCTTGCTAGTGATTGAGTTGCTTGTATTTGGATTTACGTTCCGTTGCACGGTGTAAGTAGACATTAAGAATTTGTGGCGAAAGGTGAAGCTAACGGTGGCTAACTTGCTAGCCACAGTCACTGACGCCACCAACGTCACGAAAGCTCACGTGACTATCTTTAGCAGAACATTAGTTTAGCAGCTTGTTAACTTCTGGGAGATGGCTAGGCTAACTGCTTTACTGCAAGGCAGCTGCAGAAACGCCACAAGCAAAGAGGCCTGGGTGATAACTATTTGCTCATTTTACTTCGTGATATGACACACAGTTGTAATGTGTAATGTACAATATAAGCTAATATTATTAAGGAAGTACATCTACTTTCGGAAACAGTCTACTATTTCACTGAAGCATTAACATTATGACATTAGCCTCTGTTGCCCGGGAAACACATACTACAGCTGTCTATGATGGATCTGTTTTCAATCGTTAAAATAAACATTCCTCACACGGATTTATTATGACATTAGATTATAAGTAAACGATTTATGGGTGAAATTATCATTACCAGTGGTTTCAAACCAGTATAGCTCACGACACTGCAATGCTGTAGCCTAGTCCACTAACGCTAGCTAACAAAAACATCTCCACAGCTGTTTACAGTAGGAATTCAAACGGCGGCACATCCATTGCCACAACCTAAACTTTGTCAATCTGTTCATGAAAATAATTCATTTCAGCCTAGACCGTACAACGGATGTAACGTTAAATCGAATTCAACCAACGCAATCGCTACAGTACCAAGACGAACAGTCTAGTATGTAGTACAATCTACCGGGGCAGCTTCTCCACACAGGGCTTATCGCATTCTCCTGTTACTGACAATGATCGCTACCACCAGCGGCGTAACAAGGACTTGGCGGGCCCGAGTGCAGATCTCACCAACGGGCCCCTTACCGACCTATCGTCAGGCGAAATTATTGAGTTTTCAGTTTAGCGATGCGCAAGGAAATTTAGGCTACTCATGATGTACAATTAAGGGTAACGACTGCTCCTTCTATGTGAAGATAGATTACGGTTTTTTAAAAGTGAACGGCTCTGACTCGCGAGTCTTTGGCTCTAGATTATGCTTGCTATAACACGGAATGAGCATAATGGAACAGTCAGTCATGAGCCGACGTATCTGCGACGTTTGAAATAGAGCACAGAGATGAGAAGAAAATCTGATCATTTACCGAGGCTTATCCGACGTTATGAATGACGTTTCGATCTGTCATGTGTGCTATCTGGGTACTAGTAAAAAAAAACAGTCACTTCGATGGTGAATATTTAATTTTATGTTCGTTAGATATGCTAGTTTACATTTAGTCTATCTAGCTTTAGCTATTTTCCGACTACATCCTGCACAGTTTACTATATCTAACCTGGCCGCTGCCTGGTAGCCTAGGCCTATATATGCATTTTTATGACTTTTAATAGCCATGTCAACTGCATATACCAGACAGTAAACGTTATGTAATTATTAGCCTACCCTGGTGGCTGAGTTTCACACTCATTGCTGTTGCCGGGCTGGGGGTCAGACGTAGCGTCCTCTTCAACACGCTTCGCCACAATCCAAATGAGGATAGTTTTGACAGCTTTGCCATCCTTACATCTTGCTCTTTTCGTTCCTGCCGCTTTCTGGAGCCACTTTTATGTTAAAGGGCATGGCATGGGGTAGCCTAATTCGCTTCAAAACGCTAATGCAACACAACTGTAGTATCCCAACAACAACTGTCTGTGGTATTCCAACAACTGGATGGGAACAATCCTGTGTGGGTGGGCGGGAATCTTTGACAACAATATTACCCAGACATCCTTGCTATTTTTCGAGGGCAATATTACTTAATAAAAACGACATTTGTTTTATTCAGCAAAAGGCAAATGAGGAAAAATTAATTATTTGCTGTTGTTAACACTGACTGTTTTTAAAATGTTTATTGGGCAGGTGATAGCTCATAATTCTGAATAACTGACACCATAATTGAGAAATGTTTGCGAATTGATAAGACTAGATCATATGTGATCTTCAATTGGCGGTATTACAGCGGTGAAAGGGGCCAGGTCAGATTGCCTTAAGGGGCCCGGTCAGGTTGTCTCACTTTTACGGTGAGATCGAGGACGGGCCCCCTTTCGCCACGGGCCCTAGTGCAGCTGCACTCCTTGCACTCCCTATAGTTACGCCACTGGCTACCACTGACATTTTTATGAATGAGGGATTTCCCCCTAAATAAATGTCAAGCTTATTTACGTTTTTGGGGGCATATTTTCAGTTAGCAGATGGTACTATTTGAATCGCGATTCCATCTGAGATAGCTACTGCTGGTACAGTACAGTAACGTTTTTTAAAAGAAGCTTATGAATCAATGCAATGAGTAGGCTACTAATGCCTAAAAATATCACGAGAAGGGAATAACTTACAATGACGTTTAAAGGCTCAAGACGCACTTGTTCCGGGAGTACAACGGCACTTAAGAATGCTTGGCTGGACTTGTTAGTTAGTTTCCTCCAGGATCACAATGACTCTTATTGAGTGACTTGTTGCTCTTTTAGGTTAGATATAACGAAGTTAAGTCTTGTACTCGCTGTGAAATATTTTACTGTTGATTGTTCTTCTACAGGTACAGTCCTGCACTTTTGTGGTTCATGTTGTTTAATTTGTAACTTGTATAACTGCATGCTCTTATGGGTCTTCCCTTTGGCACTTGTTTAGCTTTTCACAATGTATGCTTTATGTTTTGGCTACTTGCAATGTTTGGGACTATCACGTTGTTATGATCAGTTACCTATGCTCTTTTGTAAGCTCTCTCTTGGAAGTCGCTTTTGGATAAAAGCGTCTGCTAAATGAATAAATGTAATGTAAATGTAAATCATAGAGATTAGGTCATTTTTTACACCGGTACATTTAGCCAATTTAAAACCTGCATGTTAGTAGCCTAATGTGTCACATTAAAGAGTTGTCTTAATAACAAATAGCCAGCTAGACCATATACTAGACGCCCAGCAGAAGTTTGTAGCCATATAAGGCCTATCTACATATACCCAGCTAACACATGACGTTGTGGCAACGTTATAAAGGGAATGTTGCCAGTAAGTGCTCAGTTGGTAACCCGCACGTTACCTTCTGGCAACGTCAAGGCAACGTTATAAAGGGAATGTTGCCAGTTGGTCCCATGGGCAACGTTGCCACGACGTCGTACCTTGGTCGGCTGGTTACGTTATTTTTATACCAGTGGGCAACGTTGCCGCGACGTCGTACCTTGGTCCGCTGGTTACGTTATTTTTAGACCAGTGGGCAACGTTGCCGCGACTTCGTACCTTGGTCCGCTGGTCACGTTATTTTTAGACCAGTGGGCAACGTTGCCGCGACGTCGTACCTTGGTCCGCTGGTAACGTCATTTTTAGGTCCGTGGGCAACGTTGCCGCAACGTCGTACCTTGGTCGGCTGGTTACGTTATTTTTTGGTCTCATGGACAACGTTGTCGTACCTTGGTCGGCTGGTAACGTCAATCTTTTGGTCCGTGGGCAACGTTGCCCCTTGGTCGGCTGGTTACGTTATTTTTTGGTCCCATGGACAACGTTGCCGCGACGTTGCCCCTTGGTCGGCTGGTAACGTCAATTTTAGGTCCGTGGGCAACGTTGCCGCGACGATGCCCCTTGGTCGTCCCTTGGTCGTCCCTTGGTCGTCCCTTGGTCGTCCCTTGGTCGTCCCTTGGTCGTCCCTTGGTCGTCCCTTGGTCGTCCCTTATTTTTGTCGCAGGACAACGGATCTTGAGTGCAATATAGTGGTTTATATATATAATTGTAGACACTGCATGTAATTCATGTGCTGCTCAGCCCCAGCAGGTCATTGGTCATCAATGTTCTCATATGCAGACACATAGCGCAAATTAAAAAAGACAGAATGTGGAATATAATTTAGTCTTTCATTCTTTACTATAAACATGTACAAAAGCAATCAATGTGTGATGAGTAACATGATTAAGCAAACATTATTTGTAGGCTATAGCACACCAAAGCTGCATGACACACAATGCAAATTTGTGCTCCAATAGTTTTGGAACACAAAATTGTTAAATGTGACCAAAAGGTAAGCGACTCTTAAGAGGTTCATTTTCAAAGACAAGTCATCACAGAATATTACAATTCTTCCTTAGCAAACCTGCCCCTCAGTCTGCCCCTGAGCAACAACTTTGCGCATGCCCATTTCAACGCATAGCTGAAACTGGGCTTCCTAAACAGTTTTTGCCGGGGTCCTACCGTCTTTCACACAATGGATTTTACCTGGAAATAAGTTACTTCAAAGGTAAGTTTCTTTACAGACATAGTTTTAAATATATAAACATATTTTCAGAAATTGGATGGGGCATATAGGTTTGAAATTGAGTTGTTTATAGCATTATATCAGATTCACATTGTTTAAGTTAGGATTTCGCTACCTAGGTTAAACCCTCCAGAAAGTTATTTTGAAATACTGAAAATGCATACATGTTATCAAAGTTTAGCGTCTCACAAATCACCCTCAAAAGAATCAGTGAAAATAAACGTTCAGAACTGTTAGAAAACCTTGTCCCAAAATAGTTTATTTAGCTAGCTAGCCCTGAATTTTCAAAGACGCTAGCGCGTGGCTGATCACGTCCACAGTCGGTCATGGCATGCACAGCAATGGCGTCTGTAAAAGTATCATGCCACTAATTCTTCCAATTTGTACATGACATTTGTTTTTGGATAAGTTTATTTGTTTTAACCTTTAGATGTGTGAGTTCTAAATACTTCAGACACTCACCAGAGTACGTGAATTATTTTTCCAAAATGGAAGCTATGTAGCTTTAATTAGCTTCCGTTACCTAGCAACCTAAGATAATACTCGTACCAATGCTACTACTTGCTAGTGTTACTTGTTAGCCTACTAATTGTACATTTTGAAGCCATACTGTAGTGTTTATCATATAGTTTCTGCCCATCGGAAAATAGTTGGTTGGAATGTTCAGAATCACACGTGCGACGCTACGCTGTGGGGCCCTGCTTTCGAACGATCACATATGTGCGATGCTTCTTCAATATCATTATACTAATAGACTACTATGTACGTAAACTACATTCCACTTTCATTTCTGTACAGGTGAACCGACCACCATCACAAGTACTGTGTCCCTTGGAAATTATGGTAAAGTAATGAATGACCGTTTATAACAGTGACAATAATTGTATGAGCCATGGCAACCCTAAAGGGTATGCTTTGAAGCAAAAGTATGACTTAAAACGTTTGCATCACCAGATGCCATACCTCTAGGTGTCAACTCTGGTCTGGTGGAGGAGAACCCATAGGGCGCCCCGGAAAACAGCTGGCAGCCAGGCAAGTGCAAATATAAGACACTCAAAAAAAATACCATTGCCATTGTAGGGCATACCTAATTGTAAGGCATACTTAAGTTCTGATCGTGGGGGGAAACATATTTGTCAAAACAACAAATGTTGTCTTACTAATGCTTTGTATACCCCATTCAGCTGTACCATCTTGGGCAAAGACCAATCAAGGTAACATTTGTTATGTACACCAATGTTACAGCTAATCTAGAAGAACCACAGTGTATGCCAATCATGCAAACTCTTGTAAACTTGTTTTACTTGTCTTTAATTACAGACACATTACAGGTTATGCTCCGGAAGATGGAGACATTGGAAGAGAACCAGCGAGAGGCTCTCCTGTTCAGGCGACCACAGGGCAGACACACTGAATAGGTGCCAGTGATGGACCTACAGGTGGCCCAAACACAGGCTGAACTTCAAGAACTTGAGGAGCGTCTTAAGGTGCTGGAGTTGCGAAAGAGAGTGGTAAGTGTTTGGAGATCCCACAAACTATGGCTTACACGCATTAAACGTTCACATTGGTGCTGACAATAAGTTCATGACTTCTAATTCCAGACGCTGTGATGAAGTGGAAGACGGGACTGGGAGAGAAAGCTGTGGAGCTCCGCATAGAGGAAACACTCAAACACACCCCGGCAGCCCATTCAAAACTAGCCAGGTGAATGAATCATGTTTGCAACTTCCATATCCAATCTTTCACATGGCTATGACACAAATCTATAATCACATAATATTTTAATTGATGATGTATATTATTTTAGATGTGATTTTTTTAAGACTTGTATAGCCCCTTTTCACTCGTGCGATTATGTTAATCGAACACTAACTTAGTTTGTGCTTCCTTGTCAGGGCCAACAGACAGGACTCATAGCGGGGACTGGAAGAAGATTTTAATTCATTTTTTGCACTTTGTTTGTTTGGCACTTTTGTTTTGCAGTGTTTGTTTTGCAGTGGCACTTTTTATCACGTATGTATATATTTTGGCCATTTTAGTTTTGATTGTAAATGTTACATGCATACTTTGTGCATTGTCATTTTAGCATACGCTCTTATTTACAGTAAGTACAGGGATATTCCCTGGAGGAAAGTAAGGTGAAGTGCCTTGCCCAAGGACACATCATTTGGCAACCTTCTGATTTAATAGCCTGATTCCCTAACCGATCAGCCATCTGACTCCCCTTTAGTATAGGTAGACCACATATTTAGGATTCCTATATGGTGAATGTATATACCTTCCTGCCAAAGTAAATTCCTTGTCTGTGCAAACTTTCATGGCGATTAAAACACTTTCTGATTCTGAAATGCTGCCTCATTTATGATTTAGCTTGAGTCAGGCTACACATCACACAAACATATTCCTCCTAACGTTGGCTATCTATTATACCAAAACAAGTAGCCTTCTGGGCAAATGAGGTCTGCATATGAAATATAGGTTACTTCATAATCAAGTAAATTGTTGACGTCGTAGTTACGGACAACGTCACAAAATTACGTTGCTAGGAGGTCGCGGTTACGGACTGGCAACGTCACAAAACAACGTTGCTAGGAGGTCGCGGTTACCGACTGGCAACGTCGGAAAATAACGTTGCGACAACGTCGCGGTTGCGGACTGGCAACGTCAGAAAATTACGTTGCTAGGAGGTTACGGACTGGCAACGTCGGAAAATAACGTTGCCACGACGTCGCGGTTACGGACTGGCAACGTCGGAAAATTAACGTTGCCACGACGTCGCGGTTACGGACTGGCAACGTCACAAGATTACGTTGCGGCAACCTACTGGCGCCCCACAGATGCACGGTCCCGCAACGTCGCCAAAGACGTTGCGGCAACGTATGTTTGGTCATCGCGTGACGTTGCGACAACGTCAGGGCAACGTAAATGTGTTAGCTGGGTAGGCTACTTGATTTGGCTGCAATTCGCTGATTTTGGGTTTCCAAGATATGAAGGATTCTGATCTGTAGCAACAGTCTAGCCATGTAGCTAAGCCTTCTCCGGGAAAAGTGGATTTTCGAAGTCTGGAAGAGAAATTTAGGCTAGCGCTACTTGCCCCACTGCACTGGACAAGTTATTAAAACTCAAATAAAATGAAATGCAATGTTAGGCCTACTTCACGTTATGTGCCAATCATTAGGCTACGTCTATCGATTTTATTTGATCGAATTCTGCATCAGTAAAACACCAAAAAAGTGGCTTCGTCCCAAGATCTCTACAGACCGGCTAATTCAATCAAGCAGCGCTGCAAGACCCAGTCAAATGTATATCCTAGCTAGCGGTTTAGGCTGAAATGAAGTATTTTCATGAACAGACAAAGTTTTGACATTGACAAAGTTGAGGCTGTGGCAATGAAGTTAAGTAACAACTTTGTTGCAGAAGCATTCTTTGTCTACGTTGCGAGCTAACAGTGTCCAGTAGGCTTCTTCGCTATAAATAATGATGTCGCTATAAATAATGATGCTAAACCTAGACCATAAGCCCTCAAAGAAAATGTAAGTTCAAAGAAACAAAAAAAAGGTTTGAGGTTACTCTGAAAATTATCAATACAATAGGCTAATATAATAATACAACTCCTAAATCCTTCTCTAACTAGACTCCTCTATCTTGCATAATGAAACATAACGTTTTTTAAATAGTCTAATCAATAAGCCTGCGCTTGCCATCATTACTCAAACGATGCCATTCAGGGCGTTAAAATTACAAAATAGGACGCGAGTGTCTCAGAAATAATAGAGAGCTATTTGTCTTCAAGGCCAACCAATGGGAATATTGTGAATAAAAACAACACAGACACAGGGAGCAAATAAACCGGCAGATGTTAGCCTTGCATCGTTTGAAAAAGAAGAAACGGGAAGCCAGCTAGTATATAATAGGCAGATGTTGGATGTTGGATCATATCACACCATGGAAAACCAAAGTCGTCCCCACGTCTGGATCATTGGCAGCTCGTTAGTCTACTGGCTTGCGCGGCACGCGGAGGAGGTCGGACTGTACCCCGACCTTGCACTGGAGTGCCATATTGAATGGGTAGGGGTGAGGGGCATGAGGTGGGCAGACCTTGTGCCTAAGCTCCGTGAGAAGCGTGGCATGCTTCCCAGCCCGGACATAATGGTGCTCCACGTCGGGGGAAACAACCTCAGCCAAGTGACCGGGCTGGACCTGACGAGGCGGATGAAGCGAGACCTGGGGGCCATCATGGAGATGTTCCCAAACACTCTGCTGGTGTTTTCGGATATCTTGGAACGCTGTGTATGGAGGTATCAGAGGAGCACCAGCGCTTCTGGTATCGACAGGGCAAGACATCGAGTCAACGCAGCGGTGTCTAGCTTCCTGGCCGACCTTGGGATGGGGAGCATTCAACACCCCCAAATACGACACGGTTTTGTGGGGATGTACCGACCCGACGGTGTCCACCTTGATCACGTTGGAAACAATGTGTTCTTGGGAAAAATCCAAGACGGTCTCCGACGACTCCTGTGCTAGCCACAGCACACACAACAACGGCTCTTTTAAGAGCCACCCATAATGTAAAAAAAAGAGCAATTAGACCGTTCAAAGTGCCGTTGTAATTTTACAACCATGGGGTCTTACAGGGTTAAATGGTACCATCTTTGAAGTGTGTCATAAAAAGCGGTGTCACGTAGGCTAGGCATTGCGAGCTCAGCTCACGGTGTAGGCTATACGGTAGGCTACTCCATATAGCGAGCAACTCTACATTCATACGTCTCTGAGCTTACTTTAAAATAACAGAAAACATTAATATATTGACGTTGATAGGCTACATTTAGATGCTCTTATGAATCAAAACGTCCTACCACTTGAGAAATACGGTCCTACACATAATTAGACAAATGCAATATTAGATGTCCCATAGCCTACAACCTCATAACCAGGTGCAACAGTTGCCTCGTGAGGATTAAGGAGTTGAAGAAGCAGATGCTGTGTCTTCCTCTTGTTGGGCAACCAACAAGTTGTTTATATCTGATTACAATTTAATAAGTTACCTAGCGCTGCATCTTCATGAGCTACATTTGGCCTCCTCCTTACCAGTATCACCTCTCCTCCATCTGAGTGATACATGTAATTTTTACAAAATTATTATCAAGGGAACACAATGGTCAGAACTGCAGTCATACATTTAAATGCTTTTTGAAATATTTAAACACCAGGAGACTATGGGCAGCTGGGGCAGCCGCAAGCACACCCTCACAATTTCCCCAGAAATTGTATGCTCTCTAGTTGTAATTGTTGTGCTGGTTTACCATTGTAACCATGACTTAAATGACTGTTGCATTTGATAAGAACAGCTGGAATCTTGAAACTTACATGCCTAAGCAGTGAATAACTTCTTTCAGCTATGAATCTGTAGTGAAATGTCACGAGGGCCCCGTTCTATAAAGTGACTTAAGATTAGGGATGGGCGAACGATGCCTTGAGAAGCTTTGGTGGTTTCTTCCGGATTGCTCCGAACCAAAGAGCCGAACTATTGGCGCATTGAAATTGGAGAGCACAGGGACATCTAGTGGTCAGCTAAAATTATAGCATCCATTTCAACCAACTGAATGCGATATACCAGTAGTTTCTGTCGTACTTAGCCTCGTTAATTATTCAATGTCGTTCATTTTTGTAAGGCTACGTGATGGTCTAATTTTCGTATTCATTCATTAAAACCATACATGTGTATTGAGAACTGTGTAATTTTCATACAATAAATATGTTTTACTGTGATGTACTGGTCTACACCACACTTTGTAATGTTCTGCAAACAGTATAAGGGCGGTAGAATGCTTAAGTGTATGGAAGTATTAAATGGCTGCTGATACAGAGCGGTAGCTTACACAACCACTCTGCTTATATAGCTGTCTCATTCCTTACATTTGTGATATGTATTGTGAATCGGGGGAATACTTGTGGGGGTGTGCTTGTGCAATATAAAAAGGCAGTGTACCATAACAGGGTTCAGGGGAATCGCTTTCTTACTCCGGTAGCATCCATACTCTATCGTCTTTTATTTTCTGCTCTTCTGCTAATAATTCTCAACTGTACTACTCTTCTGCTAATGAACTATACTCTTCTGCTAACTTCTCTTCTGCTGCTGAACTAGTCTTATGCTAATATAACCTTCTTCTCGTCTGCTAATGATAATTCTCTAATCGTCCTCTAATAATAACTATGTACTCTATTAATAACTGTTTGCGCTTCTGCCAATGTAGTGTTCACCTCCTATTAAGACGACAAGCACTGGTTTCTTTCCCTCTTCTAAGGTTTAGAAGTGCGCCAAAACTTTGAACCAGTTTGTGACGTCTGAAGCATTGAACGTCATCAATCACGTGGCATCGTCTTTTCACACAAGCTCCAAACCACTTTTTCGAAACTGTGCGTATTGGTTTTGCGACACAAGCATCGATGCGTCAGTGCCATATGTCCCATCCCTAGGTATAACACCTGGACCACGTTATTCGTCGCCAGTAAAGGAACCATACTCAAATCGGTGAGCAAATGGGTTTAGTGCTTAATACGTTGTAACTATCTTGGCAATTTATTTTGCAAGCAAACGCTAGATATATTTGAATGCATACTGTTTAATGCCAACTCCTTGGCTAGCTAGCTAGTAGGTTAGCTAGCAGTGACGAGTGTGGTAGCTTATCAACTTGCTTTGGGTTTCACTTTTCAAAGCGAAAGACAAAAAACGAAAGAATGTCAAATACAGTACAGGTACAAGTCTATTGGTTTTCTCTAGTCCACACCGGAGCGTCGCCAGCCATTTTTACACTCAACCTTTTGAGTGTAGCCTCGAATGTAATTTTAATATCTTGACCAAAAAAAAAACAGTGAGATGCGTCTGTTTTCGTAACATGCCGTTATAGTCTGTCAAAATAACTAGTGTTTCAAGCATGTCAGGCCGAAGCTCAAAATCGTTTGAACGATCCCAGGCGATGGAGGAGCTGGATTTTTCTGTATCGCTTTAAAACCTTTCTACAACCCTTATATTTGTTGGCATGTCCAGTTCTTGCGCATTTTTCAAGGAACCAACATGTTGTTTCTTTGTCGACACAGGCATGTTTTCCGGACAACTATGGTCCACATCCAATTAGAGCTCGTATACAAGACTCCTTCATAAAATCCACCTATCGTATACCCCGATATTCAATGCGAGTAAAGTAGGAAGTAAACATTGACGTGCATTTTGGTGAGCCGGTATATTGTCAGTGGTCGACTGGTCTTCAAATGTATGGAAAAACGTAAAACAAATGTCTAATTCAGGTATCCTCTAAAGAAACATTGCAACATTCCACTTAAACGAGCATATTTGTTATATTATTGCGCTGCTATTAGTCATCAGAGTAAGTTAAGTTAAGTGATAATGAAATGTGCAGAACATTGTTCAAATAAATGTACAGTATTGTTTTGTGTTTGTTGCCTAAACATATCATAATGACATGAATCAATGACATACGTAATTGTTATTGGCCAAGAGTAGGTATACCACATCAGTAACACTTGTCAATACATATTGACATCTCAGCACACTTGGAAAACGAACATCATTAGCATAATACACGCATGTGCACAATTAATTGTATTGCTAGCAGTGTATTCAAGTCCACAAGTGGTTGCAATCATGCTGTATGCATGTAGGTATAGGGATGGGTATCGAGGACCGGTTCTGTAAGGACCCGGTTCCAAATTTCTCAAAACCCGAATATCAATAAGGTCCAAGCTTATCGATAGTAACTGCTATCGAGACTAAGTAATACAATGTATTGTTGACTTTTTGTCTCGAGAAATAAGTAATGTTATTTAAATCAAATCACTGGTGCACAAACATACAACGTTTGGCTAATAAAATTACTAAATTCAATTGAATGGCATGCCAGCAGCCTTTAAACTAAACAAAGAAGAATTTAATTGCCTCACACGCTACTTTGCTTCATTTACATTTATTCATTTAGCAGACGCTTTTATCCAAAGCGACTTCCAAGACAGAGCTTTACAAAGTGCATAGGTCACTGATAATAACAACAAGCAAAACCCCAAAGCATTGCAGGTAGCCAAAAACAGAAGTACACATTGTGAACAACCAAAAATAAGTGCTAAAGGGAAGAAACCATAAGAGCATGTAGTTAAGCAAATGACAATACACAACATGAATCTCTAAGTGCAAGTGTACCTGTAGGAAAGCAATAAAAATAGGATTAAATATAATACAACAGTTTAAATCAGCTACCACTAACCAACAAGAGCAACAGTCTAAGCAAGAGTCATTCTGATTCTTGAGGAAACTAGCATTGGGTTCAACAAACCATTCCTAAGTACCGTTGTACTCCTGGAACAAGTGCGTCTTGAGCCTTCTCTTGAAGGTGGAGAGACAGTCTGTGTCTCTGATGGAGGTGGGGAGGTGATTCCACCACTGGGGGGCCAGGCAGGAGAAGAGCTTGTGTTGGGACCGGGCGGTCTTGAGCGGTGGGACCACCAGGCGGTTGTCTGAAGAGGACCGTAGGTGGCGGGTGGGGGTGTAAGGCTGCAGGAGAGACTTGATGTAGTCGGGTGCAGTCCCGTTCACTGCTCGGAAGGTCAGTACCAGGGTCTTGAATCTGATGCGGGCCGTTATGGGTAGCCAGTGGAGGGAGATGAGGAGCGGGGTAACGTGGGAGCGTCTGGGTAGATTGTAGACCAGGCGGGCCTTGCGTTCTGAATCCTCTGAAGAGGGCGGGTTGCGCATGCTGGGAGACCGGCGAGCAGCGAGTTGCAGTAGTCCAACTTGGAGAGGACCATTGCTTGGACAAGCAGCTGGGTGGAGTGCTCAGACAGGTATCTCCTGATCTTCCGGATGTTGTAGAGGGCGAATCTACACGACCGGGAGACCGCAGCAATGTGGGCCGTGAGGGAGAGCTCGTCATCCATGGTAACCCCAAGGTTCCTGGCAGAGGATGAGGGGGTCACTGTCGCAGATCCCAGGGTGATTGAGAGGTCGTGGGAGATGGAGGGTTTGGCCGGAATGATGAGAAGTTCCGTCATTTATCCTTTTGTTGCTAGCTACGATGGCAGAACGCACAAAACGGTCAAAGGCTTGGCTACATTTGATTAAAGCCAAAGATAAAAGCGAAGCAAAGTGTAATATATGTTCTAAAGCAATTTATTGTAAGGGGGGAAAACAACTGCGATAAACAAGCACCTCAACGTTGTGAATCAGATGAAGATAAAATGCAGTAGGCTACTTCGACTGTCTGAGTCGCAATGTGCCAACTCCAGCTTTCTTTGCAGGACAATCCTCAACATCTGCACCCCAACTTCGTAGCAAGTCTCCATTGTTGACAATAATAAGCCAATTCAGGGCTCAACAGTGCAACTATTTCACTCGCATATGCCCCTAAAATTTGGTGTGCGCGAAGTACAAAAAATATTTACGAGCACAGTGTGTGAGTAAAGACTAGCCTCCCGCCCCTCGCAACTGATCATTCAAAACATAGTCACCGCGAGCATGGCTCTGTGGGATGCTTAAGCATCGTTTTAAACAAAAACAGAGACAGAAGAAAATAGGGATAAGATAAGGAAGGTTTGGGTTTGGTTAGCTGGTCATTTAGCTATAGGGCAATTCCATGCAAAGGTCACCCTTACCATAGAAAGACAAAGTTGTGCCCACACAAATATAACTGTTGTTAAAATGTTCACTTAGGTCTATATTTTGTTGCATGTAATCACTCTGATCTAAATTTATAGACAATTGCACTATTTTACATAATATACAAGTTGTGCACTCATGCAAAAAAAACATTTGACAAATGGCCGGTTTGTACCATTTCAAGAACGGGGTAAATGGACTCCAGTTTTCAATAAAATGTTACCATTTAGCATTTTCCTGATTGACAAGGGAATGATAGAGCATTGTGTATGCGCAGTTTGAGTTAAAAGCACAACTCCTTAAATGCATTAAGCCTCTGGTTTATGAGTCAGTGAGTTCCATGGCCAAGTAACGTCCGTAACGTTTTGTAGAATAAGTTTATGCCTATCAAACAGTGCTGATGCTACAACATCCAAAGTTTCTGTGCAAAGCTTATTTATACCAATGGTTAGTTTAATTAACAAATCTTGCCCTTTTTAAAAACTTTAATGATGTGTCATGGACGTGACGTTACGGACGCTACACAATGTAAATCTTCACAATACACTGTTCACAACACAATGGAAATGTTCTCAAATGAAACGGCAAAGCTGACAATCGTGTTTTCGGCTGTTATAACCCCTTTCACCAACGTGTTTCAGTGAATGGGTCGTTATCAAGCTCTGTCGAAGCCTGGTAATGACCATTCATTTGAATCAGGTGTGCTGGAGTAGGGAAACATCTAAAACATGCAGGACAGTAGCCCTCGAGGACCAGGATTGGACACCCCTGGCCTAGTGTATAAATTAAGGCGTTAAGCCTACCCGTGACGTGATTTTGGTTTTGACTGGCCCTTCAAACACCATGTTCTCCTCCAGAATTTCGTCATATGCATCCAACAGCAATCCTGTTCGGGTCTTCTTTGGAGGATTCCCCGTACCGCCATCTCCACTGCTATCCATTTCATTCAAGACTTTCAGAAGCAGGTCGCGTACACTGCTCTTCTCCTCCAAATGAAAGTAGCGATCTTTGTAACGAGCGTCAAGCATTGTTGCCACCGAATAAAGTGCCTCACGTTGCACACCGTTAAAGCGCTTACTGAGAGCTTCCAACAGGGTACGTTTGGCTGTCTGTACGCCCCTGTCTGTGTCACTGGGCCGGCTAAGTAGTCGTGTAAGGGCCACAACAGTGGGGATCACACCAGTAGCAGAGGCCTCCGCAGAATTTATCTCTCTGGTCAGCTGCTCAAAGGGAGCGAGAAGAGTGATCATGTTTTCAAGCATTCCCCACTGATTTGCTGTCAGTGTTGCAGGGAGCTCGAAATCCGCGGCATATGCACCCTCTTCTGTTCGACTAGGCTCTGCATCATTTAGTATGTCGAATTCCATCTAGTCACAACATCCTGTTGAAGATGTTTTATTGGCATTCCGAGCTCCCTCTGTACATCTTCTAAGCGACTGTATGCAACCTGAGAGTGCTTGAAATGCCCCACCATTCTCCTTCCCTCGGTCACAACATCCGCAATGCTACGCTGGGACAGGACACCTTCTTGCACAACCAACTGAAGCGTGTGAGCCATGCATGGGAGACTTGGCACACCATAGTCCACCATTGCTTTTGCCATGTTGCGCGCATTGTCACGTACCACTACATGCAGTCTCTTTCGCTATTTTCCATTTCCCAAACATGCCGTCAAAAGCGGATGCTATTGCAGCTGCTGTATGAGAACCTGAGCACTCCTGAGATTGTAGTACAGCAGTTTTTAAGTATGAAGTCTTCATCGAACCATTGAGCTGTAAGACTCAACATGCTGACAGGGCTCACACTAGATGTCCAGATGTCTGTAGTAAAACTGATATGGGTGGCATCAGTGAGGAGCTTCTCTACGTAATTGGAGACCGCACTTTGGAGTTCGGGTAAGGCCACATCAGAAAAATAACGACGGCTAGGCATAACGTAACGTGGCTCTAAGTGCATCAATAGCCTGCTGAAGCCAACATCTTCCACCACACTGAATGGTTGATTGTCAAGAGCAATAAACTCAATTATTTTTTTGTTCAGAGCTTTCACCTTTGGGTGGTCGTTAGCTAATTTCTTAGCCTTGTCAAGTGACTGAAGTAGAGGCTGCTGGCAGGTCTTAGCTGGCGCCGTTTTTTCTGGCTTAGCTTTTAGAAAAGCTTTGTTTAGGTCAGCATGATGGCATTTGAGATGTGAAATTAAGTTGGTAGTGTTAAACGATTGTCGTTTTGCCCCTCCTCGCATCACTGACACTTTACAAACTCTGCAAATAGCCATTTTGTCATAATCCTTTGATACAGTGAAGTTCTGCCACACAGCCAACATGTTGAAACACGTTGTTGGCGCTCATAGTAACTAAAACATTTGCTTTACGTGCGCATCATTTTCACGTCACCTTATCGGCCAGGTACATCGGCAGAAAGTTTAGTATCTGCAGATACCGATAATTACGTTTTGAAGCTTTTATCTGCCGATACCGATGTTGTGCAGATATTATCGTGCATCCCTAATATATACATACTTGCCTATGGAAAGTGTAGTACCAAGAACAGTTAAAAACCAAGGCACAAGTAATTTGAGAAATAGTTGTTTTATGGGAGTTTGTTCTCCCTGCTCCTGCCCCTCACATGGATATATAAGGTGAACATGTAAGGATTGGACAGGCAACACTGAATATATGATACAATACACAATTCAGCCTTTACTTAATTTAAATAAACATTGTATGCTTAGGCTATAAGGCAACCTAAATTTGACACTACCTTTTTGATTGGGCAGAAGAATAGGCACAGAAATTGAGGGTCTTGTGAACTTCATTTCGTCAAACAAGAGCTTCCTCACCTCAATTTAGAGACAAGCCTACTTAATTTCCAAGACCTCCTATTGGTATTTAGTATCCTGTGTCGCTGATTGCAGGGTCCTAACACCGGTGTAAAAATCAGATGCAGCTTAGTTTGCAAGTTCACCTTATTGTCTTTGCCTTCATGTAGCATCATACAATGTACATTGAAAAGTACTCAAATAAGTAGCCTATAATAAATGTAAAGTTTTCTGTAGCGACAGAAAATATTTTGTGTACCCTAATTCATCAAATATGTTGGGTTAACGTTTTAATTTTAATGTCTTAAAGTTGCGTCAGAAGAATCACATTTCAGTACAATGGACAGCGTCTTGTTAAGTGCAACTTAAGAGACACGCTCTTATGTTCGGGAAACGCGCGTAAGAATAACGATGGATCGTTATTTTGATCGTAGAGAACCCTCGTAACAGCTACGATCCATCGTTATCGTACGTTAACATAAACACTTTCAACATGCTACATACTATGGTATTTGTTGTATAAAAACGTCTCAATAATGTTCTCATATTTCTTTTAGTTTTTTGGCTATCCTGAGCACAGCCAGCTAAATCAAAGCAAGTATTTAAATATAGCTGCAAGCAGCAATGCGGGTTCTTCCGCAAAATTGCAAAATATTATAAAAATGTACATTGTAGAAGGTCGAGAGGTGGACAACAAGAGAGCAAAATGACTTCATGTTTGGCCAAGAACAATAGGCTGAATGGGGATTTGAACTCATGAGCATAAGGTTATAAGTTAGTCTCTTTATCCTCTCTGCTACACACCCACTGTTGAGATTTTATGAATAGAAAGGTCAGAGTATTATCTTTGGTCAGGTTGAGAACGGTTGACATTTCAAGGTAAAATTGCACATGATACTTCAGAATTATGTCATCTTGAAGCCAATGAGGTTTGAAAAAACATCTGTCAAAACTATATTTGATTTATTGACACAGAGATCCCGAAAACGGCCTGAATACCGTGGACCTTTAAACTCTTCTTGAGTTGATATCTTTCCAGAGCCTCAGTAAATGCACACTTCACAGTAGTCATGGGTGTCACTGGGCTAGGGCTAGCCTGGCTGCCAGCCCAACTTCTACCCGCCCACAAAAAAATTTGGGTCTGGAGGGTCTCGTATTGGGGACAACTACAAAAAAAACAGAATCGGAACGGACCAATGAAATTGCCAGGGCAGGCTTTATACGATGATGGACAGATGATCAACAGTAATGTAAAAACAACATATTACGTTGCTCTGATTGGTTGTAGGTCTATCCAATTGAGCGAAGAGCCATTTGTTTTACGAGCTCGGTTGAAACACGCCCCGTAGTCACAGCCCAACGGAGAGTTTTCAGACTCATATTCTGACCAGAATTATGAGTATGACAAGGCTAGGCTAGGGCAGAAGTGATGATCAATTCCTTGCAAAACTAGCCTATGGCTATACTGTAGTCGACTCACTGCCCCCATTAAACTACACAACATGCACATACACAACATGCACAATCAGGGTGACCAACAAGAGTATATTACCTGACATTAACTGAACGAATACAACAACTGAAATCCCTCGCATGGCTGATATGAACGAACAATTTTCCACAAGTTTTTGCGTTTTTTGACATTTCGCACTGCATGCTGGATACCCAAGAGCGCTGACGCTGATTATCTAGTAGTGCTAGATGCAGATGTTTCCCTGCTCCAACACACCTGATTCAAATAATAGGTCGTTAACAGGCTTCTGCAGAGCTGGATAACGACCCATTCATTTGAAACAGGTGTATTGGAGCAGGGAAACATCTAAAACAGGTAGGACAGGGGGTCCCGAGGACCAGGGTTGGGAACCACTGCTTTAGACACTCAAAGTCAGCAGTTTGGCATGCTGTGACATGGAAAGGATTAAACGTTTAGACTTTCATGAAAGTAAAAAATGCTGGTTTATCCTTTTTCATCAATGTCCTCCAAAAAGAAGTCTGCAGAGCTACTGTGTCTGGACCTGCAGTCAGGGCAGGCCAGCTGGATGAAACTGTCCTGGGGTCAGGGCTGAAGAGAAGCTGTCCAGCTAGAGGGGGGTAGTCCATCAATATGGGGCACCGTTTGTAAAAGGTTGCACGTCCGTTAATCCTGCAAATTATTCGCTCATTTAGCACAAATAAATGCAGCACAACTTTTAACGGTCACTTTTTTTAAACATTTAGAGGGAAATTCATCTAAATACATGTCATTACTTACCCAGAGCAATGTTCTGCAGTATGCAAAATAATACAATAATATTTTTTAGAACTGTGAAATCTAAATGTTAAATCTAAATCTAAATAATAAGTAATTAAGTATTAAGAAGTTCAAAGTAAAACAACTTACCATTAATGATGCGGACGGCACCGCCGGTGGACCTGCTTCTTGGAGGCTGCACTTACACCTGCCATAACTGGGCGTTCGATCTCTCCTAACTGGAAAGAACTAGCCATGTTTGAGTCCTGTCACCCACGTTGCACCCACTGATCCGGGAATGGGCGGGGCTGTGTGTACTGCTACTGCCAGGAGCTCGGCTATAGACCAATTATTTGTTTGTAAACATTCGGGATGCGCGCGCAATGTGGCTGCAGAAAACCGGGAAAGGATAGCATTTTTAATGGCAAAAGGACCACACGGATAATACAAATAGTTCGATTTAAAAAGACCAAAAAGGTCGAGGAGTACAGCCTTTAAAAGAGAAAGCGATTACCCATTAATCTGTCGGAATCAGAATTTTGATTTGGGTCACGAAGGTCTTGAAATTTGAATGAGAATGTCGCCCGGTACAGACCGCATAGTCGAGCGGCAACCATGTCTTCACGTCATGTCACAAAGTTCATAATTTTACAGTTTTACAGTCAATTTTACATTTAAAAAGTCGAGCAGCTTTCAAGAGATATGGGAATTCTGCTTTTAGCCAGCTGGTCCGATTGTTTTTCCGATTTGTTTAAACTGGCAATCTGAGTGAGACTGCACACTCTTTTGACGTTAGCCTCAGTCAGACTCGCTCACTGGCAGTGTGCACAATGTTGTATTTCACTCCATTTTACACCAGAAGGACTGCCTAATGTATATACGAGCCTGATGAAGATAGCCAGCATCTCGGATTTCTTTAACCTAGCCTGTTTAATTTGTCATTTGCCTGAGAAAGCGACCTCCGTTAGCCAGGCTAGTTTTGTCCGATCACTTGGTCAGGCCATTTAAGGGTATCGGGGTCAAGTGACTTTTGTGCATAGAAAAGTGAAACGTAACTGTATTTGTCCAAAGGCCAAGAGCCTCAAAAAGTAAATATCAAGCCCTGCAATCCAGTGGCCAGAGATATATGATGACCTGATTGACACTCCAAGTGTAATAGACCGGGGAGAAGTTTGTCTTTTGCAACCAACATGCGCACTTGAGACTGCTTGACAGTTGTGTGACGTAGGGTGATAATTGGTCTATTGGCTCGTCTCTAAAAATTTAGCTAAATATTCAACTATTTAGATTTAACATTTAGATTTAACATTTAGATTTAACCATTCTATAAAATATTATTTTATTATTTTGCATACTGCAGAACATTGCTCTGGATAAGTTATGACATGTATTTAGATGAATTTCCCTCTAAATGTTAAAAAAGTGACTGTTAAAATTTGTGCTGCATTTATTTGTGCTAAATGTGCGAAAAATTATCAGGATTAACGGACGTGCAACCTTTTACAAACGGCACCCCATACAGCAAGGGGTCTGTTTTTCTCAGTATCCTTTGTTGAACTCTGTTGAGCAGGCCTCTGCATGACCCTCCAGACTTGTAAAAGGGAAGAAAGGATCCATGTCAGTTGTGAAGAATGAAGCTTTTTACATCTACACTTGACAAACTACAGTTTTGACTGTGAAATGCAGTGGCATTAGTTGAACTTGAATACAAATGTGTTGACCTGATGGAGACCCGGCCATGCAAAGTCACTCAAAACATGGGTATTTAGTGGGTATAGAGTATTAAGCTCTAAACTGGTCAATATATACACATCTGAGAAAAGACCAGCTTGACCTTTGCCTATAAACAGTGATTCTGACTGTCAGAGACCTTTAAATAGGCTGACCGAGTGAAACTAGCCTGGCTAACGTAGGTCGCTTTCTCGGGCAAATGACGAATGAAATAGGCTTGCTTTGAAATATCCTATAAACTGGCTATCTTCGGCAGGCTCTTATCTACAAAAAGCAGTCCTCCCTGACGTTTTTGGAGTAGAATTGAGTGAAATACAATATTGTTTACACACTGCCAGTGAGTAAGCCAAGTGTGGCTCTTGAGGCTAACGTCAAAACAATGTACCCCCGGGATGCAGTCTCACTCCACTTACAAGTTTCCCACAAATCACAAAAAAAACATCTGGCTAAAATCACAATTCCCCAATTCTCTTGAAGGCTGCCCTGCTCGTCTCTCGTCGAACTGTAAAATTGTGAATTTATGAACATGACGCAACCAAAGCATGGCTGCCGCCTAAGCCTATGCGGTCTCTACGGTGGCCCTGAAGTGCAAATCACACCCCCTATGAGTACATCCCCCAAATGAAAACACCTCCCCCAATACAAAAACACGCTCCCCCAAAGGGAAAACGGCATTAAATTAACTAAAAAACACATTACAATAACTCTGAACGGAAAGGGTAGGTACTACACTTTAGCGCTGATTGGATGCAGGAGGCTAACTAACAAGAAATAAGAAAGTGATCGACAGAAGTACAAAATGCAATAGCCTCAGAGTTGCGTGCACCAGGACATTTATTTGGGTATTGAAGCATGTAGCATAGGCTACGTATGCAAAAGCATAAATTCATATGCGTAAACATCGATAGCCAAACAACTAGTCCACGTAACTGTCATTATCATGAACTTGATCGTTTTGGTTGGAAGGAAAGAGGAAACATTAATGTTTACAATTCAGAGTCATGACACTACTCTTTATTTTAATCAGGGTCATTCCTGTAAAATAATCTCATATGCTGTTAACGTTTCGCAATATAACTAGCCTATGCACACGCTAAAAACGCAGTTGAAGGAAGCAGGACTTTTCAGAAAAAAAAACTAATAATCCACTATAGAAGAACAAAATGCCACAATGACAGAGTAACGTGGACCAGGATAGTTGTTTGGCTATCTTTTTTTACATTTAACACAAAATACTTTTGCCTAAGTAGCCTACTATTTGCTACATTCTTCTATAGCCAAACAAATGTTCTGGTGCACGTAACTCTGCCAGGCTATTGCATTTTGTACTTCTGTCGATCAATTTCATAGTTCTTGTTAGTTAGCCTACTGCATCTAATCAGCGCTAAAGTGTAGTACCTACCCTTTCCGTTCAGAGTTAATGTAATGTGTTTTTTAGTTAATGTAATGTAGGGCTGCCGCGATTCGTCGACGTCATCGACGACGTCGACGCTGAAAATGCGTCGACATCAATATTTGAAATCGACGGATCTTTTTATTTTTATTATTATAAGAAAATACAAAACGCTTCAATTCATTATAATAAATGTTCTTCAATATCACAACGTAATTGGTGCTTGCAAAGAGAATCAGTTGTTGGCTCAAGTCATTGGTCGTCTCCAGTCAACTCTCAAATATCATGGCAGCTGCAGCAGAGTAGACTAGGTTCCGAAACCCGAGTCCCCAAATACCCGAGGCTTCAAAAGTATGGGAATACTTCGATTTAACGCTATCTCCAAACAATAAGGTGGTTTGTACACTGTGCAAAGTTGCAATGGCATACCACAGCAGCACTTGCGCTATGCACGAGCACCTAAAAAGAAAACATACAGACGCTATACTGGATGATTGACTGGTGTGTTGTATTATGTATAGTGTCTGATACTTTATTAACATTTATGTATTACATTAACTTATAACACTACGCAGGCAGCAGTATTGTCAAGCAGAGTTAGAAATGGCTATGCTAACTACCATACTGTAGCTCACACCAGCTCAATTTAAGACAGGCGTTTGGTAAATAGAACAGAACGTACAAGGCAACCAATTGCATTCAATAAAACATTTCATTATGCAATATGTCCAGTGAGAGGGTCGTTTTGTTTTAAGTGAGTGGACCCAAAATTCCTGCTGACTGTCGACACCTAGCTGGACGATAGGGGACTGAATAGAATTCATTGTTGCTAGCTCTAATCAGATGTGCATTTAATCTAACAAGCTAAATCTTACAATACACTTGAAGTAAAGCTTGCTATATAAAATTTGGGTGACCAGAAGTCCTCTTTTACCCGGACATGTCCTCTTTTCGAGACCTACAAAATGCGCCCGGTAAGGATTCCAAATTTGTCCGGGATTTTGCCTCGTCGGAAATATGTGTCTTATGGGTCTTTCACAAACTATTACACCAGTCATGTTCAGTGTAACGAAGCAAGTTAGCTGGTAAATTGATCAAATTACTGCATTATTTTAAAAGTATTTTCAAAATCAGCTAACTTGATTAACTTGATGACACTGAACATGAATGGGGTTGAATGTTTGGGACTAGGTCGCAAATGACACACTTTACTTCTACCTTCTTCGATTAGACCACAATGGAAGTCTATGGAAATGTCCCAACTCTCTTTTTATATGGCTCTGGGTCTACCTAGCTTTGACTACCAAGCCTTTTAATCCGTGGCATGCTTATATAGTCTATAATGTCCCAGTATTTTAAGAAAATATTAACTATAACTATATACATGTTTCTTAACCTGTTTTCAGTGCGGGCCCGAAACACTGCCCCCTCCTCCCCCAGTTATTACGCATTAAAAATCATAAATAATTTTTTTCGACTAGTACACATGTTATACATTGTTGGAAAGCTACGATTCTTGTGCTTCCATTGAAATAAACCAATTCAAGCTCAACTTGCAACAGAAAGTACCGTCAACGTCTTTGTCCGGTGACCGTTCATTCAACAATGCCAGAGAAAAAAGTTGTACTTACCTTCGATTACTTAGGAATGTCCAGGTATGCACACAACTCATCAAAACCTCATCTGCTTACATTCCCAAGGGTCCAAAGTATCAAACCATGTCGAGTAGTTGTCCAAACAAAGAATTATATCCACACATAGCCACGATCTTGTTGCTTCATTGTTACTTCGTAAAAAAAAAAAAATTCTGTCTCTCAACGCACTTTAGCTCATAGCATAAGATCTGGGTCAAGTAGAAACACGGGGATAGTCTTAAAATGGCCGCTACACTCTGACCTGTTGATAGACACCTAAACCTACTGGTTTAGCCAATAGGAGCTTCCATGCCCCGGTGGCAGTCCTCTAAAGCCAACTAGGTCTGTGCGTCCAGGGCCCCCCCCCCCCCCCCCCCCCCCCCCCCCCTCTACACGATTTTTTCTAACTGGCTTGGACTGGCTCTGAAAAGAGCTAGTTATCCTTGTAGCTTAGCGCTAGCTGTAAATGGCGATACCCCATATGCCAGGTTTTGTGGAGCCTTCAAAATAAAAGTCGATTGCGCAATATGTCAGTGTTCTTTGTGTGCCAATCCTGGGAATTGTTAACCGTAACCATGATGCGTTGCTAGGACAATGGAGGCGTATGAAGTGATTTAAAGATGTTAGCCCTACTCCGGCTCTAGTGCGTGGTAAATGTAGACTACCTGCTTTTTAGATAATTGGCGAGTATTGCTATCGAATCATTACCGAACTGGCATAAGCACCAGCCGAGAACCAGCACCTTGGAATTTTTGGTTTAAAAGGGGTGTGTGTTTGTGTATGTTTGGATATGTTATGTACCTTATCTAAATATTTTAATTAACGTTGGAATTGATAGTTTAAACCTACAGTTTAGCACTTTAATTTGTAAGCCTTTGTTTGTTTGTCAATGACATATACAGTTTGTCGTTTTCAAAATAAAATGAACTGAAAAAAAGTGTTTTTTTTTTAAGGAAAATGTATCGTTTAGATTAATCGACTAATCGATAAAATAGTCTACAGATTAATCGATAGAAAAATAGTCGTTAGTGGCAGCCCTAATGTAATGTCGTTTTCCATTTGGGGGAGCGTGTTTTTGTATTGGGGGAAGGTGAACAAGTCATCCGATTTGGGGGAAGTGTTTTCATTTGGGGGATGTACTCATATCAGGGGGTGTGATTTGCACTTCAGGGCCACCGTAGGTCTCCCTTGTGTCCTAACTCACTCCAATTACAAAGACTTTCCAGCCCAAATAACAATTCTGAGCCTAGGTCTGTGGGGAATCGCTTGTTCTCCTAAAAGCTGCCCTCCTTTACCTTTTTGATGAATTCGCCGAGATGCTAACTATGATCGAGATGATCACTAATTACACAGAGGGAAAAAGCTAGCTACTTTCTGAGTTTGGTTTTCCGTCACTTCAAACTCACAATCTAAAGGTCTCAAAGTGCTCAAACCTTCACCATAATTCAAGAGTAGTGTACTTTCACGAACCCAATCATTGATTTTTTCTTAAAATGTGTAAAAATAGGACTTACCGAACGTGGCTGCCTCCAACACGGCTATCAAGCGATTCCAGTTGAAAACAACAATGGCCTCCGAAGAATAATTTATATTCGTAACGGCGAGCTGCAATTAGAAGCGAAATGAAACAGGAGCTAAAGACCAAGGGTGGGGTTTGGTCAGCACACCATTTCCAGAAAGGATGTGTGTGCGTCTCGCCAAGCTTGCGCGTGTGTCAAGTAGGGTGACCACCTGTCTTGCTTTTGCTGTATCGCACAATATTTTCAATATGCGACGTGCGGGACAAGGGGTGAAAATGCTGTGTGACACAACCCAAGCGGGACAGGGTGTCACCCTGGTGTCAAGGGGGAGGATGAGTCTGTGAACATTTGGAGCGCGCTGTGGAGCAATTCAATAGAATTCAATCATATTTTGACATACCAAGGTGAAATTGCGTATGGTACTTCAGAATTATGTCAACTTGAAGGCACTAATGTTTGCAAATTATCAGGCTAGCTACTTGACGCATGGTCACCTAGGTTGTTTTCACTATCAGCTGATCCTGTTACGAACCATTCAATTAGCTAACAAGATGATACAGAGTTAGGTAATTGAGACGATTGCCTGATAAAGTTGCTAACTTTGAACTAAGCTACAGGAAAAATGTGCAAGAATTGGATGTGCCAACAAACGAAAATGTTTTAAGAAAGAACTACGTTGATGAAATCCAGCTCCTCCATCGACGGGGACAGGTCATTAAAAAAACTAAAGCAGATACGCGGGCTCGGCCCACCACCTAAGGTAACGTCTCTAGCTCTAACTAACTGTCCGAGGAGGTCTCATATTCCGGGCTGAGTGACGGTCAGTGACAGCGGGAAGAGACAAGAAAAGAAATGGCAGAACATAGGCAGAAACATTGGGTGTTTTGGGATTTTTCGAAAACAGTAGCAGCTAAAGATAACAATCTAACTTATAAAAACTGAAATTGCCTTTTGATTTATGATATAATCGGATTTGGTACCTACAGTCATGATAACAATGAGTCTAATGTAATGTTTATATTACATAAAGCTCAAATTAATGTTTTTTTGTTGTTGCTGGCATTCTATTTTTATGTTCCTAGCTGAGGTCACATTAAGCATACTCAAGGTCTGATGTTAGGTTTGGGCTAAGCCCCGAATGTTAACAACGTCTGTGTACGCCCCTGGTCTAGACAATAATGTTTTATTGGATGTCATCAGGATACCTTTGATACGTAGTGCAAGAAAAAAAAAACGGGTTGAAGTTGAAAGCCCATTAAAAGCCCATTAAAATACACTGAAAGTTCAATTTAAATACACTGAAGTGAAGACGGTTAGCAGTAGGGCTACTGTGTAGGATAAACAGTGATCTATTGCTTTTTAAAGACAAAATGTTTGAAAGATGGGATTCAGATTTACATTTAAAATGTTTGTATGATCATTGTAGTAACACCATGTTGATTTGCTAGCTCACCATGGTCACCAATAATAAAATATGTTAATTGGTCTAATATTTGGTTGGAAATCTCTTGACAGGAAGAGAAGAAAAAGAAGAAAATGGAGCCACAATCAAAAAAGAAGAGAGAATTTGAACGTGACATTGATTTATGGGTTGCTTACCCAGTTCTATCTGATGAGCAGTCACAAGATCCTGAACTGATCGAGGCTTTTGCTGCTCCCATACTTAACAAGAAATACACATCTAGTTTGATAAAGGAGCTTTCTTCACTGTACCCTTTGCAAGGACTTCAGCATATTAAGAGAGTGCGGGCTAGTAAAAGCAGTTCTCACTCTCTAGAAGTACTTTTATGCCTTGTTGGCGATGTATCGGACTGTAGGAAGAAGATGGACATATCAGCTTTGTTGCCAGCCGAAAGATTTAGGTATGATTCTTTAGGGGACCCTTTTCTAGTCAGGATACCAGTATGTGCTCCTTTAACAAGAAATCAGTTTGAGCAAGTTGGCAAGCATTGGCCCACCTCCTTCCATGAAGACAAACTGATTACTTTGGCTCTGAAAGGACAGCTTTTCACAGATACACAGAAAATAAGAATGAATGCACACATGGTAGTTGCAGTTGCCGCTGCCAAAATTGCACAGGAGAGTGGCATGGAGGCTGTGGGGGCTGTACTGGTTGATCGTGAGACAAAGAACATCATAGCGGTAGGTCATGACTGTCGAAGGAACAATCACCCATTTCATCATGCAGTCATGGTCTGCATTGATCTTGTGGCTCGCAAGCAGGGAGGAGGGGCCTACATCTATGAAAAATACCCTGCCTGCAAGTTTACACTCTCCAATTCCTTACCTCTATATAAGGAAATATTGCCAACCTCCATAATCCAGCAAGATGTGACCAGTGGAGAGAAGGGTGACCAGCAGTACATATGTACAGGATATGATCTATATGTCACGCGAGAGCCCTGTGTTATGTGTGCCATGGCACTGGTTCATTCCCGCATAGGACGTGTCTTTTATGGGACAACCTCTGCTGATGGTGCACTTGGTACTAAATACAAAATCCATACTCAAAAAGGTCTGAATCATTGTTTTGAGGTTTTTAAAGGAGTCATGAGACAACACTGTGAGGATTTATGTACATAAGTCTGTGTGCCACACCAAAATAACTTCAGAGGTATAACTAAATGATCAGGTTTTAAGACATGCATTTCTGGTAACCTAGACTAGTCATTAAATGTGAGACCAGTTTTACAATGGTGTCTTATTGTGTCCTATTTTTTTCCTCAAAGGTTGAAGTTTAGAACACGATGGCCCTCTTTTAGCAATTTCACTTCGAAACCAGTGCCGAACTGAGCGCAGAAATCCTCTTGTGACGGGGTTCACGTGTGATTATGAAATACATATGATATACATCCACTGCAAACACGTATCATATTCTCATTTAGGTTAGTGCATGACATGTGCACCAGTAGATACTATTTCAAAAGAAATTCCTGCATTAAAATAATGTATCATGACAGTTTGTATGATTTGGTCATTTATTATCACACTAGCATTTAATTACGGCAAACAATTACACCGCACTAAACTGTAAGTGTAAATGTAGTGGGAAAAAAAGTTAAAATAACAAAACCAGTCAGTATGATGACTTGAGCGAATGTCATTCACGTTCTACTAAAACAGCGGCCACTCGAAAGGGAATGAGGAAACTGCTTCCTCTACTAGAAAATACAATGCGGGTCATGTGAAAAAAGGATCCAAAGACTCGTAGAAAGACCGAGTCGGGAAATGAACTAATCGTTCGTTTCCTCTAGCTACAGAGCCTATGCAGGTCACGTGAATAATGATCCAAAAGGTGTGTTCGACTTGACCCGACTTCATGCAGCGCTGCAGGCGGCTGACTATGGAAGGCCTAGTGTATGGCGAGCGAAAAGGGACTGGCGAGCGGAAAGGGACATTCCTAGGCTTACCAGGAGAAGGAGCAGCCTAACCATACGTCGCCGCCAGGACGTGTGGATTTTTTGAATGGAAGTGAATGGGACTGCAAACGAGAGACTGGCGGCGACGGCATGTAAGGAACGTCTACCGGCGGCGACGTCGCGGCGACGCATGTTCGAAAGTATACAAAATACTTACGCCTACTAAGTACGTCTGAGATAAGTACGTCGTCGCCAAACAACACACCTACTAAGTAGCTACATCGCCGCCGTCACTGACTTGTTTTTTCAAACCTTATTGAGTGAAATAAAGTCGCAAGGCTACATGTTTAATATGTTAACATTTCTTTATTGAGAGCTATAGTGTAAGAGTAGCCAACTGTGCGCAGTCTGTAGCATAGAGGATTTTACAACAGGTGCAGGGGGTGCTTTTGCACCCCCTACTGTTGGGATGAAAAAATTACATTTTCAAACTAATGTACACAAACGATTAAAGGTTTTTAGAACATGTTAAAGTGATGTCAGAGTTGTATGTTATATCATGGTTTGTTGTACTCTAATGATTAATTATACATTAAGATCCAGTATTCATTTTGAGCATGTTTTAAAACCTAGAATCGCCTCTAGCCTGTAGTATTCTAATTGTAGGCTATTCACATTTTGAACATTTTGACATTTAATAATTATACATTGATATGTGGATATAATCATATAAACCTTTCAAAGTGCCAATACACACATCTGTATAAGCCCGGCATAAGGTGTGTAGCCAACCAGTGCTTGTTTAAAGCTGTCATAACCGGGTTCATATATGAAGGAAGAATAGATAGATACGTAGGCACTTCAGGCAATGACAAGGCACAGAAAATAAGGATAACAGTGTATTTATTCAATAAAAAGGGCTTACAAAGAAACAGTTGGATGTGAGGGTCATGTAAATTAGTAGTGTAGGGAGTGGATGTGGGATCAGTGCAAGTGTAGAGTGTGTAGAGAATCATTACAAACTAAAAAGCAAACAGTGATGATGTTCCTGCTAGTAATAGAGAGACCAAGCATATTAGGGCACAGCTTATTAAGAACCGAGGCACTGATCCCAGGTGTACCCTTGCAGCAATCACAGCTCCTCTACCTGCCTGCCATCCTGCAACAGAAACAAGGACACAGAAACAGACAGGGAGAAGAGAACCAAACAATGCTCAGAGCCAACAATCTAACATGGTTTATGCCATCATCAGAACAGGCATAACCTCCCGATCACTACAAGTCATTCAGGTAATTGTAATGTCCTATTGACATCTGTGAACATATGCTTTCTCAAGTAGTATTTAGCCAACTGAAGAAGCTGTGCTTTCACTGAACCACAACCTAGAATAGTCTAGGTGACCACAATACAGTGTATTTGGTGCTTGTAAAGTTTGCATTCATTACAATTGTTATATTGCTTGTATTTGCTATTTCCCAACATGTGGCAACAGTATAGTCTAGTTGTATTGAGTTAGTTTGATGTGTTTGCTAACTTGGTGGTTCTAATAAATTACTAATGAATGTAGCCTATTGCTAATGGAGTTTTAATTGATAATTTTGCATTCTGACTACACTTTTCTGCTTAGCTCTGGGGTAGAAGTGCAAGACAGCAAATTAAACATATTCAGACCATCAGTGAAGGTTTTCATTTTTTGTGTGGACGCTACACTAACAGAACCTAGCACACTGTTATAACAGGATACCAAAGTGTATTTGTCACTAGCCTATTGATATTGCTTTCAACATGATTCTATACCATTAAATTCACAACTTTCAGGGTTAATACTGAAGATGTATTAGATAGTACCCAATTGCTGTGAAAGTACCAAGTCAATGAAGTGAATCACCAAGTACAAGTTCAAGATAAATTCTACGTATTTATTATAGATCTATAAAGTGCAGGTGTCTGCACCTTTAGTACTGGTGTCTTCCAGCTCCTCAGCTCTCTCAATACCTAGATATGTTTCTGTAACTTTTTTATTTACTGGGGCAAAAAAGGCTGCCATGTCCCTTCCACAGTTCATGATGACTACTCGAAGAAGATAAACAATGTAATGTGTAAAATGACTAGTGAGTGTGTCGACAATGTATCAATATACATATCAATGTGCATTCAGAAGGCAACAGGGGGAAAAGACTGAAGGATGGGTGGTAACAGTCTCTTAGGATCCTGCCAGCTTTCCTGAGGCATCATGTGTGGTAGGTGTCCTGTAGGGCAGGGAGCATCCTGCCAATGATGAACTTAGCAGGCCGGACCACACTACGTAGGGCCTTGCGAGTGAGTCCCATCAAGCAGAGACTGTCTCCAGATTTTAGAGTGAGAGGTGGGGACAGGGTGACACCCAGCCTTACAAGCTCTATAAATTATGATGGTGTCCAACCATCAATGTGCTTTGTAGGTGAGATGAAGGATTTATTATTAGATTCTGTATTTACAGGGAGGCAGTTGAGAGAAGCTATTAATGGACGAAATATGCTCTCTCTTCCTAGTTAGATTTACATGTTTAGCAAAATATTAGCCTTATCATTTATACAGGTCTATCTTATTATAAGGCCTAGGCTATAAATCAGTTATTCTACTTAGTCCATAGATGTAAAGTAAAGAAAACTTAAGGCCAACTCTAAATGATCTGGCAGGCTAGTTAGTAGGCCTATCTAGCAATAGATAGCATAGGCTGTTACTTTCATATGGGCTTCTCCCGCCATCCACTCTTGGAACTGGAGTCCCAATGTTTCTAGTAATAGCACCACAATAGACATTCTCAACCAGTATTTTATCCACTGCCTGTCTTGTCCTTCTGAAGTTGTTAAATTGAATAGCAGGCATGAAAACGGGTCAGGGGTGAAAAAGGTGAGAAGGATATTACCTCTCTAAGGGGGTCTGGGTGCATGCTACCCCAAAAGGAAAATTTGAATATTCCATATTTTAAAGCATCAATCTAAATCATTTTGAGATACTTTTTTGCCAACCTGGGGAGAACTGGAGAAACGTAACTTAAGCCATGAGTCAAAATGTATTATGGCCTCCTTACTATGTGTTATGCAAGCCATTTCATGCCAGCCTGTCACTGGGTCTAACATTGACAGTATATGAGGCACAATGTGGTAAGGGCACCCCAAATGGCTTCATGCATAACCCCCCAAACGATGGTGGACATGCTGTAACTTAACTTGTCTACTCTTCCATCATGATTGACAGCCAATACAAGTACCAGCGTATTTTGAAGTCAAAATGCGTATCCGCTACACAAATTGCGTACAGGTTGGCAGGTCTGCTTATTGATAGAACGGCAGGGACGGACTGGAAGTAAAAATAGGCGCTGGACTTTGATCCAGACCGGCCCACCAGAACCGGTCCCGTATATGCCACCACACCAAGCGCCTTGCTAATGCATGCAAATTCTGTCTGGTGTGATGCTAGTTAGGGACTTCCATGGTTAATGCGAGCGCGCATAGCGCGCGAGTGACATTTTTTGCCTGATTTGAGCGAAAAATGGTTTTTGGAGCTTGAAACAAACATAACGTTGTCTAGTGAAGACAATTACGTTTACGTTTCTTAGCCTGGTTTTCCATCTTTATATTGTCTCAAAGTAGCTTTTCTGTCAGTGTCACTGTTGTGTGTAAGCGGCATTAAGGGCTGCATACGTTCATTTGGAATTTTCCACGGGAGCTTTAGCTAGCTGGCTAACGTTGCGTTCTCTTCTGCTGTGTTCAATGACTCAATTCATCAAGCTGTAGCTAACGTTAGCTAAGTCTATGTCAACAGAGCTCCTGGGTAACTAAACTTAAATATAGCAGAAAATATAAAAATGATTGAAAGCATCATTCACCAAATTCAGTCCAGTAAATCGCCGAGGCCAGGAGTGCTTTCAGCTTCTGATGCTGGTCTGCACTGGTGATGCAAGGACCTTTGCGTTAATATTTCCATGCACTCGCGCTCCCTTCTGACACGCGCACCTGTTCGCAGTTCACTGAATATGGATACCAACCCCCCAACCCCCCCCCCCCAATTTTTTTTTTGAATCTACACGATTCACGTAGGTCACCTATTTTGGTTTCAAAACTGCGATTTTCGCCGAAAGGTGAGGGATTTTCATGTCTGGAATAGGCTAAACATCAACATGTAACATCAAGTATAGCCTAGACATTCCAAAGGAATTAGCTTTCAATTTTACGTATGCCTAGGCTACTTGGACCGTGTCCTGGCCTATACATATAGAACATTATGTTACATGTTTTGCCAGGATAACTGGGCTAGACCATTGAATGTTCATGATGTTCCTGTGTGTTTATTCTTTTGACTGGGTACAACAACGCGATCAGTCAACTGACTATAAAATGTTTTTAATGTCGGGCTACGACTAGTCATCTTCTGACAATGCCTTTGCTTTGTGTTAAAAGCTCCAAAATGATGAACTTGCAAAAACTTTATAACTATAAATTTACTCTAAAATGTAGGAAAGTATGGCGACGACGTTATCCACAAGTACGTTATCCACAAGTAGGTGCAACGACGTAGCAACTTAGCTCCAAAATGATAAACTGGCAAAAACGTTGTAACTATAAATTTACTCTAAAATGTACTTAAAAGTATGGCGACGACGTTATCCACAAGTACGTAATCCATAAATAGGTCTGACCAGAGCCATAGAAAAAGAGAGTTGCGACACGCTTTGATCACGCCGACACGTGATCACGTGGTTCATGTAGCTCGCTGTAGTTCCAAAAAGCCCCACTGCTGTCAACTTTTTTGAATGGTTTTCAATGGAGCTGGCCAACGGAAGTCGCTTTCTCAGGCAAATTACGAATGAAACAGGCTCAGTTGAAGAAATCCGATATTCTGGCTATCTTCAGCTGACTCTTATCTACATTAGGCAGTCCTCGCTGACGTTTTTGGTGAACAATGGAGTGAACTACAACATTGTGAACACTCACTGCCAGTGAAACGCAGGAAAAAAGCTAGAGCTTTTTTGTCACGTGGTTCCGGTAGCTCGCTGTAGTTAAATGAAAACCCACTGCTGTCAACGTGTTTGAATGGTTTTCGGCTGGACCGACAGCAGCACCATCTCGATTCACGGATATTTTCGGTATATTAACACAATATCAATTGGTTACTGGTGTGTTGTATCATGTATGTATGCTACTTTATTAACATGTATGTATAACATTAACTTATAATGCATAACGCAATATTGTGAAGCAGAGCTGGAAATGGCTATGCTAGCCTATATTGTTCCACTTAACGTTTAACCTTCGACTGTTGAAGTAAATGGGATTTGTTCAACTTTTTTTTTCTTCATCAGCCCACTTACAATTTACCACATTAACAACACGTTTGTACTTGATGCAAGTTGAATCTAACCATGATCACCGGCAACTGTTCAATAGAAAAAAATTGAACAGAATATACAAGGCAACCAACTGCAATTCAATAAAACAATTTATTGTACAATATGTCCAGTGTTCTTCCACTCCTTTTGTTTGTAGTGAGCAGGTGATCTTAATGTCTGCTTTTCACAAAACTTAGACCGCAGTAGTAGATGCATCTAGTTGAGCTAACTAACTAGCTAGCTATTGAGTGGACCTGAAATTCCTGCCGAGCGTTGCTGGACGATAGGGGACCCAAGGCTTTAATCTGCAATTCATTGTTGCTAGCTATAATCAGATGTACTATAGGCTAATAAGAGCAGATTCTGTAAACTGTGTATGCCAAAGAACACCAATAACTAGAACTAATTTGACAGACTATAAACCAACGAACTTCTGGTTGATACACATGCTCTTTAGCTAGCTACAGTAAAAGTGTTGCATAGCTCTACTATAGTCTAGCGCAAACTGCATTTAGAATCTAACAAGCTATAATCTAACAAGCCATAATCTTACAATACATTTTCTCTACAGCTGGCTATATGAAATACTACTAATAACAATTGATATGTGGTGGTTGAAATATGAAAAAATGCAGGATTTTCATCAATTTACCAGCTCACTTGCTTCGGACCCCATAAGCCATATATGGCTCTAACAGCTCTAACTGCATTTAGAATCTAACAAGCTATAATCTTACGAAAATGTTTATCTTAAGTTGGCCATATGAAATACTACTCATAACAATTGATATGTGGTGGTTGAAATATGAAAAAATGCATGATTTTCATCAATTTACCAGCTAACTTACTTCGTAGACACTGAAAATGAATGGGGTTCAACGGTGGAAAATACAATGTTTGGAACTATAGGTTGCATGAGACACGCCTAACTTCCGCATTCCTCGATAACAATGGGAGTCTATGGAAGTGTCGCAACTCTCTTTTTCTATGGCTCTGGGTCTGACGACGTAGCAATTTATCCAGAAGTAGATGTCAAACGACAGTCTCCTTAGGCAGGTTATCCATGTCCCTTTCCGCTCGCCATAATGGAAGGCCTAGTGGGCAAGTATTAAGACGCCCCCGTGTGTTAGCACGCGTAATTAACGCCGACTTGGCATGCAAAGTCGGCGTCTTTTGCGCCTTGTTTGACACGGCCTCGTCTCAACCACGCATAAAAAACGCCGACTTCCATACAAAGTCGGCGTCTTTTTCGCCTCGAATTGAGGCGTGTCACGTGACACGTTGCATTTACACACGTACATTACGTCTCAAACTTTGAGACGTGTCGAGCAAACCACACGAAAGTAACGCCTGGTTTGGCACAATCAGCGTCTGGTTTTCCAAAATTAAAGTCTGCTTGCTTGAATCTCCGATGGGAAATTATGACAACAATTGTAACAACTAATACGTAAGTCAAGTAGGTCAAAGGATGCTCATGCAGCTACTATCAAATGCAATGTTGGTTAGCTAGTTAGCTATTAGTATGAAGTTGGTGGTCACAATTGCAATCCTAAAAAGGGGTGCAGACTAAAGACAAATAAATGCAGTAATATCAGGCTGGCTGGTTGTCTGGCTTGAAGCTTTGTGAACTTTCCTTGCACTGCGATTGCGTTGCCTCAGTATTGTGCGCGATTTGGTTTCACTGCCAACATTCCTTAATGTAAGAGGCAATGTGCAAACTCAGTTGGTGGCAAAATACAACTGTTGTTACTATTCATGTCAAGTGTATTTTATTGTCATTTTCAAATACTTATGGTTATACAAACGAAACAGAGTTTCCCCAGGACCATGATGCCATATTAAAAAACATGACAGTAAGGTGCCAGGGTCAACGTATATGTAGCCTACAGTGACATGACAGTATGTACAGTGACAGGGCAGTATGTCCAGTGACAGGACAGTATGTTCAGTGACAGGGCAGTATGTACAGTGACAGGACAGTATGTAGTGACAGGACAGTATGCAGTGACAGGACAGTATGTACAGTGACAGGGCAGTATGTACAGTGACAGGACAGTATGTACAGTGATTAGAGGTAGTAGTTATGAAGTGATATGTTTTCATGCCAATATATTGTGATGCCAATTTGTTGAGCGGTCATCTTCCTTGTATAGACCTAGAAAAGTGAAATACACAGCCACGGTGACATAAATAAAGGTTCATCTGCTGTCCTTCACGTTCACACACTGTTGTCCTTATACTTAACAAATCATCTATGATGTCTCAAAGGCCCAACTCATTTTCAGGTCACCTTCTGGCAGCAACCATGCTGCTGGATTTTACTGTGCAACCAGGCCTACCCAAGCTGCTGCTGGGCCAAGGGCTAATTGGAATGGCAAACTGGGACTTGCAGATGACCTGAAATAAATATTTGTCTTTTTGCTGTGTAAGATGTAGGTGTAACGAATGTCTAACTTTAACACCGCTACAGAGAATAATAATGAATAATAATAAAGAATAATAATGATGATCAATTGGAGATGTATCAGAATATCTGGTTCTTCGGAAAGATGGTACTGTTTGCACTACAGAATGAAACACACAGAACACGTTGGCTATATTTCAGAGGTAATAGAATTGTTTTTGTTATTGTTTTTGATAATTTGTTTCTCTATTACCTCTGTTTTATTTTTTCCCTTCTCATGGAAAAAAACACATTTACCAACCAAACAACAATTGCAATTGACTTAATGACAATAACACAAAAAATAGTAATTCCCCAAATCAATATGAAAGTGTCAATACATTGTTCTCCCTGATTCCCTTAAGTTTTATCTATTTATTCTTATTGGCTTGTGACTTATTTTTGCTTTTAAAATATCTATGGGATTATCACTATATTATATTGATTTGGTTGTGGGACTCTTATTTTGGAAAACGGGCTTGACTTTTTGGATATTATTTTATTCTAATTAAATGAGAGGATTATTGATTTTGATTGAAAGTACAAGTATAAAAAACAACAAATATATGAATACACAAGTCAAGTAGTAGAACAACTAATTCTAAAAAATTCCCTCACTCCAACCTCATCTCTAATAGCCTGACGTTGTCATACTCATAATTCTATTCAGAATATGAGTCTGAGAACTCTCCGTTGGGCTTTGACTACAGGGCGTGTTTCAAACGAGCCTGGAAAACAAATGCCTCTTCGCTCAATTGGATAGATCTACAACCAATCAGAGCAACAAAGTATGTGACGTATGTTAAGCACCGCATAGTCGTTGTCAACAGAACTAAACTGCAAGCAGACTTGAAGTATGCTTGAAGAATGAATACAAACGATTTTTGCCGGTGTTGTAAAATTAATTTAAGAGTAGGGAGAGTACTTGTTCACACGGTCAACCTTTTTGAGCGAAACAATAAAGGGCAATGCATATACGAACAAGTTCTCCGTTCAGGATTACAACTCCATCGGGGCCAGCTGATAAATTAAACTTTTACCGAATCCCGTAGGAAGGACGGCAAAAACATATTTTCCATTGACAAATGCCTTGATTGCGTCTCTCTGTTCCTCTTTCAAAATTAATGCGCTCCCGATGTCTTCTAAAACAGACTCGATGGCAGAATCATAACATCCCAGATCCCCAGCGGTAGCCATGTTTGTTCAAAACGAATTCAACTTAAACGCTCTTTTGTGACGTGGTGATTACGTTACTGGTTGATCATCTGTCCATCATCCTATAAAGCCCGCCCGGCAATTTAATTGGTTCGCCCAGATTCTGGTTTTCTGTAGTTGGTCCCCAATACGAGACCCTCCAGACCCAACTTCCCGAACAAATTTTTTTTTGGGCGGGGAGAAGTTGGGCTGGCAGCCAGGCTACATCTCTAAATCACAGCATATACAAAACACAGTGCTGCGGCGTGAACTCACGCGCACTCACAAAGATTTTGTACAAGTCTTTCAAAACAACAAACAACACAAAAATGATCAGTCCGGGTCCAAGTGTCTGGCTCCAGGGTAGTCACAAAACAAATCAAATAGAATCAGGCTCTTGTCCTACCAGTCGTAGCAAGGCGCTTTCTGCTTGATCTCTCAGGCAGCCAGCAGATAGTTGGCCACAGTAGCTAGCAACCCGTAGATGGCTCGGTAAGGCTCTCCAGTTCACACCACTCCAACACTGGTACTCAAAGAACCGATCGGGTGTAGCAGGCGAAATCCAAGTCAGTTCGCTGGATTCTCCCCAAGGAATGTAGACAAATGTAGAAGAAAAGAAAAAAAGGACACAGCTGAGGCAGCTAACAGTTCTCCAACCGTACTGTAGCAGAGCTTCTTCGGCTACTGTAGCCCACCGTAAAAACAAACCACTTCCGGAAAACAAGAAAACAAGAAAAATGACAAATATTCTCTCAATCGATACTCATTCACAAAACAATAACATATATTACTAGCTAACCAAATCAATATCTTCGTCTCTTTCTTTCTTTCTTCTCAGTAAAATGCTATTTGTTTTTCTTTCTTTCTGGTCCCTCGTCTCTCGTCTCCCTCTAGTTCGGTTAGCCTTCCTTTCTCCGCCCGAGAGCGCGCGAGACCCCCAAACTTTCCCGCCTGCACCCCAAAAGATGCATTCACAGCAAGTTATCACATGAAACAAATATGTACATGGATCCACAGCATCAACCTGGGACAAAACCACACCGGCATCACTTTTCTTAATCAACAAATAAATAATAGTTATTGTATATTACTTTTGTGAATATAATAGTTATTTATTTGTAACTCTTTATAAATAATTTTATTTTACATTTAATTAATTTGTGCCCTGTAACCCTGGGTTACATAGGCCTACTGCTTTTAACTTGTTGAACGCTGTTAAACACTGCCATGGTCAGCAAACACTAGCCATGGCTCTACTTCAGAAAGGATACTGTTCACAGCTGCATGAGTCAATAGGACATTACCATTACCTGAATGACTTGTAGTGGTCAGGAGGTTATGCCTGTTCTGATGATAGCATAAACCATGTTAGATTGTTGGCTCTATGTGCATTGTTTAGGTCTCCTTTCTCTGTCTTCTGTTTCTGTGTCTTTGGTTCTGTTGCAGGATGGCAGGCAGGTAGAGGCGCTGTGATTGCTGCTAGAGCACACCTGTAATCTGTGCCTCGGTCCTTAATAAGTTGTGCCCTAACAAGCTGGGTCTCTCCATTACTATCAGGAATGTCATTACTGTTTGCTTTTTAGTTTGTAATGATTCTCTACACTCAACACTTGCACTGATCCCACACCCATTCCCTACACTACTAATTTACCAACAGTTTCTTTGTAAGCACTTTTTATTAAATAAATACATGTTTATTCTTATTACCGTGGCTTGTCACTTCCTGAAGTTCTTATCTAATCTTCCTATGAATCCAGTTATGACAGCATTAAACAAGCACTGGTTGGCTACACACCTCATACCAGGCTTATACAGATGTGTGTATTGGCACTTTGTAAGGTTTAGTGTAGGCTACTACCTCGTGTGAATGAATACATTCAACGTTTGTGTAGTGACCTGTATCCATTTACGACATGTCTAGCACCTCTACTCTAAGGAAAATACTATATTTTGACTATCTTTCTGTCCCCTGGTCCTCCCCCAGCACCAAGGGTGTTCCCAGAGGCCAACACCTGTGACATAACCCTGAGACTGCCCATACACACAACCCAGTTCAAACAGTACATGAAGTCTGGGATAATACAGTCACCCACCTTTGGGCAGGCATAATGTCACGGCCACAGCCGTGCCCCCGTTTTTGGTTTTGCCCTGCCCTACCGCGTCCTTGTGTCTGCCATTGTCTTCACCCGCGTCTCGTTGAGTGGTTTCAGTTCTTGTTTGTATTATCGTGTCCACCTGTGTCTTGTTTGGTTCTGTGTATTTTAGGTTCCTGTTTTGTGTCTAGTCTTTGTCTTGTCCTTACTCTTGTTAACGTAATACCCTGTCCAGTGCCGGTCTTTCCTATAGGCGACATAGGCAGCCGCCTAGGGCGGCATGAGAGTGGGTGCTGGTGAAAAATCAGTCTAGGGCGCCAAATGTGCTTGGACCGCTACTGACCCTGGCTGTTTCCCGTTTAAAAGAATAAACCCTTTGTTTGAGGCAAAGTCTGGCTACTCTCCTGCGTTTGGGTCCTACCACCACACACCGTAAAACATAAGGCATAATTGAATTAATTAAAGACATCAAATTAAATTGTATAACCTTACTTTTAGAGTGTTTGATTTTAAAAGGGTTTCTTAGTAGCATTGGCTTCTGAGTGTAGGTGGCAACCTACAGATATTACCGTTGGACTTACAAAAATGTCTTATAATTCTTTAAACTTCTCTTTAATCAATGCATCTGCGGTCGTAATCCTGAATGGAAGTTTAGTTAAAATCTAGTATTTTTCAGCCCTTTACCAAGACACTGTAGCCTAATGATGATACATTGTGTTAGTTTGGAGTATGTTATAAGGCTGAATGTAGGGGAAAGTGTATTACATGAGAAGGAAATGTAACAAAAGGTTAGGGTATGATTTCCCAGATAATGAAAATGGTGTTACCCATATAGATGGTGTCACTAAAGGGTCAATGACCTGAGCGTCAGGTCACCTCATAAAAGTAGAGGACGCATTGAGTTATTTGTTATGGAAAATTATCCCTAGTGAGCGGGCACTGTGAAGATAAATTAAAGTTATCACAATTATTTTATTGGTAGCCTAATACTGCATTGCGAGAGCAGGTTTCTTCTCTTTTGTGTTTTTCTGCAGACATTGAGAACTTGGGTTGGACATCTTTGAACAGTGCTAGTTCATGACTATACCATATCAAGCTTGATTGTCTATTCGCCTACCATTTAGTTAGCTGACGATTAGCAGTGTACGATATTTTGTGTTAACCGGGTTCATAGGAAGATTAGATTGATACTTTATTGCTCCAGAAGTAAATTAAGGAAGTGGAAAGCCACATGAATATGGATAACAGTGTATTTCTTCAATAGAAAGTGCTTACAAAAAAACGGTTGTATGTGACGGTCATGTAAATTAGTAGTGTAGGGAGTGGATGTGGGATCAGTGCAAGTGTAGAGAATCATTACAAACTAAAAGGCAAACAGTGATAATGTTCCTGCTAGTAATGGAGAGACCCAGCTTGTTAGGGCACAGCTTATTAAGGACCAAGGCACAGGTCACAGGTGTGCCCCTGCAGCAATCACAGCTCCTGCCTGCCATCCTGCAACAGAACCAAAGACACAGAAACAGAAAACAGGGAGAGGAGACCCAAACAATACACAGAGCCAACAATCTAACATGGTTTATGCTATCATCAGAACAGGCATAACCTCCTGACCACTACAAGTCATTCAGGTAATGGTAATGTCCTATTGATTCATACAGCTGTGAACAGTATCCTTTCTGAAGTAAAGCCATGGCTTGTGTTTGCTGACCATGGCAGTGTTTAACAGCGTTCAACTCAAATTAAAAGCAGTAGGCCTACATCTTACACAGCAGAAATAAAAATGTATTTCACGTCATCTGCAAGTCCCAGTGTGCCATTCCAATCAGCCCTTGGCCCAGCAGCAGCAGCTTGGGTAGGCCTGGTTGCACAGTGAAACCCACCTGTAAGGTTGCTGCCAGAAGGTGACCTGAGAAGGAGTTGGGCCTTTAGGACATCATAGATGATTTGTTAAGTATAAGGACAACAGTGTGTGAATGTGAGGACAGCCGATGAACCTTTATTTATTGGCTGTGTATTTCACTTTTGTAGGTCTATACAAGGAAGATGACCGCTCAACAAATTGGCATCGCAATATATTGGCACGAGAACCTGTCACTTCATAACTGCTACCTCCAATCACTGTACATACTGTCCTGTCACTGCATACTGTCCTGTCACTGTACATACTGTCTTGTCACTGAACATACTGTCCTGTTACTGTACATACTGTCCTGTCACTGAACATACTGTCTTGTCACTGCATACTGTCCTGTCACTGTACATACTGTCCTGTCACTGCATACTGTCCTGTCACTATACATACTGTCCTGTCACTGTACATACTGTCCTGTCACTGTACATAGTGTCTTGTCACTGTATATACTGTCCTGTCACTGTACATACTGTCCTGTCACTGTACATACTGTCCTGTCACTGTAGGCTACATATACGCTGGCACCTTACTGTCATGTTTTTTAACATGGCATCATGGTCCTGGGGAAACTCTGTTTCGTTTGTACTACCATATGTAATTGAAAATGACAATAAAATACACTTGACATGATTAGTAACAACAGTTGTATTTTGCCACCAACTGAGTTTGCGCATTGCCTATTAAGGAATGTTGGCAGTGAAACCAAATCGCGCACAATACTGAGGCAACGCAATCGCAGTGCAAGGAAAGTTCACAAAGCTTCAAGCCAGACAACCAGCCAGTCTGATATTACTGCATTTATTTGTCTCTAGTCTGCCCCCCTTTTTAGGATTGCAATTGTGACCACCAACTTCATACTAATAGCTAACTAGCTAACCAACATTGCATTTGTTAGTAGCTCGCATGAGCATCCTTTGACCTACTTGGCTTACGTATTAGTTGTTACAATTGTTGTCATAATTTCCCATCGGAGATTCAAGCAAGCAGACTTTAATTTTGCAAAACCAGACGCTGATTGTGCCAAACCAGGCGTTAATTTCGTGTGGTTTGCTAGACACGTCTCAAAGTTTGAGACGTAATTTACGTGTGTAATTGCAACGTGTCACGTGACACGCTTCAATTCGAGGCGAAAAAGACGCCGACTTTGTATTGAAGTTGGCGTTTTTTACGCGTGGTTGAGACGGGGCCGTGTCAAACAAGGCGCAAAAGACGCCGACTTTGCATGCCAAGTCGGCGTTAATTACGCGTGCTAACACACGGGGGCGTCTTAATACTTGCCCACTAGGCCTTCCATAGCTGACTTGAAACAGTGAATTCTGGTTACACTTTTGTCCGACTTGAGACGGCGCAGAGGACACGTCACTGTGACGTCGCCATCAAAGTACCGTGAGATCGATTCGAGAACTGCCGGCTGTGTAGCCGAGCGCATTTTCTCAAGAGCAACTGCACGGGTTCAAGTGACGACACAGCTATGTCATGATTGGCCAGACTCACAAACGACAACTTTGACGCGTGTTTTGTAATATTCGGACACCTTCAGTATTGCCAATGCTCAAATCCGGACCAAACAGTTGAATTTAATAAAAAAATGTATGGAAAAAAGGGTTTTACTCCGCCTCTTCACTAACGGAAAGACTACTTTTAATTATAAATAAAGTAAAGTAAGCAAACAGCGCTTAATCGGCCGTGACTGACGTCAACACAGCAAACCACGCGTAGCTGAAATGTCCGACTTCACAAAGCCGTTTTCAACTCCTCCCCGACTGCAAGCGGCCACTCTCGCCGGTCGTTTCATGCAGCCGCAGTCCATGTCAAACGCACCCTAAAGACTCGTTCACGAACAACACATCACTACTGCTACAGTGCTAACGCTGCTGCTGCTAGCTGTGTGCTTTGCTTGCATGCAATAGTTTCGGCTGGAAGTATGCTACTCCGGTGATAACTAAACTCAGCCTGACAATCAGTACACACAGCCGTAGTTTTGTCAACCGAGCCTTCCCCCAACTTCCCGTCTAAAAGCCCTCTCTCTATCATTCTAACAATCTGCACAATGACACCCTGCACATTGCAATTTGCACTATTGTATCGTTTGCACTCTGTATTTGTTGGTATTTTTTGGTTAAATTGTAAATTGCTACTTATATTTTTATGCTACTTATATTTTTATGTCTTATTCCCCTTAGTATTACCTAGACCCCCCCTTAGTATTAGCTAGACTTTGCTCCTTTTGTATAGTTAGTCCACATATTTAAGTTTCAATATTCCTATGTTTAATGTATGCACCTCCCTGCCAAAGTAAATTCCTTGTTTGTGCAAACACTCATGGCGAATGAAATCCCTTCTGATTCTTCTGATTCTGATTCAGCTACCGTCGGCAGTCGAAGTCGTGACGACAGGTGATTGCTATGGAACGCCGAGTTAGTCACAATTAAATAAATAAAGAAATAGGTAAATGCATAGATAAATAAATATGGCTATGAAATAAACTGAAGAAAAAAAAAAAGATGGCAATAAATATATAAATATAGCATTATATAATTATATAGCTGAATCCATTTATCGACATCAATAAATAAATAAAACATTTATTTATTTAAAAATGACGTTTTTGTAAAGACACTTCATTTATTTCATGGGACTTTTATTTCCTAATGCCACATTTATTTATTTTCTCAGACTTCCACACCACATTTATTTCTGTGCTGTATTTATTTCCGATCTCGCATGCAAACGAGAGGGGCGTGGTTATCTTCAGACAAACGCAGTTGCACACAATATCGAAGGCAGAAAGGGACACCTACATTTGGTAGATAATGGAAGACATTAGCCTTGTCAGAGATCGCATGCTGGCATTATAGATCAAATTGATCAGCATGGCTTGTCAGGATATATTATTTTGGCACACATAGTAGATTTTGTAGAGGTACTTGGGCGGATAAGTGCTCTACAGAACATAGATATTTGAAGTCTTAAATAGTTTGAGACTTATCGAGCACTGTTCGTGTGCAAGATGTAGACTACAGGTAGTGGGGGGTGATTAGTGCCAGGTAATGTTAGCTAACACGGGGGAGGGGGGGGGGGGTGTACGAGCTGGTTGAGGGGGTACATCATGCGTCCGGATTGCGTCCCGGGGTGGGGGTGGGGTGGGTGGCACCTCCTAGAAATGACTATCTGCAGGTTGGGTTGTCTGTATTAACATTTAGTGAGACGAGACCTCAAGTGAAGCCAGACCATTCCAGACATTACCCATACCTTTGGATTTACGGAACTGCTTCAAATTGAAGTCAAGTTTCTTAACGCTTTGTTATTATTGGCAATTTAAAGTTGCAACTAACCAAGACATGTCCAGACAAAGACCCATTCAACAAGGTACACAATACCCAGATATTTTATTTTATGGAATTATTCAATATTACATTTACATTTATGCATTTAGCAGACGCTTTTATCCAAAGCGACTTCCAAGAGGGAGCTTTACAAAAGAGCATAGGTCACTGATCATAACAACGAGGTAGTCCCAAACATTGCAAACAGACAAAACATGAAACATACATTGTGAAAAACTAAAGTGCCAAAGGGAAGACCCATAAAAGCATGCAATTATACAAGTTACAAATTAAAACAACATGAGCCCCAAACAGTGCAAGACTGTACCTATAGAAGAACAATCAACAGTAAAAATATTTCACAGCGAGTTCAAGAGTTAACTTCGTTATAACTAACCTACAAGAGCAACAAGTCTCTCAATAAGAGTCATTGTGATCCTGGAGGAAACTAACATCAGGTCCAATCAAGCATTCTTAAGTGCTGTTGTACTCCCAGAACAAGTGCGTCTTGAGCCTTTTCTTGAAGGACAGTCAGTGTCCCTGATGGAGGTGGGGAGCTGGTTCCACCATTGGGGGTCCAGGCAGGAGAAGAGCTTGTGTTGGGACCGGGCAGTCTTGAGCGGTCGGACCACCAGGCGGTTGTCTAAAGAAGACCGTAGTTGACGGTTGGGGGTCTAAGGCTGCAGGAGAGACTTGATGTAGTCGGGTGCAGTCCCGTTCACTGCTTGGAAGGTCAGTACCAGGGTCTTGAATCTGATACGGGCGTTGGTGGGTAGCCCGTGGAGAGAGATGAGGAGAGGGGTAACATGGGAGCGTCTGGGTCAGCGGCGTAACAATGACTTGGCGGGCCCGAGTGCAGATCTCACCAACGGGCCCCTTAACCGACCTATCGTCAGGCGAAATTATTGAGTCTTGAGCTTAGTGAGGCGCATGGAAATGTACTTATTATCTGTGTTGCGTATGAACACGTTCATGAACTCGTTCATAATTTTGGTGAACGTGAACTGAACATAGCCTACTGTATTACTGCCTGATGATACTGTGCAGTGGACGCATTCATTCTGGTGTTTGTGAATGGCTTGTTCACTCTCACATTTTGTTTAATAAGGTGCCAGATTTCTAGAGACTTCCAGGCTAAAAACACACCGTTAACAGTCTTGTGTCCAGGGTTGCCCAACCTGTCAATCGCTGCGTGTGCTTTCTTTCTTTCTTCTACTGTCAATGCCTGGCAAGTGTGAGAACGCCGAATTGCGTAGAGGCAGAGAGCGGTATTGCAGACGGCAGCCACATTGAAAAAAAGAACTGAACTAACCTAGTTAATTATTTGGAGCTTTGAACTTAGTTCAACATTTTAATTATGAACTATGAACTGAACTAGTTAATGTAGAAAGGGAACTTTCCCAACACTGCTTATTACAATACACATTGTGAATTGATTGGTGAATGTTTGATTTGATTTTAGTTAGCTAGATATGCTAGCTTAACGTTTAGCCTATGTAGCTTTAGCTGTTTTCCAACAACATCCTGCACATTGTTTTCAATATCTAACCTGGCTTCTGCCTTATGCTTATACGTGCATTTAATGACGTTTAATAGCCATGTCTAAATGCATTCAATAGGCTATACCAGACAGTAAACGTTAGCCTACCCTGGTGGCTGAGTTTCCATCATTGCTGTTGGGCTGGGGGTCAGACGAAGATGATGAAGATGATTTTGCCAGCTTTGCCACCCTTTCATCCTGCTCTTTGCGTTCGTGCCGCTTCCTGCAGCCACTTTTGTGTTTGAATGAAGGGCATGGGGTAGCCTACTTACCGCAATTACTCAACACACAACGCAATGCAACACAACAGGATGGCAAACGATCACAACGTGTGGGTGGGCTATAGACCAATTATCACCCTACGTCACACAACTGTCAAGCAGGCTCAACTGCGCATGTCGGTTGCAAAAGACAAACTTCTCCCCGGTCTATTACACTTGGAGTGTCGATCAGGTCATCATATATCTCTGGCCACTGGATTGCAGGGTTTGTTATTAACTTTTTGAGTTTCTTGGCCTTTGGACAAATAACATTTACGTTTCACTTATCTATGCACAAAAGTCACTTGACCCCGATAACCTTAAATAGCCTGACCAAGTGATCGGGCAAAACTAGCCTGGCTAACGGAGGTCGCTTTCTCCGGCAAATGACGAATTAAACAGGCTTGGTTAAAGAAATCCGAGATGCTGGCTATCTTCATCAGGCTCGTATCTACATTAGGCAGTCCTCCCTGACGTTTCTGGTGTAGAATGGAGTGAAATACAACATTGTGCACACTGCCAGTGAGCGAATCTGACTGAGGCTAACGTCAAAACAGTGTTACGGGGACAGTCTCACTCAGATTGCCAGTTTAAACAAATCAGAAAAACAATCGGACCAGCTGGCTAAAAGCAGAATTCTCATATCTCTTGAAAGCTGCCCTGTTCAACTTTTTAGATGTAAAATTGACTGTAAAACTATGAACTTTGTGACATGACGTGAAGACATGGTTGCCGCTCGACTATGCGGTCTGTACTGGGCGACATTCTCACTCAAATTAAGACTTTTGTGACCCAAATCAAAATTCTGATGCGAGAGATCAATGGGTAATCGCTTTCTCTCTTGAAGGCTGTCCTCCTTGACCTTTTTGGTCTTTTTAAATCTAATTATTTGTATTATCCTTGTGGTCCTTTTGCCATTTAAAATGCTATCCTTTCCCGGTTTTCTGCAACCACGTTGCGCACGCATCCCGAATGTTTATAAACAAATAATTGGTCTATAGAATCTTTGACAACATATTACCCAGACAATATTACTTAATAAAAAAGAAATTTGTTTCATTCAGCAAAAGGCAAATGAGGCAAAGTGAATTATTTGCTGTTGTTAAGACTGACTATTGTTAAAATGTTTATTGGGCAGGTGAGAATAACTGACACCATAATTGAGAAATATTTGCGAATTGATGGGACTAGATCATATGTTAACCTTTCTGTGATTTACGCGGAGCGAGGGGCCCGGTCAGTTCTTCAGGTAGAGTTCTCACTTGAGATCGAGGACGAGCCCCCTTTCGCCACGGGCCCTAGTGCAGCTGCATTCCCTGCACTCCCTATAGTTACGCTGCCGGTCTGAGTAGATTGTAGACCAGGCGGGCCGCTGCGTTCTGAATCTTCTGAAGAGGGCGGGTTGCACATGCTGGGAGACCGGCGAGCAGCGAGTTGCAGTAGTCCAACTTGGAGAGGACCAGTGCTTGGACTAGCAGCTGGGTGGAGTGCTCAGACAGGTATCTCCTGATCTTCCGGATGTTGTAGAGGGTGAATCTACACGACCGGGAGACCGTAACATTGTGGGCCGTGAGGGAGAGCTCATCATCCATGGTAACCCCTAGGTTCCTGGCAGAGGATGAAGGGGTCACCATCACAGATCCCAGGGTGATTGACAGATCGTGGGAGATGGAGGGTTTGGCCGGGATGATGAGAAGTTCTGTTTTGGCGAGGTTCAGCTGGAGGTGGTGCTTGGTCATCCAGGCGGAGATGTCTGTGAGGCAGGCCTCAATCCTAGCTGAGATCCCCGGATCAGTCGGGGGGAACGACAGGTACAGCTGCGTGTCGTTGGCGTAGCAGTGGTAGGAGAAGCCATGGGAGGTGATGATTGGTCCAAGTGAGGTGGTGTACAGAGAGAAGAGGAGGGGTCCAAGGACGGAGCCCTGTGGGACACCAGTGGAGAGTTGACGAGGGCCTGACAGTTTGCCTCCCCAGGAGACCTGGTAGGATCTTCCCGACAGGTAGGATGAGATCCACTGGAAACCACTACCACTTGACTTGTTTTAATGACCATTCAGTGACAAAACGGGTTTGGCTGTTCAGGTATGTGCCAATACAGCACAACACTACAAGCTCTACAGTAGATAGCTCTAGCTGAAATGGCCACATTGATGTCGTCCTTTTATTATTTCGCCAGCTAGCTAGCCACTTGGCCTACAGTTGCCGACTTCGAGACCGGTGATAGCCAACATACTACCTAGGAAGACTTAGTGGTGGCAGTGATTGTTAGCTTTGCAAACGAGTTACATGTCACACGAGCGAAAGCAATATTTACAAAGGTAACTTCAGCGCTTCCTCGTAGCTATCAAAGACCAAGTCCCCACACGTAGGCTACTGGGTTACCGCCATCACTCCCATCGGAACCAATGATAAAAAGGCAGAGACGACACAGACATTATGGGCAAAGCTTGTCTACATTGTATGCTTTTCGGCGGTGCGATGCCACTGTTATCCCCCCCTACAGGTAGCATAGCTATCTAGGAATCTAGGTGTGCAGCTGCGTTGGTCTGAAGATAACCACGCCCCTCTCGTTTGCATGTGAGATCGGAAATAAATACAGCACAGAAATAAATGTGGCGTGGAAATAAATGTGGAAATAAATGTGGTGCGTAAGTCTCAAAAATTTAATAAATGTTGCATTCTGAAATAAAAGTCCCATGAAATAAATAAATGTTGTCTTTACAAAAACCTCATTTTGAAATAAATAAATGTATTTATTTATTGATGTTGGTAGATGGATTCAGCTATATAATTATATAATGCTATATTTATATATTTATTGCCATCTTTTTTTTATTTCAGAGTTTATTTCATAGCCATATTTATTTATTTTATCTATTCATTTACTTATTTCTTTATTTATGTAATTGTGACTAACTCGGAGATCCATAGATTCCCAGGGTCAAAAAGAAACCTGCTTAACGGCAAAAAAAATGTGTGCGTTAAAGTGAGATTGCGTTAACGCTTTATTAACGCGTTAACTTTGACAGCGCCAATAAAAAGCCATAAGGCCCAACATTTATCTAATACAAATCATCTTTAAAAACATGACTTTTTATGGATAGAAATGATGACAGAAGTAAGTCTGTCACATTGAGACTTACAGAGTCTAAGAGAGATTAGAGAGTAAGGCCGAATCCCAATACTCCCCCTTACCCTTCCCCTTAGTTTTGCGCGTTCCCGTGAGAGATAGTGGTGTCCCAATACTCTTTTGGAACTAGGGGAAGGGCTAAGACTAAGGGGTATACACCCCTTAAAACCAAGTAAGATCGGGAGCTTACTTGAAACCTAGGGCTATGTGAAAACTGCGCGACCGGCCACAATGGCGACCAAATCATCCAGAGAGTCCGATAAATGTTATATTATCGGCTTATTTAATTGATAAAAAAATTATGACAGTCTTGTTTTGTGTTATATACAGTCATGAACATATATATTTGCAACCATTTTCCTAATCGAAACGTTTCTAAAAATCGCTAGTTTGGTACGTTAATGTTACAGTTCTGAATTGCACAACAGTCCCGCATTTCTTTGACTAGCATGTCTACAGTTCTAAGTAAACTCCATTAGCAGCGAATTTCGTTTAATATCAGTGCATAGCGCTACTTGCTTTGGAGATATCGATACGTGCTAGATGACGTACCTTTAACCAAGTGGCATCCCATTTCCTAGGGCTATGTAGCCCTTACCCCTTACTTTCAAGGGCCAAAGGGAAGGGGTAAGTTAAGGGGAAGGGGTAAGGGGGAGTATTGGGATTCAGCCTAAGTCTCTCAATGAGAATTTCTTCAAAAATAATTTGAAGAATATAGCTGCAAGCAGCGATGCGGGTTCCTCCGCAAAATGGCAAAATATTATAAAAATGTACATTGTAGAAGGTCAAGAGTTGGACAACGAGAGCAAAACTACTTCATGTAGGGCCAACTACAATAGGCTGAATGGGGATTTGAACTCATGAGCATAAGGTTTTTTTTTTTTTTACTTTAGTTTTTATTGAGTTTTTAGCACATATCAACTACACATAGTAAGATCAACTTGCAGATGTTAATTCAGTGCAGATAAAACAAACATACGGTAATGAACAAACAATAATAACAAAAACAAACAAAAACGGAGCCTGCGGGAAAACTTGGTGTAGATAAAAAGATGAAATACATACCTATGTAAAAATTAAGCGCAGCTCAAGTAGCTGCCTTACACTTGAACGCAAACAGACTGTGAGCCAGTGTCCTTATAGTTCGTCGAAGTAAAGTATCCACTTCTGCCATCTCTTAGCATACAAATCTAACCTCAAACGTATCACACAAGTCAGTCGTTCCATTGTCCTTATTTCCTGAATGACATCCAACCATTGTTGCTGTTTAGGTGAATCAGGTTTATACCAGCTTCTAGTTATGGTTTTCCTTGCTGCTGTAAGGAGTACTTTTACCAAGTATCTGTCCCTCTGTAGAGTAACCAGTGAAATGTGACCTAAGTACAAGACAGTGCATGACAAAGGAATCTTATATCCAAGCACATTAATTAAGATTAAATGTACCTCTTTCCAAAATGACGTCAGTTTTTCACAACTCCAAAAAATATGCGTGTGGTGTGCTTCTAAGCATCCACACTGTCTCCAACATGGTTGGGGTGTTGAATATGCTTTACTGCTGATTTTAGGTGTAATAAAAAAACGCACCAAATTTTTCCAGTTGAAAACCCTCAGTTGTTGTGAATTTGTGGGAGTATGTTGAGTTTCACACATATCGTACCATACATCTGATGAAATGTCCACATTTAATTCTTTTTTCCACCTTAATTTTAGATACAATTTTGAGTTGCCCTTGCATTCCATAATACTGTCATAAAACATGGAGATTACTTTTATACTTTTACTATTTGGTTTATATGCATTGATCATATTCTTTATAACTGGGTTTATTTCGTGAGAAATTTCCATCTTCAATTCTTTATTATAATAATCTCTAAATTGTGTATACCTAAATAAGTCACGATTATGAAGAGAAAATGTTTTTTTTAGTTTTTGGAAAGTCTGTAATTCTTTGTTTTTTTCCATAAGTGTACACACTGCCTTAATACCTTTTACTCCCCATTGCTTAAATATGGCATCATTTTCTCCTGGTCTAAATTGAGTGTCAAAGGCTAACCATCTAAGCACTTTCTGGTCTTTCCTTAGTTTGAATTGCCTTACAAAATCAAACCAAAACTCCAGTGAGCCGGAGGTTATTGAATCTATTTGACTTTTGACTAATAGGGGGATTTATTTTTCTCCTAAAACCGACTGGATCTGATAACCCTCAACATATGTCTCAATTTCCTTCCATCTAGCAAAATAGTTATCATTACACCACAGAAAAAGGGGACGGAACTGAGCTGCATAAAAGTAATCTTTGAGATTTGGGAGTGCCATACCTCCTTTATAATTGGCCAACTGCAGTGTTGTGTATCTTATTCTAGGCTTCTTTCCATCCCAGATAAACCTAGAAATGAGTCTATCCCAGGTAAAGAACTGGTGTTTAGGAACCCCTACTGGCAAAGCTTGAAACAGGTATAGCAATCTAGGCAACATGTTCATTAGGGGCCAAGCAGCAGCGAAGCTGCTGTGGCACCTATTGTTTTTGTTAGTTTTATTATTATTATTATTATTATTAGGGGCCAAGCACCTATTGTTTTTATTATTATTATTATTGTTTTTGTTAGTTTTATTATTATTATTAGGGGCCAAGTGTGGCACCTATTGTTTTTGTGATTATTATTATTATTGGGGGCCAAGCAGCAGCGAAGCTGCTGTGGCACCTATTGTTTTTGTGATTTTTATTATTATTATACTTAGGACTAGGAGTCTATGGCAGCCCACAGAACAGATCGGTGCGAAGTTTTGAAATTTGGCACACTGATTTGGAACGGTCTCCTGATTATCGCCAGCAAAGTTTCATGTCGATCCCTGAAGCTCTATAGCGCCACCAAGGCGTCAAAGTTGGAAGTGCGCTTACGCCCACAACTTTTGAACCGTGAGACCGTTTTTCTTAATTGAGGTATCATTGGATTCCATGGATGCAGACGATTCGATTGAACCCCGTGACGTCATTGTCGTCATGATGGTTTTTCCGTCATTTGTATTTTAAGAAATGATAACTTTTTCAAAATCCTCCTGGGCCGTTGCTCCCATTTTCATGGAAATTGCAACAGATCATCTTCAGACCATGCCGACAAAAAGTTATCAAAATGTTATCGATGAGTCAAACCGTTCACGAATAACGCGCAAACGATTTTGACAAAGAGGATGCCAAACCGGACGTGAGGCCTTGACTCTGTGACGGTTTACCGTATGGAGTCGAAATTTTGAAATGTCATCACGAGCATGTAATCTAATCATCTTTCTACCACAATAACCTTGATATGTCAAAATAGGACTGAATTACAGCCGTTTATACTTGGGTGAAATCTGACAAAGCTTGAAATGTCATCACGAGCATGTAACTGAACACAGAATTTTCCAGCAGCGAGAATAGCTCAATAAGGCGTGCTCCTTTGAAATGCATGGTTGTAGGATCGAAGCCAGCCACAGTCATCAAGTATGTCATCTAACAGCCTCCTGTTTCGTCATACTTGGGGCGTCAAAGTTGGAAATCTGACAAAGCTCGCCAGGGTGAGAATGATGGTTTTTACGGCTTCCTTTTTTTTGTCATAATGTAACTGAACACGGAATTTTCCAGCAGCGAGAATAGCTCACTGGGATAAGACGTGCTGCTTTGGAATGCAAGGTCGTAGGATCGAAGCCAGCCACAGTCGTCAAGCATGTCGTGACACTGGATTATCTGTTTAGCGAAGCCAGGTATGCCACAGTAGCTGTCTAGCAGTGTAATCATAATGGTAACGATAATGTTTCATTGTCAGGGGATTTATATTTATACTTAGGACTAGGAGTCTATGGCAGCCCACAGAACAGATTGGTGCGAAGTTTTGAAATTTGGCACACTGATTTGGAACGGTCTCCTGATTATCGTAAGCAAAGTTTCATGTCGATTCCTGAAGCTCTATAGCGCCACCAAGGCCTCAAAGTTGGAGGTGCGTTTACGCTCACAACTTTTGAACCGTGAGACCGTTTTTCATAATTGAGGTATCATTGGATTCCATGGATGCAGACGATTCGATTGAACCCTGTGACGTCATTGTCGTCATGATGGCTTTTCCGTCATTTGTATTTTAACAAATGCCAACTTTTTCAAACTCCTCCTAGGCCGTTCTCCGATTTTCATGGAAATTGCAACAGATCATCTTCAGACCATGCCGACAAAAAGTTATCAAAATGTTATCGATGAGTCAAACCGTTCACGAATAACGCGCAAACGATTTTGACAAAGAGGATGCCAAACCGGACGTGACGCCTTGACTCTGTGACGGTTTACCGTATGGAGACGAAACTTTGGAAATGTCATCACGAGCATGTAATCTAATCATCTTTCTACCACAATAACCTTGATATGTCAAAATAGGACTGAATTACAGCCGTTTATACTTGGGTGAAATCTGACAAAGCTCGCCACGGGAGAATTGGCTTCCTTTTTTTTATAATGTAACTGAACACAGAATTTTCCAGCAGCGAGAATAGCTCACTGGGATAAGGCGTGCTCCTTTGAAATGCATGGTTGTAGGATCGAAGCCAGCCACAGTCATCAAGTATGTCATGACACTGGTTTATCTGTTTAGCGAAGCCAGGTATGCCACAGCAGCTGTCTAGCAGTATAATCATAGTGGTAACGATAACGTTTCATTGTCAGGGGATTTATATTTATACTTAGGACTAGGAGTCTATGGCAGCCCACAGAACAGATTGGTGCGAAGTTTTGAAATTTGGCACACTGATTTGGAACTGTCTCCTGATTATCGTCACCAAAGTTTCATGTTGATCCCTGAAGCTCTATAGCGCCACCAAGGCGTCAAAGTTGGAGGTACGTTTACACCCACAACTTTTGAACCGTAAGACCAATTGTCTTAATTGAGATATTATTGGATTCCTTGGATGCAGACAATTCGATTGAACCCGGTGACGTTATTGTCGTCATGATGGTTTTTACGTCATTTGTATTTTAAGAAATGCCAACTTTTTCGAACTAGTCCTAGGCCATTGCTCCGATTGTCATGAAAATTGTAACAGATCATCTTCAGACCATGCAGACAAAAGGTTATCAAAAGTTTATCGATGAGCCAAATCGTTCACGAATAACGCGCAAACAATTTTGACAAAGAGGACGCCAAAGTGGACGTGAGGCCTTGACTCTGTGACGGTTTACCGTATGGAGACGAAACTTTGAGAATGTCATCACGAGCATGTCATGTAATCATCTTCCTGCCACAATCGACCTTGATATGTCAAAATATGACTGAATTACAGCTGTTTATTCTTGGGTCAAATCTGACAAAGCTCGCCACGGGAGAAACGGCTTCCTTTTTTTAATAATGTAACTGAACACAGCATTTTCCAGCTGCGAGAATAGCTCACTGGGATAAGACGTGCTGCTTTGGAACGCAAGGTCGTAGGACCGAAGCCAGCCACAGTCGTCAAGCATGGCGTGACACTGGGTATCTGTTTAGCGAAACCAGGTATGCCACAGTAGCTGTCTAGCAGTATAATCATAATGGTAACGATAACGTTTCATTGTCAGGGGATTTATATTTATAATTACACTTAGGACTAGGAGTCTATGGCAGCCCACAGAACAGATTGGTGCAAAGTTTTGAAATTTGGCAAACTGATTTGGAACGGTCTCCTGATTATCGCAAGCAAAGTTTCATGTTGATCCCTGAAGCTCTTTAGCGCCACCAAGGCATCAAAGTTGGAGGTGCGTTTACGCTCACAACTTTTGAACCGTGAGACCATTTTCATAATTGAGGTATCATTGGATTCCATGGATGCAGACAATTCGATTGAACCCTGTGACTTCATTGTCGTCATGATGGTTTTTCCGTCATTTGTATTTTAAGAAATGCCAACTTTTTCAAACTCCTCCTAGGCCGTTCTCCGATTTTCATGGAAATTGCAACAGATCATCTTCAGACCATGCCGACAAAAAGTTATCAAAATGTTATCGATGAGTCAAACCGTTCACGAATAACGCGCAAACGATTTTGACAAAGAGGACGCCAAAGCGGACGTGAGGCCTTGACTCTGCGACGGTTTACCGTATGGAGTCGAAACTTTGGAAATGTCATCACGAGCATGCAATCTAATCATCTTCTTACCACAATAACCTTGACATGTCAAAATATGACTGAATTACAGCTGTTTATACTTGGGTCAAATCTGACAAAGCTCGCCACGGGAGAAACGGCTTCCTTTTTTTTAATAAAGTAACCGAACACAGCGTTTTCCAGCAGCGAGAATAGAGCACTGGGATAAGACGGGCTGCTTTGAAACGCAAGGTCGTAGGATCGAATCTAGCCACCGTCGTCTAGCATGTAGTGACGCTGGATTATCTGTTTAGCGAAGCCAGGTATGCCACAGTAGCTGTCTAGCAGTATAATCATAATGGTAACGATAACGTTTAATTGTCAGGGGATTTATAGTCAAGAAGAAGCGGATTTATTGTGCTTTGTAGATATAACGCTGCTACATGTAGCCAGCGCATTCTGTCTCAAAATGACATGAATGTTTTTTATGAAAATGTTGCTTTTTAGCTACTGAATTTCCATATCGAATGATGCTTGGCCCCTTTGATTGCTGCTTGCAGCTATATTTAGGGGCCAAGCAGAATCGAAGCTGCTGTGGCACCTATTGTTTTTGTGATTATTAGGGGCCAAGCTGCAGCGAAGCTGCTGTGGCACCTATTGTTTTTGTGATTATTATTATTATTATTATACTTAGGACTAGGAGTCTATGGCAGCCCATAGAACCGATTGGTGCGAAGTTTTGAAATTTGGAACACTGATTTGGAACGGTCTCCTGATTATCGTCACCAAGTTTCACGTTGATCCCTAAAGCTCTATAGCGCCACCAAGGCGTCAAAGTTGGAGGTGCGTTTACGCCCACAACTTTTGAACTGTGAAACCGTTTTTCTTAATTGAGGTATCATTGGATTCCTTGGATGCAGACGATTTGATTGAACCCTGTGACGTCATTGTCGTCATGATGGTTTCTACGTCATTTGTATTTTAAGAAATTGCTACTTTTTCAATCTCGTCCTAGGTTGTTGCTCCGATTTTCATGAAAATTGCAACAGATCATCTTCAGACCATGCCGACAAAAAGTTATCAAAATGTTATCGATGAGTCAAACCGTTCACGAATAACTTACAAACGATTTTGACAAAGAGGACGCCAAAGCGGACGTGAGGCCTTGACTCTGCGACGGTTTACCGTATGGAGTCGAAACTTTGGAAATGTCATCACGACTATGCAATATAATCATCTTCTTACCACAATAACCTTGATACGTCAAAATATGACTGAATTACAGCTGTTTATACTTGGGTCAAATCTGACAAAGCTCGCCACGGGAGAAACGGCTTCCTTTTTTTTATTCTGTAACCGAACGCAGCATTTTCCAGCAGAGAGAATAGCTTACTGGGATAAGACGGGCTGCTTTGAAACGCAAGGTCGTAGGATCGAATCTAGCCACCGTCGTCTAGCATGTAGTGAAACTGGATTATCTGTTTAGCGAAGCCAGGTATGCCACAGTAGCTGTCTAGCAGTGTAATCATAATGGTAACGATAACGTTTCATTGTCAGGGGATTTATATTTATACTTAGGAATAGGAGTATATGGCAGCCCATAGCAGATTGGTACGAAGTTTTAAAATTTGGCACACTGATTTGGAACGGTCTCCTGATTATCGTCAGCAAAGTTTCATGTCGATCCCTGAAGCTCTATAGCGCCACCAAGGCGTCAAAGTTGGTGAATCAAAGGCCTTAGATGTGGTTAGCCTACCCCAAACGGAAGCAGAGCAAATAAAGGGTAAGTGTGTAAATGTTTTGTTCAATCAAAAGCCTTAGAAATGCTTGACACCTATTAAACATGATCAGTATAAGGGTGTATAGGATCCTATCACCCAATGCAACTTGTTAAATTGTGAAAGGCTTAAAAAAAACCTATAAGGCCTACAAGATGGAAATAAGACAAGGTTTATGAGATCTAAAAGTATTTCTATAACCACTTTTAATATCCACTCATGAGAGACCCCTAAATATTAACTGTATTTATAGACCTATCAATTGTTTGATAACTAGGCTACTGGACGGACTATGAGCTGTTTATCTTTATTGTAATTGAACATGATATTGCAATTGCACAATTGAAAATGTTCATGATGTGAAACATTCACCACTGTATAATCTGTAAAATAATTTTACAGTTTGATATTTTTATTCGATACATTTAACAGCGTGTTAAAGTATTTACAAATTTTGATTAAAACTACATTAATGATGATAATAGTATCAATACAAAATATAACATTTATTTATACAACAAAAACAACACAATATGACAACAACATGACAGTCTTAAATAGCAATTATCATCATCATCATCATCATCTTACTTTACATTACAGACTTGAAAAATATATTATTTCAACTCAAGTGGTGAGTGGTACACGTTCTTGAATAGCAACAGTGTTTGACAATATACAAGTTGTTAATGCAAGGTTACATAGTGGATCATTTTGTTTGGCTGACTGGCTGGCTGGCAGGAAGGCATTGATCCCATAGGGAAATTGACATGTTACAGCAGTCTGACCCAAGACAAGCAAAAACATTACATTTACATATAGCAGATTCTTGTAAGTCGCTTTGGATAAAAGTAAGAGCAAAAGGTGCATAGGTCAATGATCATAAACAACGAGATGGCCCCCAAAAAATGTGGGTAGCCAAAAATGAAGCATACATTGTGAAAATAAAATAAGAACCAATGGGTAGAACATAAGAGCATGTAGTTAACAAGTTACAATTAAACAACATGATCCTTGAAAGTGCCCAGATTCAGATTATCTTTATTTGTCATTGTCACACAGGTACAACAAAATTAAAGTGCTTCCGGTCAGGGCTTAAAAATCAATAAAAAGGATAAAATTACTCAAATGCTAAAATTACTCAAATAAATAAGAATAAATATACCTAAAACAGTACCATAAACAAACACACACAGTCATACACCCACACTCATAACATAATACATAACATAATAATGTGCACAATGTCATGTTATGTATTATGTTATGACTGTGGGTGTGTGACTGTGTGTGTGTGCCCAGAGTGTAGCTGGAGGAAAGCAAGCAACAATAATGTAATTCACAGCGGGTACAAGTAGTTAAATCAGTTAAAACTAACCCACAAGTGCAACAAGTCCCTCAATAAGGGTTCTTGTGTTTCTGGAGAAAAGAAACTCATTTTATATTACACCAACTACCTTCTTCTGCCTATGGCATCCCTTTGATGCACACAAGACAGAATTTCACAGACACAAAGTATTCCCATCACAGATATTTTCCATATCAACAGATTTACAGTATTCACCACTGCCTTTCTCCATGATGAGTAACCAGCCAATCCTAGTGGGCTTAAAAAAATAACGACCAATCAGAGTTAACAATCCAAGCCCTCCTGAAACCCCTAAAAACCTACAAGTCTTTCCAAAAGACTGTTGTACTCCCGAAACAAGTGTGTCTTTAGCCTTTTCTTGAAGGTGGAGAGACAGTCAGTATCTCTGATGGAGGTGGGGAGATGATTCCAACATTGAGGGGCCAGACAGGAGAAGAGCTTGGGTTGGGAGCGGGCTCTCTTGAGAGATGGGACCTCCAGACAATTTTGAGAAGAAGACAGTAGGTGCCGGGTGGGGGGTGTAAGGCCGGTCGAGAGACTGGATGTAGTTGAAGATCAGGTTGAAGATCAGGCGGGCTGCTGCGTTCTGAATCCTCTGGAGAGGGTGGGTTGCACATGCTGGGAGACCGGCGAGAAGCAAGTTGCAGTAGTCCAACTTGGAGAGGACAAGTGCTTGGACTAGCAGCTGGGTGGAATGATCAGACAGGTATCTCCTGATCTTCTGGATGTTATATAGGGTGAATCTACATGACTGGGAGACTACAGTAATGTGGGCCGTGAGAGTGTGCTTGTCATCCATGGTAACCCCGAGGTTCCTGGCAGAGGATGAAGGAGTTAGACAAAAACACACATCAGAATAGACAAAAAGTTATATAAAATTAAAAGATTTAAATAAATAAAAAGGTGTGTGAAAAATATGATGATCATAATCACTGTAAAACCAATGTGTAAAATGTGTAGGTTTATACAGATTGATCCAAAATGTAGCAACGGAGCAACATGCTGTCGATACACGAGCAAATGAAGGGCTACCAGTCCTAGTCTAGGGCAGCATTACACACCCTGACAGCTGCAGGGAAAAAAGACCTGTGGAAATGTTCCCTTGAACACTGTAGCTGGAGCAGTCTTTTGCTAGAAGTGCTCTACTGCCCAGTAACAGTCCCATGAAGTGGATGAGGCGTTGTTCATGATGGATGGTCAGCATTTTCCTCTCAGTCATCACCTCCAGGGGGTCAAGGCTCAGCTGTAACACAGAGCCAGCCTTCTTAATTTACTGCACTTATTTGGATCATTGCAAATAAGGGCATCATTGTTATGATCAGTGATCTATGCAATTTTGTAAACCTCTCTCTTGGAAGTTGCTTTGGATAAAAGTGTCTGCTAAATGCATAAATGTAAATATAATCTTTTAAAGTACTGGTAGTACTGTACCCCCTCTGTCCTCACCCTGGATGGAAACAGGGTTCAGCAGAGTCTTATTCCTTCTGAAGTCCAAGACCAAGTCTTTGGTCTTGCTGGTGTTAACCTGGATTTGGTTAACATAACCCACTCTGCAGTAATCTCTTGTCTAAAGCTGGGGCTATGATGTGGTCTCCTGTTGTGAAATAATGCAAAACACATTTATCCATCAAATGTGTAATTAGTATATTTTTGGGTGATACATATCATGTTTAAGTTTGAAATTACTTACTGTGTCTTTAACCATCCTTAACAGTAAATGGTTTATTTGACTGTGCTGAGAGCAAGTTTGGTTGGTGGCATTCTAACCATGTATTATCTTCTTCTGACTGCAGTTCAGCTTCTGTTTCTGCTGACAAGTAGGTGCAGGCTTCATAGCTGCTGTTTTATATTTTACATGTTGTTGTTCATTTGCTCTATAATATACGCGTGAAGGTTTCATAGGTGGTTTTCATTCTGAGGATTGGTGCACTTCTCTACAGATTGTGCTTAGAAATACCGAAAAGTTTGGTCGCATGTTAATGACAACAGATAAACAGATAAACTGACTCTAGTTGGCTATACACTCAAACATATAAAGAAATACACTAGACATACATACAATTGGACAAGTACACATAAATACATGAAGATGAACATAAATACCCCTCGTCAGCAATCTTGGGTGAGCTATTAAAATAATGATTATTTAAATGATTACCTAATAAATACATTAAACACAAAGACAGCCTTGTACCAGCAACCATAGTAATTCCTGCTGCTAGCAAATGTAAAAATGATTTCACAACAGATTTGAAATTGTGGCATAAAGAGACAGACAGCTGTTTTTAAAGGCATTGTGGATATTTACAAGATTTTGTGAACTGCTCTAAAATAAATAAAAACAACATGGTGGCAAAGTGGTTAACCTCAACAAATACAGATTCTACCTGGCAAAAAACTCAAACAAATAATTAAATACATTAATATCAGTATTCTAAATGATTTATTAATTGATAAAGGTAAATTATAATTGCTCTTTAAATATACATAGTTAATTAATGAGTATTGTTACCTAGGGTGAATTCGGGTAATCTGGGACAATGGCTAATGTGGGACACCTAAACTCCAGAGCATTTTCTTCTCTGCTATGACAATGTCTAGTCCACAGAACTTTGACTCTAGATTTAGCATGGATGTTATGTGACCAAAATCACAAAACTTGATTGGTGTGGTGTCACAGAAAGGGTCAGGGCACTAGTTAATCTTAATATCTTTTGGAAACTGTGGAGGCAGCTCGGGTCTAAGACGGATTCGAGAGACCGCAGATAGAATGCGGCTAGTGTGGAATGCGGCTAGTGTGGTTTGTTATACGTTTTAGATTTATATTGGGAAACCACAAAGACTGTGGCTTGAGATACCGCAAAGACTGCGGCTTGTGTGTTTTGGATTCCCGCAAAGACTGCAGCTGCATTTTGTTCCAAGTTACATTTATTTATTTTTTTTATTATTACTTTTATTATTATTTGTATTGATTTATGTAAATCACCTTTGAACTGCAATTCTTGTATGAAATGTGCTATATAAAAAAATAAGTCTTATTAATCAGGAAGAGAATGAGAAAATGCATGCAAAAAATGTCCCTGATTACCCGAATTCACCGTGTTGAGATTGCCGGCTACCCTGCAGAGAGCCGTCCAGTTATATGCTACCTCCCTGCTTCCCCCCACCCCCCACATTAGCGGACGGACAGTGTCAATATCATAACAGAATGTGCAAATTTAGTTGATTGAAATAATGATTGCATCATGAAAGCTGTAGTATGTCTGCACCACTTCAACAGTGAAATAATTTCCATCTTTCACATACACATGATCAATTAACGCACCTTTCTCTGTTGTGGCTTTCTGTACACACTGGCTGTATCCATTTTGTTCCATGAAATTAACGATGGTAGATGGTGTGAAGATATCCTCATTGAAGTCTCCCATAATAACTTTTGTACCAGGATATTTCTCTAGTTCTGAAATTATATTCAGCAACTGTTGTCGAAAAATATTAATTGTGTAAGAATTAGGTCTGTACAAAACAGCAGCAGTACAACCAACATGTGGTACAGCAAGAAATAAACACTCTACATTACAAGTCCCTGGAACCAAAACATTAGCCTTACTTTTTTCAGAATAATATATTCCAACTCCACCTCTTGTCTGTTCTTGTAATTTGGCAAATATGGGTTGACTGTTATCATAACAATGATGTCTTGGGTTGTTCTTGAACAAAAAACCTGCCAACTGTGGTGCATTGTCTGCATTGTCAGAACTTAACCATGTTTCTGTTAAACAAATGCAATCTGCACCTATCAACCGCTTATGTGCTTTAAGATCCAGAAAGTGAGCATTTAGACTCTGGACATTGTGAAGCACGATAGTGAATTTAGACGGCTTAGTGAATATGGTGTCTTCCAAAATGAATGCAGGCATGGTGTTAATAGCCTCTTCAATTTTTTCATTGGAAAATATGGCAGACTCTTTGAAATCCTCAATTATTAGTCCACTGAGGCTTTTAACCCTATTCAATGCAACATATGCTTGGCCTGAAGCGAAGAGTTTTGCAAGTGAAACAACAGCTTTGTCTACTGTTAGCCCTTGTACTTTGTGAACTGTGCAAGCCCATGCTAATCTAAGTGGAAATTGACGTCGAATGCCACCATCATTTGTCACCTGATCTTCCTGTAGTTCTATTACTGTAGCATTTTGAGATGACATTTGGTGTGTTTTTGACCGTTGAAGTTTTCCAACCCCTGCATCATCAAACACCACATGAATAGCAGAGGGGAAGCCAACATCACAATTTGATTTAGTTGGTATCTGTGTAACTGTTCCAAATGCTCCATTAACAAGACCATCAGAGACATCAATATTTTTCTTAAGCATAACTCGAGCACCAATACCCAGTGAAAGAGATTTTGACAAACAGGAATTGAAAACCTTTTTATGATGTCCAACTTTCCTTTCCATCCTTCCAGTTTTTGGATTTCTGTTATAATCTTGAGCATCTATAGTGATGACCTCATGGCAACACTCATGTAGTCTCTCAATGTTGTATAGATCAACCTCATTGTTGGTGGCAAATATGTGAAGTGCTGTGGATGGCTCTCCAGTTTCACACCGTCTCAGCATTAGGACATCGTAGGCACTTAGTTTCTCATTCTTTTTATGTACCCTAAGGCGATTCAGCATCTCTGCAAAGATTGCATCATTCTGTTGTCTGACAATTTTAGTTAACATGGCCATTTCAAAATTATTTCCCCACAAGTTAACTGTTTTTCCATCACTATACAGAGCAGTTCCTTTCACAGGTGGCAACTGATAAAAATCACCGACTGCAATAATGCTCACTTTGCCAAACAGGGAATAGTCTCCAGTCTGTTTAATTTGACGCAATCTCCCATGAATGTAGGCTAAAAGGTGATGGTGCACCATGGACATTTCATCAATGATTAAGATCTGTAAATTAGAGAATTTAGCCCGCAAAGAGTTGATTTTCTCATCACCAAGAGGTTGGTATGGCAATCTTGTATTTGCACCGATTGAAAAAGTGTTGTGAATGGTTGCAGCACCAATGTTATATGCAGCCACACCAATTGGAGCTGTTAAAGCCACTGTGATGTCATCAGGGTTTTCTGACATTTCCGACAAAAGTCTGATTGATTCATATTGTATTGCTTTAATTAAGTGACTTTTCCCTGTACCTGCTCCACCAGTGACAAACACTCTAAATGGTTGGGGATTTTCATTCCAAATTCTTTTCAGACACCACTCACGGATCTTATAGAAAATGTTAGATTGCTCTTCATTTAAAGATTGCAGTAATTGCAATGCATCTTCTCTTGACATTGTTGCATTATTACTTTCAATAGTGCAAGCAGTTTGAGGTTTTCCTGTGAGATCAGGGATGTTTTCATCAGCATCATGTTCATCCATTATCATCTCATCTCTTAGTTCAAGACACTCGAGACGTTCTTTTTCTGTCTCAGGACATATCAGAGCCCATGCATCATCCAGTTCACCAATTTCTGTCATCAGTTGTTGAGCTTCATCTATTTTCTCACTTTCCTTTTCAAAAATGGCTTTATTGGCCTTAACAATTGATTCTACAGTTTGTAAGTCTCCACCACATGTTACAGCTCCGTGCTTGTAGAAATCCTCAAATGACTGAAAGGGATGTGGTTTCAATTGACAGTCCTGAAAGTATGGCGAAAAAAGTTGTAAGAGGGAGTGAAAGTATTTCTCAGGATCTTTTTGGGGTGAAAACCGTGGATATCTGACCACAGCAGGTTTTGTTTGTGTCCTCCGTTTTACAAATCCAAAATTGTTTCTCAGTTGAATTATTCCACTTTCTTTTGCTCCTTTTGTTGCAGGGATCTCTGACTTGCACAATACTCTGTATTCTGAACAAAAGCTTGCTAGACATACGTTTTTAAATGCATCTGTACATGGCCTGTTTTTATATCTGTCCACGAGACTTATCATCCACAAATGTGTGTCTTCATCAGATTCATATTGAGCTTTCTTTTTGAGAACATTCAAAGGCAAATTCATTTTAATTGGATTTAGTCCAACAGGAATAAACTGTACCTTTCGAGAGCATTCCTTCAAGTGCATGTTTGTTAACCGATACACAGCCTCTTGTGCACAGATTTCTCTGTTGTGTAGATAAACACTACCGAGCTGTTTCATTGCCTGTTTTAGCATCCATGTTACCATTATAGCTCTCCTTCTGAGCTCGTTCAAGCAACAGTCCCATTTCTCTCTCTGCTTTTGTAACATAACTTAGAATGTAAACAACACAGCTGAAGGCATCAGTCACAAACTGAATATCCATGTTTGCATTCCATGCGCGCAACAAGTGTGGATTATATTGGTTGAGCCAAACGTCATTTGGATTCCTTTTAAGAACAATGGTTGTTTTTTTGCAACATGCCTTGTATGCAAATTCAATTTGCATACAATTCAATGATTACACCCTTCAGAAAGCAATGCCATCTGTGGTCAAACATTCTTGCTGCTGTAACAGGGTTTTGCTGCAAAAGTCTACATTTGTCTGACCAGTCAAGGTCTTCAACGTTGATTTGCTTCTCTTCACGTCTGATAATTGAATTAAGCATTTCTGGCCATCTTAAGTCAGCAGATGAAAAGCTACAGAAAAATGTTGGTATAGACAACTGTCGTATCATGGCAAAAATATCTTTCTGAGTGCATTGCCAAAATGGTGGTGTGCCACGAATAGGTTTTAAGAACTTATAACCCTCATCAAAGTTCAGCAAGTTTCTTAAAGATGTTAGGTCTGTTAACATATTATGTTTCATGTTTCGGGTACTCTTGTTATCTGATCCTTTTCTCAGTGCTATTGAAACATTAGACACAATTTGATCAAGTTCTGATAAATACTGAGAATAAAATATAAAATCTGTACTTTTGGCAAATCGTCCATCGGCATTAAGTATCCTAGCATTTAAATATCGAGACAGTGTTATTTTTTCCTTTCGATCATCATGAAAAGTCGGACCTCCGGTTGGATACAAAACTGGGAAACACTTAGCTTCAATTGTTTTGTCCATTAACAATCTCACAGGACTGTTACCTTCAGCAGGAGCAAAAGACATTATGCTATCAAAATGCTGATCCAGCACTTCAGAGGCAATGTCAACAGGCTGTAATGATGTGTCTGAAAAGAGGCCACCTTGGTCTTTGATGTACGTCAAATCACCCTCTGTTTCTTGCACTTCATCCTCATCTGTTTCATTCTGCTTTGTCGAATCATGCTCATGCACGACAGCTGAATCATCTCCTGTGTCATCTGTTTGATTCAGAGGGTTTTCCCATTTTTCATTAAATTCCACATCATTGTACCACTTATTAAACTTAAGCAGGTACGTAAGACATCAGGTCATAATGACTCTTGTATGTGAGTTTTCTTTTCAGTTTGATTTTCATCATCTTGTCATCACACTCATTTCTTGGAAGGAGGTTTGTAACATTATTGGTATGTACTGGTACACATACAACAGGTCCATGGCAACCATTTTGTTTCCCGCGAGGCAGGCAGAGCAGTTTCATGAAAGGAATGTGTCGAGCAATAAGATGACTCTCTAGAGAGTTCAGACATTTTAGCTCATGAGGTATAGGATTTAAGTGTAGGTTGTTTAGGGCAGCTTCTCCTGGCATTTTGCCTGCAAGCATTTTCCGATGACATGTATAACAAACCCACAGTGTTGATTTTGGACAATTAGTTCTACACTGGTTGACACAAGTGTGCAAATAGGATAACGTAATGCACTGTTCAGCCAAATGAAAAGGACCATCACCTTTCTTCAGATACCAATCTTTTTTACATTCTATGACTTGCTTTCTGAACAGAAGCCGATGACACACAGCACAAACATACTCAGGGCCAACATTGATTTGATGATGGAAAACATTAATTGCACAATCAATCTGATGCTTTAGTTTTTTCCTTTCTACATACGTTTGACATGCTAAGCGTTTTACATCTGCTTGAAATATTTCATCTTCATGGTATTTCCTTTTTGAATACTCGCGCACAGATTGTTGAAACTCGGTGTCCGTCTCATATTTGCTCTTTGAATACTCGCGCACAGATTGTTGAAACTCGGTATCCGTCTCATATTTGCTCTTTGAATACTCGCGCACAGATTGTTGAAACTCGGTATCCGTCTCATATTTGCTCTTTGAATACTCGCGCACAGATTGTTGAAATTCAGGATTTGTCTTATATTTTACCTTGGAATATTCTTTCACAGTTTTCTGAAAACATTGATTAGTCACATATTTGTCTTTGCTTACTTTGCACCTATAATTTCTGTAGGTTTCATCATTATTGTATTTAAACCTTTCATTCTCAACTTTAATTGTTTTAACTGTCATGTACGGTTCTTTTTGTTTGTCAGCTTTGGCCGTTTTAAAGTTCTTTGTGGTGTCAGTCACCTTATATCTTTTCCGTAAATCCATTGAGGTTTTCTGTTGTTTCTCAACATTTTTACAACAACGTTCTGCACAAACACTTAAATCCTCTTTGCTCTTCACACATATGACAACTTCATAATGGTTTCCATTGCAGTGGTTCAAGTAAATTGCATTAGAAGTTTGAACAAATAACTTGGTGTCAGTAGGGAGATAACAACTTGGGTATGCATTCCATCTATCACCATTGAAAGTCATGATGGTTGTCTGTAAAAGGTCAGCTGCAGCAAAGATCTCCATTTCTGTAGCCCAAGTCCCTGAGTAATACATACGTGATGTTGATAAATATTGCTGTACTGATAGGTGTCCATCTCTCAAATAACTGGCAAATCTTGTAGGGTTGCGCTTTAGGTGTTCAACTACAGAACGACGGATTTTCAAATGCTTATTTTCATTACCACATACAGCGTATGCCAATGATCTGAAAAAGCAGTTGCCATCTGCTTGAATAGTTTTGGTCTGACAGGGACATCCCATGGGGCCAAAGTCAATGGTTTCATTTAATACCTCTGTATTTTCATTAGATGCTTTCAAACGTGTACACAATGTTATCTTATCTGTTGTTAATAGAGGGTTAAAACAAAAACCTGTATTTTTTGTGTCAACAATTATGACATCATCTGTAATTAATTCTTGTGTTCCAGTACATGAATTGTTCTGGTGTTTATTGTGGCACATCCTGGCTTCTTCAAAACACATTGAAGTATGATTTCCTTGCTCTAGCTTAGATCCATTAATTACTGCATGAACTTTATCGCCACAGGCTTGTCGTTTACCTCGAAACTGTGGATTACACTCGTCACTTAACCTTTGTTTAGATTGTTGCCCGACCTGGTTGGCTGCCAAAACACAGTTTAGGGTAGTTGCTTTAGGCTTACCTTTCAGAACCGAGCTGTAGAGTCGAGGTGTGTCACAGGATGTTGATTGGCTACATGAAGCACCAGTGACGTCAGGGGTACTTGCTTTCGAGTTACCTTTCAACACAGAGCTGTAGAGTCGAGGTGTGTCACAGGATGTTGATTGGCTACATGAAGCACTAGTGACGTCAGGGGTACTTGCTTTCGAGTTACCTTTCAACCCAGAGCTGTAGAGTCGAGGTGTTTCACCGGATGTTGGTTGGCTAGATGAAGTACTTGTCAAGGTTACATTAACACCAGTGACCTCAAATAGAGTTCTTCCTGTATTTAAAGAACCAGCAAGGTTAACAACATGTGTGTACAGCATTTGAATGTCATCATAATAAGCCACAATGCTTGTTCCTGTACCAAATTCATACACACCATAACCAATGCGCTGATGAGGGTCCACAACTGCAAACCAAAAACCTTGTCTTATAACTGCACAGATGTTTTCATTCACATTTAGCAAACATGCATCATTCTGGAGAAGCGCTCTCTGGAATGCTTCATCAAGAGGCATAAAAACATCTTGCAATGCATGATCATACACTTCAAGTTCAACATACCCACTGTAGGATTCAGGATATGTCATTGAAAAGTGTGTGTTACAAAACGTTTGCATTGTGGGCAATTCAGCAACAGCAATGTAACCTCGGCGGGTTGGATCGTTAATCTTTCCCAGTCGTCTCATGCTAGTATACAATTGATCTCCGTGCAAAAGAACAGCATCCAGATCATCTCTTGTCCATGTCAATACATTCTTTAACTTACTCATCATTAATGCAGTTAAACTATTCAGTGCACATTGCCTGTTTCTGTTGTAACCAAAGCGCCTATCACCCTGATGAAAGGAGCCTCTGATGAAATTTTTCTGTGGAAAGTCAGCAGAGTCAGTTACATGCATATCATCTTTCCACATTTCCTCAGACTTTATGCCAGACATAGGACATTGTTTTGCACCAGGGTTCTTTGTGGTAGACTTATATGATTTTGCAACAGGGTTCTTTGTGGTAGACTTAGTAGGGTATTTTGCAACAGGGTTCTTTGTGCTTGATTTGTGGTAGTTTCGTATGTCAAAATTCTTTGCGTCAGATATAGCCTTTTTTTCCAGAGGAGACAGAACCTCGTCAGGCCTTTTAACGTCAGTCACGTCAGTCACGTCAGTCAGTCACGTCAGTCACGTCAGTCACGTCAGTTTGAACCGTTTCTTCATGAGGAGGCTTAACCTCATTAGTCAAGTCAATTGAGGAATTGAGCAAGTAATGCTCAGCCATCCGCCTCTTAGCAGCCTGGGACCGACGGAAATTCTTTCTACGTGGCATCTGCAATTACATTAACATACAGAAAAACCAATTTACTACAGTGCTTATTAAATGTAATCTTAAATACACACAAGCCTGTTTCACAAGCACACATACTATACAAATAGTTAATACAATTAAATGAATTAGGCTACTTAAAAGTTGTCTTTCCAAAACACAGAGGTATTAAATGAAACCATTGACTTTAGCCCGTCAGACCAAAACGATTCAAGCAGATGGCAACTGCTTTTTCAGATCATTGGCATGTTAAATGTAGTAATTAAATTAGCATTTGAAAATCTGCCGTTCTGAAGTTGAACACCTAAAGTGCAGAAATGGAGATCTTTGCTGCAGCTGACCTTTTACAGACAATCATCAAAACTTTCAATCGTAATAGATGAAATGCATACCCAAGTTGTTATCTCCCTACTTCTAATGCAATTTAATTGAACCACTGCAATGGAAACCATTAATAAGTTGTCATAAGCTACATAGGAGAAAGTATGTCAATGAAAAAAGTCATAGCCTATACTCTGAAGCAAGAATGTTGCCTTCACGATATAATTATTTTAACACAGTTTATCAACAACAACCTTTTCAGATAAAAAAAAATGTAGACTACCCTTTTGATAGTTCAATGAATGTTGTCTGGAATAACCCCAGAATTGCTCCATTTGCTCAATTTTTCACATACAAATCAAACAAAAATAAATCAAGATGCTATAGGTAGTCCACTTAAAACATACCCTTCAAATGCATATCATATTCCCTTATACAATCTAATTTCACACAAAACATGTCTAGCACGGATCCTGTCAAGTCAACTATCATTTATCATCCTGACAAGTATCAGCTAAAAAATTACAAATAATATGCAGTAACTCTGCACACTTATACTAATGACACTCAGCAAATACACAAGTAAACATGATGCACATAAATGCATTGTCAAAACAAATGTCAGTATCAAAAATCACAATCAAAGACAACAGAAATCAAATCAAAATCCCACCGAAATTAGGCTACCTTCAAAATTGTCGTGACATCCGATCTGGCCAATCTTTTTGACTGTTCTGCACGCAATAATTAGGCTAGATACATATCAATCTGTTCCTCTGTTCCTGAAATGTCTGACGAGGAGGAAACCTACCAGACCACCAATGCTCAAATAACAGCCATTGAAATCTCACAGACATGGGAATGTCCAATGTGTCGCAAACCACAAATCGAGTTTCATAGTAAATATCCTACACATCGATGTGGAATCTGCAGACTACGACAAAAATCATCCTTTTACAAAACAATTTCGAGGGCAACGATGTGTCTGGATCACACCACAAAAGTTTCTGTTTCTAATGCTACAATTTCCACATATCTGAAGAAACAAAATCTCATACATTTCAGTTTAGATGCTGACATTTTGGAAGACCATTTCTTACAAAATGGACCATTTTAAGTCATACACACAAATCAGTATGCCGTTATTGACATCTGTCAAACAGTAGGATCTGCCTTGCAAACCACTTCAAAGCTACCCAGTATTATACACCTCTCTTCTTGCACTTCCCCACATGCTGGTGATAAAGACGACAATTCTGACAGCCTTTCAACTGTCGAAAACAACATTGCAAGTTCAATTCTCACAGACAAAGCTATATCTGAGACAGAATGCACAGACAGTGACTTACTTATGGTATTTACTGAGAACCTAGCAAATGATTGATGGTTTTTTATTTTTTTTTATTTTTTTAAATGTGAAGAGATCTGTTTTTTTTGTAAATGCTCTCAAATTCTTTGAGTATTGGAACAAATGGTTCAAAAGATTGATACTTTAAATGGTCATATATATTAATAGAAGAGATCTTTAAAAAAAAAGGACAAGAAATATTCTTTAAAATGTGTGAAGAGAAATCTTTAATGTGACAAGAAATATCGTTTAAATGTGTGGAGAGAAATACATTTTTAGATGCTCTCAAATTCTGAGTATTGGAACAAATGGTTCAAAAGATATTGCTACTTTAAAGTGTCACACATTTTCTTTAAAATGTATGAAATATTTTCTTTGAAAGTGTGAAGAGAAATCTTTGAAAAAATGTGACAAGAAATATTCTTTAAAATGTGTGAAGAGAAATATTAATGAGATGAGAAATATTCTTTGAAAGTGTGAAGAGAAATCTTAATGTGACTAATGTTTAATGTGTGAAGAGAAATCTTTAAAAATGTTGTTTAAATGTGTGGAGAGATGCATTTCTTTTTTTTGGTAGATGTGCTCAAATTTGAGTATTGGAACAAATGGTTCAGAAGATATTCCTACTTTAAATAGTGTCAAATTCTGTAAAATGTGTGAAGAGATCTTTAAAAAAATGTGACAAGAAATATTCTTTAAATGTGTTAAGAGAAATATTATTGTGATGAGAAATATTCTGTAAAAGTGTGAAGAGAAATCTTAAATGTGTGAGTATTAGAAAAAAGGGTGCAAATGTGTTTGTGATGACATGCAAAACTGCTATTGCGTTGCTCCGATTTTCATGGAAATTGCAACAGATCATCTTCAGACCATGCCGACAAAATGTTATCAAAAGTTTATCGATGAGCCAAATCGTTCACGAATAACGCGCAAACAATTTTGACAAAGAGGACGCCAAAGCGGACGTGAGGCCTTGACTCTGTGACGGTTTACCGTGTGGAGACGAAACTTTGAGAATGTCATCACGAGCATGTCATGTAATCATCTTCCTACCACAATCACCTTGATATGTCAAAATATGACTGAATTACAGCTGTTTATTCGTGGGTCAAATCTGACAAAGCTCGCCACGGGAGAAACGGCTTCCTTTTTTTAATAATGTAACTTAACACAGCATTTTCCAGCAGCGAGAATAGCTCACTGGGACGCGGTGGGCAGACGCCTGTACCTGTAAAGGGAAAAATTGGGTACTCGTGTCGAATCCCGGTCACGACGATGTTTATTACAAATGATTTATGGTATTTCTTTCAATAATACAATTTAGTGGCACTAGTTATCTGCTATATATCAAACCAATGTAAAGGCCATACTGGAATGCCTCTAATCTACATCTAAAATTGCAGTATTGTACATTACAAATACATCATAATTGTATTTAATCTTGTTTATTGTGTATTAACAAGATTCTCCGTAGGCTATTTTCATTGTTTGTATATTGTCTGGTTTTGATGGAATATTAAAAAAATATTCTGGTAAAAACCTCTTATATTGGGGATTTATTTCAGTGTAACCAGTTGCCTGGATTTGTTTGAGCCACTAAATGAAGACATTTGTACAGATGAGTCTTAAGGGGTCAATGGTAATCAATAGTCTGATCCATCTTCATTTTCATACATCATAAACATTTATTTGATGATTAATTGTGATACAAATAACTGAGATGAACACACAATCTTATTTTGGCCATTTATTGGAACATGTGATCAAGGCTTGTACAAAAAAACTACATTAAGTGCAAAACAGTCATATTATTTATTTGAACTATTTACAATAATTTTTATATACAGTTTGCCTACTTCCCCTTCTCCTCAGCCCACCTCTTCTTCTCTGCCTTGTAGAAGGCTGATTGTTGAAACTCCCCCCAGGTCATTTCAGCATTCATTCCATCTGCCTTGTACAGGGACAGCACCCTGGTAGGACAGTAAATGTACCTGCCCGCCACACCCCGGAACGAATGGTACACATGGGGGCTTTCTGGCCCCTGCTTGATGGGCTTGCGGCAGAACTTGCAGAGCCGACTGCTGGGCTGCTGTTCTGCCGCTCTCCGTTTCCCCCGCAGATCAGCCATCCTCCGTGCCTCTGCTGACCTGAGCTTGGCTGCCTCAAGCTCTTTCCCAAAGAAAGGGGTGTCCGCAAAGTCCTCAAACGGCATTCTGGGGTCATTCAGGCCTTCTGCTGCATAGAGCTTGTGGACTCTTTGTGAGCAGTAAAAGTACTTGACCTCCCCAGACTGGTAGAAGAGGTGGATGGAGGAACCGTCTCCCTGGTATCGCGACTTCGGCTGGCCACAGGCAAGACAGTTCCTCGTCTTCTTTTTGCCCAGCTGCTGCTGCTGTTGTTGTTGCAGTGCCGTCTGCTTCTGGACTATGTCCCGCACCATGTCCTCGATAGCAGCCTTGGTCAGAGGGGCCTCCTGGGGATCTCTCCCAGGTGGATGGACCGCAGCGGGTGGTATGGTCACCACCGGCACGCTCTTGGTCTCACTCTCTGCCGTCAGGTGCTGCCACAGCTGCTGCGTCTCCAGGAGTTTCTCTGGGCTGGTGTTCAGGGACGTGCTGGCGTTGGTCCGCTTTGCCCAATGCTTCACATACTGTGAAATGTGTTGCTTTGTTGTTGGATGCAACAGGCTATTGGGATCACGGGAAGCAGCCTGCACCAAGCCAGCGTAGTCACTGTCCACCCTCTGCAGGAAATCCTTCGACCCTTGGTGGATTCCTATGAGGCCGTCGATGACCTCCTTCATGGCCTCTGTCCACCGGGAATGGTCCAAGACGTACAGAAGCCCGCCTGCCTTGATGGACATTGTGCGAGCAGCACGCGGGTTTGCTGTGATGGGCAGTGCAGGTGTCGTTGGCAGACCTGAAGACAAGTGGAAATAACACATAATAAATATAAAATCTTGCTCTATCAAGCATCAGTGCAACTTGAGTGTTGCATCTCATTCACATTTTACTAGCAGATGTGTAAAATGAGGGATATTTGCAAAATTACCTTGAGTGGAGGTTGATTGGACTGGCTGGACTGTGGTCTGGGGCAAGACTCCAGAAGCCTCACCAAAGATGTCATCCTGCAACAGAGGAAGTACATGCATTTCAATTATTTAAACATGTGTGCTTAGTCTGCAGGTATAACCTGTGTAAGTTTGAAAGGGTAAATTACAAAGTGCTATCAATGCAACTTACATTGTCTTCTGGCGTGATGAAGGGCTGGTAGGCGACCACCCGGTCAGCCTCCTCTTCCTCAGCTCCCTCTTCATCAGCCCCCTGGGACCTGTTCTTGAACCAGTCCAGAGGCACAGGGCGACAGCCTGGCTCCACATACTGCAGGCCAAATCTCTCCCCTGTGTCTCTGTGGCTCAACTGCAGTGTAGGGTATTTGGCATGGCCGGTCACCCTCTCCGATGCCACGTTCAGCTGCATGATGAGCACTGGGTCAAAGACTGCAGGTAGCTTCACGTCCGGTAACTTCAGATCCACCAATCTCTGAAAGTTCCACCGTGCCATGCCCATCATGCCTTGAGCCTGGAAGAGCTCGGAGGAAACACAGTTGCCTGTGATCCACCGTGCCTGATGCGCATGGAAACCCTCCTGTTGGGAGGTTCCTCTCACAGGGATCCACACTGGGACAGCTGCTCCTTCACCCTTGACGTGGTTGAGCTGCACTGTTCCTCCGTGTCTGTAAAGGATCCCGTCCTCCTCCTCTGGATCACTCAGGCAGCCTCTCAGGATGTGCACCCTCTGGAGTCTCCACAGCTTCAGCATGGACGGCTTGAAGAGGTAGACACCATTGGGATCTGTCTCTAGGAAGAACTGTTTGAGGACGCTCTCCACTCTCTCCAGCAGCTCTGTAGGTTGTGGTACCTTACAATTGAAAAAAGGACTACAGATGATTTCATATGCATTAACGGAATACAGAAATGAAATTACGTATTTTTCTTATTTATGTTATAACATAACAAGCATTATTAATGTTATAAACATTCAAAAGTACCTTGGTCCGGCAGTGTTCCCGGATATGCTGCTTTGTGGGATTGGCAGGCCTGATCCCACAGAAGGCGTATGCCTCCGTCAGCCTCTGCAGGTCGGTCTGGTCCACCACACAGAATGCGGCACTGAGGAACCGGCAGAAAGTGCTGTGGAGTGTATGGTGCTCTGACACGCACTCCCTTGAGAACCGCCGCATGCAATGGAAAAGGTCCAGTTTGACAGTGATGTCGCTGCTGTACTTTCCCCGGGAGGCACATGAGTTGGTCAGGTTCCCAGATGTTGCCCCCGTCACCACAGCTTCCGTGGTTTTCCATGAATCCCAGTGGAGGTGCTCCTGGGGGTCAAGGTTTGGGATCCGGAAATCAGCACAGCAGTCTCTGCTCACACAGTGAGAGAGAGAGAGAGAAAAACACAAATTAATGATAGGCTTTGAGTTTCTATGTCACCTGCATACAATCCCCTGTAACTATATAGTATATTATATTTTGCTAAATGTTTCTGTCCTGTGTAAAATTGAATACAAAAGCTGTGATCTGGCTTTTACCTGTCCACCCACTGGTACTTTGCCTTCGGCAGTCCAGCTGAGTCGTAGCGATGAGACAGCCCCTCGTACATGGGTTCCAGCGACCGGTCACTCTCTGACTGAAGCATCACCCAGGACAGGATCATCCAGTTCTCATTCATCACGGAGTACGAGGACATGGTTCCGGATGAGAGCACCACCTTCCGGGCCACCTTCCGAGTGTGGTCAGCTCGAATGACCTGCCCAAAAGTGCCTTGCAGGACAAGAGTGAGGGTCTTCTCCTTACGGTGGTACTCATGTACGAGGCAGTCTACTAGGTAGCGGGGACTGATGGCTACCCCACACCAGCCATTGGTCGAGTCGTAGGTACCAAAGGGATCAGGGGTGTTGTCCTTCCGCATGGTGCCTGTGATGGTCTTCTGCCCATACAGGCCGGAGTCACCATCCTGCACATTCTGTACAGTCAACAGATAGGCAAGGTGTGCCCTCTCGTACCGTAGGTGCAGAGCCTCATTTAGCTGATTTGCCATGTCTGTGGCCGACCTCCCTGTGCGACATAGCTCATCCATTACCGTTTTGCAGATGGCTTTTTTGTGGGTGAGAAATGCTGGCAGGATGTTGCAGAAGAGTTGTGGCAGCATTTCCATCCACTGGGGTTTGTCAGCGAACCAGTACCTCTTGCATGTTTTGCAGTTCAGCCGAGAGGCCAAGATGTAGTACTGGCCGCTGGTCCCAATGATGACCCGGGGTCGCCCAACTCCTGCCGAAACCACATGGGGAGTGGAGCAGCCGTAGAGGCAGGGTAAAATGTAATTGTTCCTCACTCTCTCCATAATTGCATGCTCCGGTTTCCAAATGAAAAATGGATGTAGCTGGAAGTACTTGGGAGATGGCATATCATAGACTGGATCTATGAGTTCTGGTTGGGGTGGATGACGCCACAAGGAGATCATACCCATCAGATGTCGTACAGGTCGAGATCCTGGCCAAAGTCCCAAAGATTCCATCTCCGTTTTCATCCACATCTTCTGGTTTTGGGAGCAGTTCCACTGGCTGACGTCTTGGTCCTTCCTATGGAGTGGTGGTGGGATGGTAGACGGAGCTGGGGTAGGTAGAGCACCAGCTGCGGCTGGAACAGGACAGGGTAGAGCGACAGCAGCAGACGTGGCAGGAGATGGAGCAGAGTGCGGTGGCATGGTGGCTGCAGACAGCACAGGAGCCAGTCGGGGAGAGGCTGCAGGATGACAGATGATAATGATGAGCAACTACATTCTGTAAACAACAGACTAAATACATAAATTTTTAAACATATAAAATATTTTTAAATACTTTCAAGTAATTATATTATTATATAATAGTGACTCATACCTTTTGAGATAGCAGTGTTTGCTGACTCTGTACACAGGCCCAGGGCAAGCAACTCGGGCGGAACTGGCACCGGAGCCTTCACTGGAACTGGGGGATCTAATGACAAAATATGTATATAGCTCACAACCTGTCTTTTTGCTACCGGGACTGCAGTGAGAGATGACTTTCAATCACAGGCTAAGAGTTAAATGAGGTAAGTAAGTTATGTTTGATTAAATCTTGTATCTAGTTAGGCGCATGTGGACATCAATATTAACCTGGCAACAAAGAGGTGAGTCCATCACCCTGGTCTGGTCTGGAGAGTGTGGCTGCTGGTTTACTCTTTTCTATTACAGAAAGCACAATGTTATTCTCAACATCTAACATAGTAGCTCATGCAAAACACAACATATTGTTTGTAGTATGTTTTTAAATTGCAAGAGATTCAGATGTAGTCCTAGGAACATGATCATTTTACCTTGAGCAGTGCTGGGGTCCAGTCTGTTACCAGGCAGTTTAGACTGAGCAGCGGATGGATTCTTATATCCTGAAAAATAAGACAAAGTTAGTCACCGTGTAAAAGTTATATTTCAGACTGACAGAGGCAAATTGCATGTGTGCTTTGTTTGCATGTAAGAACTTCTCTCAATTGGATCTGTCAGCAACTATCAAACAGCTTTGATCCTAAATAAATAATTTTGTTCAAAAACCTGTTAAGCAAACAATGCAAACGGTGGCATGCACATTCATGCAGTCATCATGCAGAGTATAAGACAAATAACACTTACCCTCAACGAAGAGCCTGTAAATTCATAATGGGAATCATGCAGAGTATAAGAAAAAAAACACTTACCATCAACGATGGAGAGGATGTAAATTCATGATTGGAGTTTTGAAAGGCAGAACACCATAAACATTGAACAAGGCCAGAAACGTGGCATGAACATTCAACAAGGCCAGGAACGTGGCATGAACATTGACCAAGAGTCATGTCTTGGTCCAAACAACTGATACGCAAAGAGACCTCGGCCTGCTGGTCTCTTATTCCTGGGAGATGAAGATGCACCCGAAGACAGGGCAGCAGCTAGTGACAAAGCAGAGATGAAAAGATGTACAACATGCTGTCAAGTAGCAGTTCAAAAGCATATTGCTTTAAATGTGTCCTCAGTCACACACAACAAGGCCCACAAAGGAACATTCACTTACAGCTCTGCTTGACCATCTTGGAGGGGGAGATGTTCAGCATGGCTTGCTCCAGGTGTTCATCTTCATCCATGACTGTGGTGCAAACAGGAAAGAAACATAAGAATGTATTCCTTTCACTGTAAAATAGTTACATTTATATCCTATCTGTTACATGCATCAAATGAAAGTTAACCATAATCGCGAGCATTAAATTACTTATAATATTTAATTAATACTGATGACCTACCCACGGCTTGGCTGGAGGCGAGCAGAGGAGAGGACATGGATGCCTCCTGGGTCTTCTTGGTCAGGTACCGCTTCAGTTTGTCCATGCTAGTTCCCGGAGTGGTGGTCCGGGACAGAACGAATGCTGCAAAGCCATCTGCCCTACCCTCCCAGACGTCACCCCAGGTCCTTGTTGGCATGCGGCCAAAGCCGACCTGTTGGTCCTCCTCCACTGAGCTGACAGCCCCGGTCCTCCTGGCCTCGTACTCCAGCACTGCCTTGATTTCCTTGAAGGAATTGGCATACCCTACAAAGGACCGCAGGCTGTCTTTGCTAGGCCCATCCAAAGGCATGCCAGCTGTTTGCTCCTTTTCAAATTGTTTAATGAGGTACAGAGTGTACCCCACATCATTTTCAAGGAGCCATCTGAACAATTTCCCCTTATACTTTCCAAACTGTAAAGTATACTCCCCCAACACCTCAGTTTGGTCAGACACATCCCCCCCTCGGTCACGGACCAAAGAGCACGCCCTTGCCCTCATCTGTTCCTCCTTTATGGGTGCTGACTTGTCCTTCAGAGAGACAGAGGAGTCCTTCCAACGCTTGGCTTCCTCAGTTGCATCTTGGAGAAGGTAGCCATGTGACCCCTTCCGAAAGACCACCACCACTCTCCCAGGATAAAAACTAAAAACTTGCTTAGACATCTGTATTTAAAAGAAATAACACATTCAATAATTACAGCAGATTACATGTCAAGAGGGGGTGGTAGCCAGAGTATTTTCAAACAACACTGCCCTACAGTAGATCTGTATCTATTCGATGAGTGTGCTTACTTGAGGTGAATGTGCCTCATCTCAACTCCCCCATCCTCCCCCATCCCCCTCAATGTCCTTTGTCTTGGAATGTGTATTAGCTGCGAACAGCTCTCTTCTAACATGACTTTTATTCACGATTCACTATAAATTTTACATAACATGCTGGCAAACCATTGTCGGTATATTGTTAGTAACTAACGTTACTGAATAACTTTGGGAAGTTATAGTAGTACCAACGTAACATTGCATTAGTGGCTACTGTACATACAGTTTCATTCATTCATACTGTTAGACTGAGAGTCATAGCGTGCTCAATGTTGAGTTTTCACAAAGCAGAGATGAGTAAAATAACATGTTCATTCATGATTTAGCTAGCTATCTTTAGATCTATCCAGATGGATATCTTACCTCAGTGCAGATCTACGTGTACTGTTCTCTCAAAAAATATTCTGATCTGAGACGCTTCTCTCTATCTCGTAAGAAAACCGCGAAATAGCGCCCCCCAAATCCCCATAGTGGCCACAAATGGTAGTATTCGATATGGTTAAGGATAGCCATAGAGAATGAATGGGAAAAGTTAAGGAAGTTAAGACTATTCATAGCAGAAGGTCGTAGGATCGAAGCCAGCCACAGCTGTCAAGCATGTCGTGACACTGGGTTATCTGTTTAGCAAAACCAGGTATGCCACAGTAGCTGTCTAGCAGTATAATCATAATGGTAACGATAATGTTTCATTGTTAGGGGATTTATATTTATATTTATACTTAGGACTAGGAGTCTATGGCAGCCCACAGAACAGATCGGTGCGAAGTTTTGAAATTTGGCACACTGATTTGGAACGGTCTCCTGATTATCGCCAGCAAAGTTTCATGTCGATCCCTGAAGCTCTATAGCGCCACCAAGGCGTCAAAGTTGGAAGTGCGCTTACGCCCACAACTTTTGAACCGTGAGACCGTTTTTCTTAATTGAGGTATCATTGGATTCCATGGATGCAGACGATTCGATTGAACCCCGTGACGTCATTGTCGTCATGATGGTTTTTCCGTCATTTGTATTTTAAGAAATGATAACTTTTTCAAAATCCTCCTGGGCCGTTGCTCCCATTTTCATGGAAATTGCAACAGATCATCTTCAGACCATGCCGACAAAAAGTTATCAAAATGTTATCGATGAGTCAAACCGTTCACGAATAACGCGCAAACGATTTTGACAAAGAGGATGCCAAACCGGACGTGAGGCCTTGACTCTGTGACGGTTTACCGTATGGAGTCGAAATTTTGAAATGTCATCACGAGCATGTAATCTAATCATCTTTCTACCACAATAACCTTGATATGTCAAAATAGGACTGAATTACAGCCGTTTATACTTGGGTGAAATCTGACAAAGCTCGCCAGGGGAGAAACGGCTTCCTTTTTTTTATAATGTAACTGAACACGGAATTTTCCAGCAGCGAGAATAGCTCACTGGGATAAGACGTGCTGCTTTGGAATGCAAGGTCGTAGGATCGAAGCCAGCCACAGTCGTCAAGCATGTCGTGACACTGGATTATCTGTTTAGCGAAGCCAGGTATGCCACAGTAGCTGTCTAGCAGTGTAATCATAATGGTAACGATAATGTTTCATTGTCAGGGGATTTATATTTATACTTAGGACTAGGAGTCTATGGCAGCCCACAGAACAGATTGGTGCGAAGTTTTGAAATTTGGCACACTGATTTGGAACGGTCTCCTGATTATCGTAAGCAAAGTTTCATGTCGATTCCTGAAGCTCTATAGCGCCACCAAGGCCTCAAAGTTGGAGGTGCGTTTACGCTCACAACTTTTGAACCGTGAGACCGTTTTTCATAATTGAGGTATCATTGGATTCCATGGATGCAGACGATTCGATTGAACCCTGTGACGTCATTGTCGTCATGATGGCTTTTCCGTCATTTGTATTTTAACAAATGCCAACTTTTTCAAACTCCTCCTAGGCCGTTCTCCGATTTTCATGGAAATTGCAACAGATCATCTTCAGACCATGCCGACAAAAAGTTATCAAAATGTTATCGATGAGTCAAACCGTTCACGAATAACGCGCAAACGATTTTGACAAAGAGGATGCCAAACCGGACGTGACGCCTTGACTCTGTGACGGTTTACCGTATGGAGACGAAACTTTGGAAATGTCATCACGAGCATGTAATCTAATCATCTTTCTACCACAATAACCTTGATATGTCAAAATAGGACTGAATTACAGCCGTTTATACTTGGGTGAAATCTGACAAAGCTCGCCACGGGAGAATTGGCTTCCTTTTTTTTATAATGTAACTGAACACAGAATTTTCCAGCAGCGAGAATAGCTCACTGGGATAAGGCGTGCTCCTTTGAAATGCATGGTTGTAGGATCGAAGCCAGCCACAGTCATCAAGTATGTCATGACACTGGTTTATCTGTTTAGCGAAGCCAGGTATGCCACAGCAGCTGTCTAGCAGTATAATCATAGTGGTAACGATAACGTTTCATTGTCAGGGGATTTATATTTATACTTAGGACTAGGAGTCTATGGCAGCCCACAGAACAGATTGGTGCGAAGTTTTGAAATTTGGCACACTGATTTGGAACGGTCTCCTGATTATCGTAAGCAAAGTTTCATGTCGATCCCTGAAGCTCTATAGCGCCACCAAGGCGTCAAAGTTGGAGGTACGTTTACACCCACAACTTTTGAACCGTAAGACCAATTTTCTTAATTGAGGTATCATTGGATTCCTTGGATGCAGACAATTCGATTGAACCCGGTGACGTTATTGTCGTCATGATGGTTTTTACGTCATTTGTATTTTAAGAAATGCCAACTTTTTCGAACTAGTCCTAGGCCATTGCTCCGATTGTCATGAAAATTGTAACAGATCATCTTCAGACCATGCAGACAAAAAGTTATCAAAAGTTTATCGATGAGCCGAATATCGTTCACGAATAACGCGCAAACAATTTTGACAAAGAGGACGCCAAAGCGGACGTGAGGCCTTGACTCTGTGACGGTTTACCGTATGGAGACGAAACTTTGAGAATGTCATCACGAGCATGTCATGTAATCATCTTCCTGCCACAATCGACCTTGATATGTCAAAATATGACTGAATTACAGCTGTTTATTCTTGGGTCAAATCTGACAAAGCTCGCCACGGGAGAAACGGCTTCCTTTTTTTAATAATGTAACTGAACACAGCAATTTCCAGCAGCGAGAATAGATCACTGGGATAAGACGTGATGCTTTGGAACGCAAGGTCGTAGGATCGAAGCCAGCCACAGTCGTCAAGCATGGCGTGACTCTGAATTATCTGTTTAGCGAAACCAGGTTGAAATTTGGGACGCATTCTGTCTCAAAATGACATGAATGTTTTTTATGAAAACTTTTGCTTTTTAGCTACTGAATTTCCATATCGAATGATGCTTGGCCCCTTTGATTGCTGCTTGCAGCTATATTTTTAATTACATTTATCTTACTGCCAAAATCCAATGGATAGGTGGACCATCATTCAATATCCTTTTTAATATTCTGATTAATCAATTTATAGTTTGCCTCGTATAATCTGTTCAAACTTTTTGTTATGATTACGCCTAAATATTTTATTTCTTCCATATACATATCCATATTCCATATTAAATCATGCTTATGTTTTATTTCTTCTGAAGGCTTGTAATTAAATGACAAAAGTTGTGTCTTTGTAATATTTCGTTTGTAACCAGCATAATAATAAAATTCTTCGAGGATGTCCATCAATATGGGGAACGACTTCTCAGGATCCACTAAATGGACCAAAATATCGTCCGCGAATAAACTAATTAAGTGATCTCTATGTCCAATTGTGATGCCTTGTAGTTGTTCATGTTGACGGATTGCCTGGGCTAGGGGTTCAATATAAAAGAGACAACAACCTTGTCTAGTTCCTCTTTGTAATACAAATGATGGAGATAATGACCCATTAATTTTATGCTGTTGGCTGTTGATAAAATGTTCTTATTAGATCTACAGATTGCTCACTGAAGCCAAATCTATCTAAAGTTTGATACAGGAATTGCCAATCGACCCGATCAAAAGCCTTTTCGGCGTCGAAGCTCAGCACTACTGCCTTTTTATTTTCCCTTTCTATTCTATCCATCAAATGTAGAGTCCTTCTAATATTGTCATGCGTTTGTCGGCCTTTTACAAACCCTGTTTGGTCCTCGTCTATTAATTTTGGGAGAATATTCTCAAGTCTTTTTGCGATAATGGCTGTGTACATTTTATAATCTACATCGAGAATTGAAATAGGCCTATAATTACTACTATATTCCCTATCTTTGCCCTCCTTTGGGAGTACTGTAATGACTGTCTCATTCCATGATGGTGGTAGTTTACATTCTCTTTTAATCCAATTAAATGTGTCTAGCAGGAGTGGAGCTAGTTCTTCTTTAAAGGTTTTATACCACTCCGCAGGGAAGCCATCACTACCTGGAGTCTTACTTGATTTAAAGTTGCCAATTGCATTATTTATTTCTTCTAGTGTAAAATCTGCTATAATGAAATCATTTTGTACTCTGCCAATACAAGGCAAATCAAGTTCATTAAGAAACATTTGCATGGCTTCCACTTTGGTCTCAGAGGTCTCTGTATACAATTGTTTATAATAATTCAGAAAAATGGCCTCTATTTCCTGTGGTTGATATTTCAAATGATTTGTTTCTGGGTCCCGTATCTTATGGATGGTACTATCCACTTGTTGCTTACGCAAGCGTCGGGCAAGTAATTTGGCCGCTTTAGGACCTGATTCATAATAGATCTGCTTATAGAATCGGGCCGTCTTCTCAACTTCTTGTTCTAATAGATCATTCATCTGTTTCCTTAATTGTTTTATATGCACCAGCAGTTCTGGGTCTCTGTTCTTTTTATGTTGTTGCTCCACATTTGATAAATCTAATACCAGGTTATTATATTCCATGGTTTTCTCTTTTTTGTTTAATGCTGTTAAAGCAATCAAATTCCCACGCATCACCGCCTTCAATGAGTCCCACAGTATAGATGGGTCCACCTCTCCGTTGTCATTTATCTTCAAATAATCTTTAATTTCCAGTTTTATCTGTTCTACAGCTGCTTTGTTATTTAACATACCTACATTTAACCTCCAACCCGTCTTCCTCTTCCTTCATTGTATTTGAACCGTCAAATACACAGCACTGTGGTCAGAGACATCAGCTACCCCAATTCTACATTCTTTTACCCTTTAACAGTCACTTTTTGGCATAAAAAAATAATCTATCCTGGAGTAAGTACAATGTGGAGCCGAGTAGTGAGTGTAATTTGTGTTGAATGGATTAATATGTCTCCAGACAAAACCCGATATCGTCCCAGGCTGTGTTAATCAATTTTGATAAGTTATTTCTATTTCTCGTTAAGCTAGTTGTGTCTAAATGTTGATTTAATACTATATTAAAATCTCCACCACATATACAGACACCCTCAGCTTCCAGTGCAATCACATCCGTTAATGATTTGAAAAACAGTTTGTTAGTATCAGGTGGTGCATATACATTTACCAAGGTTACTATATCCTGTTCAATCCTACCCTTAACAATGAGATATCTGCCCTTCTTTTCTTTTATTTCTTTAAAAGATTCAAATTTGAATTTATTAGCGACCAGAATAGCAATCCCTCTTCTATGACTTTTCACATATGAATTATAGAAAGTATTTTTAAAACCAAATCGTTTCAATTTCTCATGCTCTTGTTGGGAGAGATGGGTTTCTTGCATAAAAATAATATCTGCCTTCTCTTTTTTCAATATCGCCATTACCTTAGACCTTTTGATCGGGTTTCCCAAACCGTTCACATTTAAGGACATTGGCTTTACCTCATCAGGCTGCATCGTAACTTAACTGAGTAAATCTGACAACATTATGTTTCCACAGTCTTAACATAGTAACCAATGATAACTGGAACACAATAACAAGCCCAGAACGGCTTAGAACAAGCAGTACAATAATAAAGTGAAAGGACTTCCAAAGTCTGAAGAGCATTCTCCAGTTTTCAGCAGAGGGGGAAATAAACCTCTCACAAGGAAAGGGCCCCCTCCCCAATTAGTCCGCTACAAACTGTCACTTGAACTTACGTGTGGGTCCGTTGGAAGGGACGAACTCTCGTCGCCCCGCCAGCCAGCGCATGAATACAATGTTTATCTTTATGTTAAGGGTCGCTTGTATATCATCAGTTTTTTTTAAACACTACCGTTCTTCCTTAGCCTGGCTGCCAGCCCAACTTCTACCCGCCCCCAAAACAATTTGGTCGGGAAGTTGGGTCTGGAGGGTCTCGTATTGGGGACCAACTACAGAAAACCAGAATCTGGGCGAACCAATTAAATTGCCAGGGCGGGCTTTATACGATGATGGACAGATGATCAACAGTAACGTAATCACTCACGTCACAAAAGAGCGCTTAAGTTGAATTCGTTTTGAACAAACATGGCTACCGCTGGAGATCTGGGATGTTATGATTCTGCCATCGAGTCTGTTTTAGAAGACATCGACAGCGCATTAATTTTGAAAGAGGAACAGAGAGACGCAATCGATGCATTTATCGATGGAAAATATGTTTTTGCCGTCCTTCCTACGGGATTCGGTAAAAGTTTAATTTATCAGCTGGCCCCGATGGAGTTGTAATCCTAAACGGAGAACTTGTTCGTATATGCATTGCCCTTTATTGTTTCGCTCAAAAAGGTTGACCGTGTGAACAAGTACTCTCCCTACCCTTAAATTAATTTTACAACACCTGCAAAAATCGTTTGTATTCATTCTTCAAGCATACTTCAAGTCTGCTTGTAGATTAGTTCTGTTGACAACAACTATGCGGTGCTTAACATACGTCACATACTCTGTTGCTCTGATTGGTTGTAGATCTATCCAATTGAGCGAAGAGGCATTTGTTTTCCAGGCTCGTTTGAAACACGCCCTGTAGTCAAAGCCCAACGGAGAGTTATCAGACTCATATTCTGACTAGAATTATAAGTATGACAACGTCAGGCTAGTTCTTCCTGGCGTCAATGCTAACATTTCCGTAGGCGCTTTTTAGCGCGTCTGGCAGTGCCTACATCTGCATTGGATCCCACTCGCTGCCACGGTGTAGCCCGCTGGAGAAGCTCCAACAGGTGACTCCTACCGGGTTGTCTCTCTGGCACCTCCACGCTGTATCCCCGCTGCCGGAGCTCCTGGGCTGCCTCCCAGGCACTGCCGTACACCTGCACACCGCTCTCCCAGTGAATGCGCATCCGCGTGAAGGGCGTCTGGAAACGAATGCCCTTTTCCTTGAGAGCCTTTTTGATATTGGTAAACGCCTTGCGCTGTTGTAGAACGGTAGCTGTATAGTCATGATCAAAATACATCGGTTTCTCTCCCATTGTGATTTTCTGTCGCCATGCTTTTTGGATAACCATCTCCTCGGTGCTGTATTGCTGAAAATGAATGATAATAGACCTCGGAGGCGAGTTTGGGCGCAAGGGCTCTATGTGCGCGTTGTATTTGTAGATCCACATCGTCGTTCAGCTTGAGTTCGGCCCGGAGCATTTTTTCGACAAACTCCATCACCGAGCCTCGTTCTGCGTCCTCCGGCACACCGTGGATCCTCAGGTTGTTTCGTCTTGCCCTCGACTCTATGTCATTCAGCTTGTCTTCTAGCTTCTGCTGACCCTGTATGGTTTGCTGAAGGGCAGCGTTAGCCTCCGCACTCCACGTTTCGGTGTCGTCGATCTGCGTGGCCATCTCGTTGATTTTCTTGTTGTGCTCCTGCATGGCTAGCATGTTTGTAGCTAGCTGCCGGTTAACATCTGGTTTGAACTCGATGAGTTCTTCTCTCATGTCACGTTTAATTCGTCTTTGAACATTTTTAAGTCTTCCTTGAGTTCAGACTTGAGATCGCTGATCTGCTTACTTATAGTTTCAAGCCCTGTGCGCATCGCTCCAGGTGTTGAGTCGCCGCCATGTTGGCCCTCATCTCCCCGCATGTCGTCTTCGGTTTGTTCTGCACGGTGAGACTCCTTTTCCGCTGTATCTTGCGCCCCTTTACCTCTGCCTTTCTTTCCCGCCATCATAATCTTAAAAGAGACCCCTTCGTTATATTTTAATTAAGTTAGCGGGGGTTAATAATACGCTGACTCGCGGGAGCAAAGTGCTCAACCTGCCATCATGTTCTGTAGCCAACCGGAAGTCTCCATGAGCATAAGGTTACAAGGCAGCCTCTCCATCCTCTCTGCTACACACCAACTGTTGAAAATGTATGAGTAGAAAGGGCAGAGTATTAGCTTTGGTCAGCTGTGGGACAAAGATTAAGAAACGCTTGACATTTCAAAGTGGAATTGCGCATGGTATTTCATAATGATGTCATCCTGTTTAACTAAACAGATATTCAAATTTAAGACAGGCTAAAAGACTGCTGCTGGATTCAAAATTACAACCTTATACTTTGCCGGTCACTGTCCCAGACCATTGAGCTATTCTCAGTGTTGAATATCGTCATGTTCAGTTGCTGTATAAAACAGTAACTTTTCTTCTGTGGTAAGAGTTGTTAGATTCAGCCAAAATTTAAACTACTCAAATTCAATCATATCTTGACATACCAAGGTGAAATTGTTGATGCTACTTCAGAGCGATGTGATCTTGAACCCAATAAGGTTTGAAAACCATCAGTCAAAATTATATTTGATTTATTGACACAAAGATATTGAGGCAATGTGGACATTTACATAAATACACCCCTTTCAGACATTTTGTACATTTCTCATTCCATTTCACCCTATATAATAACACACCTGCCCGCACACTATCCCAATCCATGCCGTTTTACTCCCTCCCAGCGCAAGTCACGCCAAAGCAGAAATGCTGCAGCAGACGCATGAGGTTTAGATATCGACCAAAATTTGCCTTTCACAATCAAAACACATTGATCGCAACACTGTTTCGAGAATTTCTCAAAGATGGCTTGAAGACCGCAATCCAGACCCACAGTCAAATTACAATCAAGAATAACCTCATAGGCAATAATTATATGACACAAACCATGATCATCTCTTTGCAAGTATTACCTTACTCAGAGGCAAATTTAGTGATTTGGGGGCCCCAGGCGAACACATGCATGGGGCCCCCTTAACTTCTATTGTCACTCGTTTCAATCCATATTATAATGATTAATTTAATAATAATAACTAGAGAGCATACAATTTCTGGGTAAATTGTGAGGGTGTGCTTGCGGCTGCCCCAGCTGCCCATAGTCTCCTGGTGTTTAAATATTTCAAAAAGCATTTAAATGTATGACTGCAGTTCTGACCATTGTGTTCCCTTGATAATAATTTTGTAAAAATTACATGTATCACTCAGATGGAGGAGAGGTGATACTGGTAAGGAGGAGGCCAAAGCTCAGAGACGTATGAATGTAGAGTTGCTCGCTATATGGAGTAGCCTACCGTATAGCCTACACCGTGAGCTGAGCTCGCAATGCCTAGCCTACGTGACGCCGCTTTTTATGACGTACTTCAAAGATGTAAAGATGGTACCATTTAACCCTGTAAGACCCCATGGTTGTAAAATTACAACGGCACTTTGAACGGTCTAATTGCTCTTTTTTTTACATTATGGGTGGCTCTTAAAAGAGTCGTTGTTGTGTGTGCTGTGGCTAGCACAGGAGTCGTCGGAGACCGTCTTGGATGTTTCCCAAGAACACATTGTTTCCAACGTGATCAAGGTGGACACCGTCGGGTCGGTACATCCCCACGAAACCGTGTCGTATTTGGGAGTGTTGAATGCTCCCCATCCCACGGTCGGTCAGGAAGCTAGACACCGCTGCGTTGACTCGACGTCTTGCCCTGTCGATACCAGAAGCGCTGGTGCTCCTCTGATACCTCCAGACGCAGCGTTCCAGGATATCCGAAAACACCAGCAGAGTGTTTGGGAACATCTCCATGATGGCCCCCAGGTCTCGCTTCATCCGCCTCGTCAGGTCCAGCCCGGTCACTTGGCTGAGGTCGTTTCCCCCGACATGGAGCACCATTATGTCCGGGCTGGGAAGCATGCCACGCTTCTCACGGAGCTTAGGCACAAGGTCTGCCCACCTCATGCCCCTCACCCCTACCCATTCAATATGGCACTCCAGTGCAAGGTCGGGGTACAGTCCGACCTCCTCCGCGTGCCGCGCAAGCCAGTAGATCAACAAGCTGCCAACGATCCAGACGTGGGGACGACTTTGGTTTTCCATGGTGTGATGTGATCCAACATCCAACATCTGCCTATTATATACTAGCTGGCTTCCCGCTTCTTCTTTTTCAAACAATGCATGGCTAACATCTGCCTGTTTATTGGCTCCCTGTGTCTGTGTTGTTTTTATTCACAATATTCCCATTGGTTGGCCTTGAAGACAAATAGCTCTCTATTATTTCTGAGACACTTGCGTCCTATTTTGTAATTTTACCGCCCTGAATGGCATCATTTGAGTAATGATGGCAAGCGCAGGCTTATTGATTAGACTACTTAAAAAACGTAATGTTTCATTATGCAAGATAGAGGAGTCTAGTTAGAAAAGGATTTAGGAGTTGTATTGTTACATTAGCCTATTGTATTGATAATTTTCAGAGTAACCTCAAACCTTTCTTTTGTTTCTTTGACCTTACATTTTCTTTGAGGGCTTATGGTCTCGGTTTAACATCATTATTTATAGCAACATAATTATTTATAGCGAAGAAGCCTACCGGACACTGTTAGCTTGCAACGTAGACAAAGAATGCTCCTGCAACAAAGTTGTCACTTAACTTCATTGACACAGCCTCAACTTTGTCAATGTCAAAACTTTGTCTGTTCATGAAAATACTTCATTTCAGCCTAAACCGCTAGCTATGATATACATTTCACTGGGTCTTGCAGCGCTGCTTGATTGAATTAGCCGGTATGCAGAGATCTTGGGACGAAGCCACGTATTTGGTGTTTTACTGATGCAGAATTCGGTCAAATAAAATCGATAGACGTAGCCTAATGAGTGGCACATAACGTGAAGTAGGCCTAACATTGCATTTCATTTTATTTGAGTTTTAATAGCTTGTCCAGTGCAGTGGGGCAAGTAGCACTAGCCTAAATTTCTCTTCCAGACTTCGAAAATCCACTCTTCCCGGAGAAGGCTTAGCTACATGGCTAGACTGTTGCTACAGATCAGAATCCTTCATATCTTGGACACCCAAAATCAGCGAATCTTGCAGCCAAATCAAGTAGCCTATATATATAGATAGGCCTTATATGGCTATAAACTTCTGCTGGGCGTCTAGAATATGGTCTAGCTGGCTATTTGTTATTAAGATAACTCTTTAATGTGACACATTAGGCTACTTACATGCAGGTTTTAAATTGGCTAAATATACAGGTGTAAAAAATGACCTAATCTCTATGATTTAAACATCATTGTAAGTTTTTCCCTTCTCGTGATATTTTCAGGCATTAGTAGCCTACTCATTGCATTGATTCATAAGCTTCTTTTAAAAAATGTTACTGTACTGTACCAGCAGTAGCTATCTCAGATGGAATCGCGATTCAAATAGTACCATCTGCTAACTGAAAATATGCCCCTCAAAACGTAAATAAGCTTGACATTTATTTAGGGGGAAATCCCTCATTCATAAAAATGTCAGTGGTAGCGATCATTGTCAGTAACAAGGCAGAATGCGAAAAGCCCTGTGTGGAGAAGCTGCCCCGGTAGATTGTACTACATACTAGACTGTTCGTTTTGGTACTGTAGCGATTGCGTTGGTTGAATTCGATTTAACGTTACATCCGTTGTACGGTCTAGGCTGAAATGAATTATTTTCATGAACCGATTGACAAAGTTTAGGTTGTGGCAATGGATGTGCCGCTGTTTGAATTCCTACTGTAAACAGCTGTGGAGATGTTTTTGTTAGCTAGCGTTAGTAGACTAGGCTACAGCGTTGCAGTGTCTTGAGCTATACTGGTTTGAAACCACTGGTTATGATAATTTCACCCACAAATCGTTTACTTGTAATCTAATGTCATAATTTATCCGTGTGAGGAATGTTTATTTTAACGATTGAAAACAGATGCATCATAGACAGCTGTAGTATGTGTTTCCTGGGCAACAGAGGCTAATGTCATGATGCTAATGCTTCAGTGAAATAGTAGACTGTTTCCGAAAGTAGATGTACTTCCTTAATAATATTAGCTTATATTGTACATTACACATTACAACTGTGTGTCATATCACAAATTAAAATGAGCAAATAGTTATCACCCAGGCCTCTTTGCTTGTGGCGTTTCTGCAGCTGCCTTGCAGTAAAGCAGTTAGCCTAGCCATCTCCCATAAGTTAACAAGTTGCAAAACTAATGTTCTACTAGAGATAGTCACGCGAGCTTTCGTGACGTTAGTGACGTTAGTGGCGTCAGTGACTGTGGCTAGCAAGTTAGCCACCATTAGCTTCACCTTTTGCCACAAATTCTTAATGTCTACTTAAACCATGCAACGGAACGTAAATCCCAATACAAGCAACTCAATCGCTACCAAGATGAAACTTTTGACACCTAGGTTGTCTATGTAGTCCAAATATTGACTGAGTTTTAGGGGTCCCTGTAGTTACTGTAAGTCGCTCTGGATAAGAGCGTCTGCTAAATGACTAAATGTAATATTGTATGAAATGACAAGTGACTGTAGTGCATGTTTTCTCACCTCGTCGTGGGTGCTCCAACATGAAGCGGGCCACTTCAATGTTCTCCCCACCTTTGTCACTGCGTACCCTCACTGGCAATCCAAACTTTTGAACAGCTCCATGGAATGATGAGAGTACAGTAGAGGCTCTGTTGTTGTTGCTAGCTACCAGGTACATTATTTTACGACTATCCATCGATAGCCCCATGTATCACCATCCTCCAACTATAAATAAAATGGTTGATAGCCAATTAGTTAACAAAGTATGTTTGTGAGTCCTGGAACACATAATGCTTTATGTTATGTATAGTTCTATAAACAAATAATAAAAGTACATATGTCTATTATTGTATTTCTAATGCCCTTTCAAATGAACAGTCAAAATAGTTACCGTATCAACTTGTGATTTCCATCGATATGCCAAAGGGCCATGGGGGCAGGCACAGAGTAAACCCTTCTTTGAATAATATTGATGCCAAGTCCATGACAAATCATGCCTACAGGGTCAACAATCCTCAAAGTCTCCATCAGTCTTGACCTTTGAACCCTACAGATGATTTGTAAAACATGTTATTCACAACATGACAGGGAATTGGCTTAGCATTTAGAGCATTGAACAGGATCATTTCATTATACTTAAGTCTTAATATTTGAAATTGTTTGAGGAAATTGTTAGTAAATACTAAAAGTGTAGAGATGAACAAGAGGGATGCTAGATAGAAAGTGTGTAATATGTTTGGTAAAAATAAAAGTGCAAGATTATGAACATCTGAAATGTAAGTAGGGCAAATCATATTGCTACAGTCCCAATAAATGAAGTGTTTTATAGAAAAGGTAGGGTCATGAATTAAATATGAACTGACAGAATTAGAGTTAATAGAGTAAATAACAGAGACACAAGATGTTCAGTGAATCATTTTTTATCATAATCGAAAGATATCCTCCTCACCTCAGTCCAACGCTGTTCAGGTGTCCGCTTAGTCGCCTTATCCCGGAATCAGGGAATTGTGAGATAACATCTGTGAGCACCCTTTTAAGGTCTTCGTCTGTAATGTTACTGTAGTACATTCTGACTGACAGTCCATATTCTGTCATTCTCCGACGTACTGTTCTGTAGCTAACACAGAGTAAGCGTGCAATTTCCCTCACGGTAAAATTTAATTCCAAAAGGTACTGCAATTGCTCCTTTTAAATGTCCAATGAGGGACGTCCTCTGTGTCCAGTTGTCACGATCCCAGGCATGAATCCATGTTCGTGGTCGTTCCTCGCTTCCAACAAGTACAGTACCCTTTGAATGGTCTCCAATATTTCGTCCATGTCATGAAGCACACCATTTACAGTACATCTTGCGAGAATAGATAACAATTCTTGAGTGCGCCAGTAAACGAAATCCAAATCCACTTGAGCATGACGTGTTTCAAATTGTTGGCACATTCTTTCAAATTGATTGACAATGTACCCCAGCAGCTCTTGGGTTCGATCTGCCATTTTCCCTAAAATCAATAATCATTTAAGTTAATGATCATACACCCACCCCTAACACAAACTCAGATATAAACATTCTGCAGTGTAATCTCATGACACCTAGATAAATTAATCGTTATCAAGACTTTTATTTTGAGCCATGTTCTCTGCTAGCTTTCATAAAATAATAGGCAACTCACCAATCTATTACAGTGTCAAACAAAATATTCCTTATAGTGTAACATCTAAATATATAATGCATTGACGATATCCCCTCAGAACTGCTTAAACAGGGTGGTTACCTCTGTACAAGAGCGCTACATTAACACATCATGAAAGTATGGGCTGATGAAAACATCCCACAGCAATGGAGAGATGCCAAAATTGTCACCATATACAAGAACAAAGGTGACAAGACCTTATGTGGCAACCACAGGGGTATATCACTCCTTGCTGTTGCTGGTATAAGGTCCTGGCCACGGTGTTGCTGCAGAGGCTACTCAACAACATCACAGAGTCACTGCTCCCAGAATCACAGTGTGGCTTTAGAAAGAACAGGAGTACAGTCGACATGGTCTTCACAGCCAGGCAACTTCAGGAAAAGTGCAAGGAGCAACATCAAGACCTGTTTATGGCTTTTGTCGACCTCTCCAAAGCCTTCGACACTGTGCAGAGAGACCTACTGTGGGACATCTTGCTCCGGTTTGGATGCCCTAGCAAGTTTGTCAACATCCTCCGTCAGTTTCATGATGGTATGAATGCTAGGGTGACAATAGCAGGACCAAAGTCTGCCTCCTTCCCTGTGTGCACAGGGGTCAGGCAGGGGTGTGCAGTAGCACCAGTGCTCTTTAACATCTTCCTCCTATGCGTCACCCAACGTCTCCATAAGGAAATTGAGGACAACAGCGGGGTGACAGTAGTCTATAGGCTAGATGGCAATCTCTTCAACATCAGGAGGCTGCAAGCAACCACCAAGCTGCACAGAGTGAGGGTCCTTGAGCTGCAGTATGCAGATGACTGCGCTCTTGTGGCTCACACTCCACAAGACCTCCAGGTTGTCCAGGATGCAGCTGTGAAGGCTTACAGCAGGATGGGGCTGACTATCAACATCACCAAGACAGAGGTAGTCTGTCAGTGGAGCACCAACATCCCATCCCATCCACTCCACCCACCTTCAGCATCACTGATAAGCATCTGTCTGTAGTACCATCATTCCAATACCTGGGGAGCATCCTCTCTGAGGACAATAACATTGACAATGAGGTCCAGAGCAGAGTCCAACAAGCGTCAGCTGCCTTTGGGAGACTCAGGTGCCGGGTCTCTCAAAACAAGAACTTATATCTCCATACAAAAATCTCTGTGTATCAAGCCATTTGCATCACCACCCTCCTCTACTGTTGTGAAGCCTGGGTCACTTACAGCCGTCATGTGAAGTCCCTGGAGCATTTTCACATCCGCTGTCTCCAGCGAATGCTAGGAACCACTTGGCGTGACCGTGTGCCACACTGAGATCCTCAGGAGAGCAGGCTGGAAGAGCATTGAGGCCACCATCACCCACCATCAGCTACGATGGCTGGGGCATGTCATAAGGATGCCCCTCAATCGGTTGCCTCACAAAGTGCTGTATGGCCAGCTCACTCAAGGCCTTAGTATTAAGAGCTTCTAAACGAATCTGGGAAACCCAGACATTTTAAGTACAATGGTTGGTGTGTAATAAAAAGTATGCATTTTTGAAAACAAAAATGTCTACATAATGTTGCCATAATGGTTATTATTAGTCACGTGTAACTGTTTAGGAATTTTAGTTGGATTACTTGCTGGCCATATCAACAAGCCTTCTGAGACTGTTCTTACTGGACATTTTTAGGTTTCAAACCACACAGTAATCGTATAGTTACTGCTTTATTCAGTACTCCATTCAACATGACTATTCTAAAATGAGGGAACTCGCACATATTAGCGGGAACCTTCATCAGCCACAAAGTGTCAATCAAAACGTTGAGCTGCACCCACGTTGAGCCTCGCGCCTTTGCCACGAATTTCACGTTGCGGCTTTGAGATAACTGTCTTGGAGTAATTTTGCGCCAAATAGCCTTTGATCCGCGGATGACATGGCCATGCTGTTACACTGACTCTGGGAAGAATCAAGTGAGACGTAAGTAAAATTGGTAGAAGTATTCCTTACTAGATTAATTTGGTTATCTCTACTTGTATGCAACAGTTAATGTTCATGAAAACCTTTCTTGCTAGCGAATGCTGGTTTCTGAATGGGATCATGCACACATGTTGGAACTTATTTGAATCAAATAGCCTACATCTATGCCATTAATTGTTAAATAAATCTTCAGTAGCCTACATGTGCAACATCATGCATTTTATTTGCTATATAGCCAGTACGATTTTTTAAGAGGGTATTTTTAAGAGGTAGGATAGCTAGCTAGATGAATTCCACGTGCTCTTTTAAACTTACATTGCCACTAGATAGTTAACGCTAGAGATAATTGTTTTCACTTTACCCTTAGACCGGAAAAATAAAATTTGAGCTATAATAGAAGACATTGGTGATAATGGACCTTTGCCCAGGTGAGTGCAGCTTTTCTCAACTATTGATTTATGTTTTGTTTCTGTTCCTATCACATACACACTGCAGATATGTGTGGCGGCCTGGGGAAACCCGTTGGATGTCGCGGCCGCTCAATGTTGGCTATAGCCTAAACTATAAGATCGAAAATCGTTTTCTGTCAAAATTGAGATTTTTTGATGTTTTGTATAGTTAACACCCTGAACTCCATTGTAATGTACAAGAAGTATATGATTACTTGTGAAAAACAGTTAATTTCAACGTTTTTTGGACATGTCAGGTAGCAAGATTTTCCAGCCATGCCAAATCAAATGCTCAGTTTGCCCGCTCAACTGATCAATTAAGTCAGGCTGTTAAACTTAAAAATAACTTGAGAAGTTATTAATGTAGCCTATAGTCAAACTGACATTTACATTCACAACGTGTTTACGAACTAAAGGATTTCCTTTCCATAGTCGCCACAGTAAACTAGAATGAAACGGAGTGAAATCTTTGAATGCGGTTTTCTCCCTTATCACTTTTTGACACAGGTCAACTTTAAAATCATCTAACTTCAGTTCTGATAAAGATATCTGAGACATTTAAACTGATTTGTATTCAGGAGTTCGTAGTTTCCAAATATATAATACTAATCGTACGTGAAGGGTTCCCCCAGGCGTCACACATATTACAGAAAGCATATGTCTAATTGAATCGGTTGTTTTGACAGAAGTGAAGACAGTATGCAAGACATTCTCCATCAATTGCGGAGAGCAACTGCCTTGCTTTCACAACAGATGATGCCCTCCTCACTGAACAGCCTGCATGGGAGAATCTCCAATCAGAACCCGAGCCCTCAAACCATTTCTTCACAGACAAGTGTCTTTCCAACCCCTTCTACCAGTGGGCAAGGTTGGCCTCAAAACCTCCATTCACAAGGCTTCAACACATCCAACATATCATCCAGGACACTGACACCCAACTTTCAAGCAACTCTACCTCTACCTGCCCCGTCGTCACATAGAACCTCTGAACCTACAGTACGGGAAGATAACATACAGGTCAACCTTGCCAGGCTGTTTCAACCCTACAATCGCAATGTGTCAAGCAGAGGAAGCTTTTTCAAACCCAAATGCTACAAAAGAAAAAGGGAGGTACACTGGAGTCACTCATTCTACTGCCTGGCGGATCCTGATAGCAGTACCGTGCCCAACCCGGAGGAGAATTTTGTGCTGGAGCATTCTGGTCTAGGTCGGAAAATTGTGACTTTTCCTGCCAATCATGGTGGGCATGCCCACCTTGAAGAACATCTTGTTCTGGCATACCCACCACTTGGTAGTGCAGGGGGCTTCACATTGGCCAGAAGTGACCGCAGCAGACAACTCGATAAGATTCCAATTCCAGCATCAGGATACACTATTGAATACTTGAGGCATGGCAGTCAGCTCAAGAAAGCTCCAGTCTACATCATTCCACTGCAGCAACATCTGCAGGTTGTGGGGCCTGCTGTGGAGGAGGTTAGTGTTCTGGCCTCATTAGGACATGGTGTATTAGTTTGTTTAGTATTAGCTTAAGTGTGAATGTGGTCATTGAATAACTCTTTTAGCTTTTCCAGGCTTCGATGGTCATGCAGAAATGCCTGACATGTAACAAGCCCTTCATTATCTCCCACCTGGCAAAACACCTGGACACTTGTAGAAGGTAAGGCCTGATATTATCCTGTGAGTAGACTAACTGCTTCATTGCAAGGCTGATGGTCTTATTGTTATGTTTTTATGTTATGCCCATTGTCATAGAAGCATGGAATTAGTGTTACTAACTAGTTACAACATTAGAAATGTGGTTAATTTACTAATAGTGAAATGTGCATTTACAGCATACACATGTATCTATTTTCAATTTAATATCATGAATTTAGCCAAGCAACCTCAAGTGATGAAGAAGACATGGCACAGGCGATTGAACTGTCCCTCCAGGTATGCCTACTTCAGTGACAGACTGAACAGACTTATCCTATATACAGTATTCATTTTCTCAAAGGGAACACAATAGAAGGAAGAGTCTTTGTGAAACAGAGTTGCCTAAAATTTATTTTTCTACAGCTTTGAACGTAATTATATTTCTGTATCTGAATAGGAAACATCCTCACATCCACCAACAACTTCAACAACAACAGGTCTATGTTCCTTCATTGACCTGAGTAATGATGAGGACCAAACTTCATTGACAGCAGGAGTAGAGCACAGACAGCTGCAGACAGGGGTTGAGTAAGTTTGAGTCAGTAAGCCTGGGAGACCCATTATTGCTTGTCTCTCTTGAGATGCTTTTAAAAAATGTTGTTGGGTGAGGTCGAAAAGCTGTTTGAATTAGTTGTCAATACAAACTGTGTGTCTCTAAAAAGGTACCCATTCTCTTTTCTCCATTAAGAAGCCACACTACAGAACTGATCAGTAGAAATGACATAGCACTTGTTGCTACTGCAGGGTTAACCCAGGTATGTAGGACTTCTTGTTCACCTGATGTTACCCATTTAAGGCTTTCCTAATGCCATATTCATGTTCATTTAGATAATGTCCAATGGGTGTCACCAGCATCAAATTATAGTTGGCAAGAAGTTGGGGGGAGTTTAAGGTATTTTATTGATAACCATTGATCTGTCTTTGGAAAGGACATAACAAGTGCAGAACTGGATGTACAAGCTGGAACTTCCTCCACAAGCACCACAGCAGCAGCCAGTGGTTCATCACCGACTCTTACCACCTCGGAGTAAGTGTAAACAGTATAGAAAAGTTTAGAAAAAATAGACTCTAAAACCCCTTAATAGGTTTCCATGGTTTTCCTTCATACTTATAAACCACATTTTTATTAATCTCTGTCTTTTTTTTCAGGCATAACTTGGTGACCATACTTGCAAATATTGCAAAACATTTGGATACATCGGTGGCACCCACGTCCAATTACATTAATGTAATGACAGATTCGGTGCTTCAGTGTGCCTTCCGTGCATTTAGACGCAGAACCTTTACTCCAAGTAAGCGTCTCAACGTCATCTTTGTTGACGCTGATGACACTGGCGAGGGGGCTGTTGATGATGGGGGACCTACGAGGGAATTTCTACGCCTGCTTGTCATTGCCCTAAAAGATAGCCACTTTTTCTGTGGGCCTGAGGATGCCAGGAACTTGGCTTTGCTGTCAACTGGTATGGACATTTGTTGTTACTTTTAACTTCATGTTTGAGTTGCCAAATATTTATTTTCACTAACAGAAATGTTTTTGTAGCTGTGCAGGCAGGGGAATACCGACTGGTCGGACAGATGATGGCAGTGGCAGTTGTGCATGGCGTCCTCCCCTGCTTTCTTTCTGAACGGTTATACTGCCTCATATCTGGGCGTCCTAGTAGTTCACCCAACATCGATGAGGTAGATGACATGGAGCTTCGGGAGATGCTTTACAAGGTGATGACTAGTCTCATAACTAAATGAACTTCGTATGGAAACATTTCTTCATTCCTTTTGATTACCTGTAGGCAGGTGTTTGCACTGACTGTTATTATTCTGTAATATGATAATATAAATGTGTGCTTGATGTTCTCGTGGGCTGTACCGCTCTATTGTGCTAAATCACATGATTACAGATCAAGAATGCAAGCACGATGACTGATGCTACAGAAGCAGTGGAAGAAGCTTCCAGTGTCCTTAGTATCCTCGGGTGCACAGCGTACCTGAGGACACTAGAGTCCCGGGATGCCCTGATTGGCGATGCCTCGAGGGCGTACATTGAGGGAAGACTTAAAGAAGCAGTAGAGCAGTAAGTCTTGATGTTCAATTGGTACAGTGTGAATACTGTGGTTGATTAGTAGCCTGGCATCAGTACGCCAATTTGAGGCGAATGGGTATGGAACCTCTCAATACATTTTCTATTTCCAAGGGGCGTTGTCAATGATCACAGACTAAAATCATTCTGGATGCAATTGGATAGACCTAAACAATCAGATGGTCATATATGGTATGACATAGTGCTGAGGTCTTCTGTACAGTCAATGTATTAAATCTGCCCCACATCATATAGACAGTTGTTATTGGCCTGGCACTTTTAATGGGTATGAGGAAAATGGGTTTGAATGGCAGGGTGGCCAGACCTATCTACCAGCACAAATCAAATTTGCTCGCAGATTGATTTGGTTCCTGCAAAAGTCGATAAATACCTCACATCATAAAATTATGAAACTTGTCAATGGCATTCAATGTATAATCAATCCCCTTCACCACCTCTCTGTTAAGGCTGTCTGATGTGTTGACAGCAATGGGTCTCCTTGACGCCATCCGGAGGCACCCTGAAGACTTGAAAGGCGTATTTGTGGGGGGGGGGTCGACCACTGAAGCCAGAAGACCTTATGGATCTTTTTAAGGTGGTCCACTCTGTCCCTGGGAGCAACAGGAGGAGGCAGGAGAACTCGACTGTTGCATTCTGGAGAGATTGGCTTGTGGAGGTTGGCGGTATGTTGTCATAGATTTATCTAACCTTAAAAGTTATTTTTAGATTGGGGCTTGATAATTGACCCGATCTTATTTTATGTCTTTTTGTAGAAGGAACCAGACCTGTCACTCTGGAGAACATTTTAATATTTGCCTCTGGAGCAAGTACAATACCGCCATTGGGTTTTCCCTGTCAGCCTCACCTATCCTTCCTGCACCAGGAGGACTGTGGAGTGCGGATCTTTCCAGAGGCCAGTACTTGAGATATAACCCTCCGAATCCCTCTTTACAACTCATACGAAGATTTCACCGATAGGATGGAGTCTGGAATTCTGCAGTCTCCCACTTTCGGTTTTGCCTAATTGTCAGGATTGTCAATGCACTTTCCATGTTGAACCAGATTGAACCAACATTCAATCTTAGTGTCTTAGTCTTAGTGTGATTAAGATGCCTGTTTAAAGAGAATAAAAAATATTGGGTAATGCCGTCTTGTTTGCATTGCCTTATGTTAAATGTGTGTCAGTGCAAAAATAATAATAATAAAGTTACAATCATTTGAAGTACAACGTCTGAATACTTTAATGTAATATATCAGTCTTATTTTTCATTAACTAAACACTCCAAAACCTGTTTTTGCTTTGTTATTGTTTAATATTGTGTGTAGTCTATGTAAGGAAACAAATAAATTGAGTAATACAAGTTTGAAACGTAACATTTGGAAAACTTGACATAAGCACTGTATGGCTACGTGTACATAACACTGTAACATGATACATACATTATCCATAAGCAATCTGGTGATTTTTTTGTTATATAATACTAAGAAAATGAGTTAATGATGATTCAAAATGATGATTGGAGGCTAAGACCAATACAATCTAAATAAAACATAAGCTTTAGCGCTGCAAACCAATGAAATTGGCAGAGGGAGAAATCCGATGTGAAAAGGTGCGTTCGACTTCATGCAGCGCCGGCGGCGTCTACGGAGCTGAGAATGCCGTTGGCTGCTTCAAATCAGTCGGTCTGCGCTGCTTTAAGTCGAAAATACCTAAAAGCAGTAGGTAGGCTACTTAACTGCAAGGATCCACGTGATCGTCAAAATGCAAAGACAAACGCAACGACCAGAGCAAACGACAGGTGAAGTGGCACATTGTAAACGCAACGCTGCAAAGTAAACAACTGAGAGCAAAGCAATAGCCAAAGACAAACGCAACGACCAGAGCAAACGACAGGTGAAGTGACACATCGTAAACGCAACGTTGCAAAGTAAACGACTGAGAGCAAAGCAATAGCCAAAGGCAAAAGCAACGACCACAGCAAACGATAGGTGAAGTGGCACATTGTAAACGCAACATCGACTTATTTTGGGCACAAATGGTATGCTGCAAATCACAATAACTGCTGCAAAGTGAACGACTGAGAGCAAAGCAATCGCCAAGATCCATTGTACGAAAGCTTCAACTTTTTTGGCACAAATGGAATCCCATACATGCGAGCCTGCAAATGTTTTATTTTGTCTCCATTTAGTTTGTCGCAAATGATAGCCTAATGTAGTGCGCACGTAGCCTATTGGCCTACTTTCATATTTGCCGCAGCAAATATGAGATCCGACTTGAAAATCGCCAGTAATATGTTTGTGAATTTGTGACGAATCTGGTGATAGAGGCGGACTGATAGGTGCACGCACAGCTGGGAAACCAGTTGGCTTGAAAACCAGTTGGCTTGTAACACCGGTGTTGTCGCCCAACTGGTTACCACGCTAACTGGTTCCCCAGCTGTGCGTTCACGCATCAGTCTTCCTCCATCACCAGATTCGTCACAAATTCACAAACATGTTACTGGCGATTTTTAAGTCGGATCTCATATTTGCTGCGGCGAATATGAAAGTATGAACGCATAGGCTACGTGCGCACTACATTACATCCATTCACGACAAAATAAATGGAGACAAAATAAAACATTTGCATGCTCGCATGAAGTGGGATTCGATCGCACTAGAGCAACAATACATTCAGCATGGCAGTCCATTGCCTTACACTGAGAGCTATTTGGCTCACAAAATATTATGAAATCGGTACGTTTTTATTAACTACGTTAGCCTTCAGGTAACATCTTGTTTTGGCTTCTTCTAAAACAACTGGTTCCCATAGACACTACCCGAATGTAGGCTACTAAAAACGTATTTGGGGTTAACTCGAGGCAATAGCCATATTTGCCAAGATATCACAGCCCCGTAATGACACCACATATTGCAAAGTAATACTTAAATCGTCGCTGTTAACCAATACGATCAGTTTAAATGTGAACACTGCCGAGTAGTAGTCTATACACGGGGTCAAATTCTACCCGCAACACAGTAGGCTTTTTAGTGTCTCATGCATTTGTCAATAGCATCCAGGTAACTTTTTGAGGTTTCTATGATACGTACATTTGTATTTTGTGTCTAACAAACACACGACACATGCATTGCCATCGTATTTCCTTTATTATGTGGTTGAGGTTGGTTGAGGGACAGTTCTATGGGCACATGAGAAGTTGGTGACACTGCTTGTCAAAAGGGATATTCGAAGGAGATTTGATCATTGTTTATCGTAGTTCACACAAACATGTGTAGTACTTCACATAATAAAGGAAATACGATGGCAATGCATGTGTCGAGTGTTTGTTAGACACAAAATACAAATGTATGTATCATAGAAACCTCAAAAAGTTACCTGGATGCTATTGACAAATGCATGAGACACTAAAAAGCCTACTGTGTTGCGGGTAGAATTTGACCCCGTGTATAGACTTCTACTCGGCAGTGTTCGCATTTAAACTGATCGTATTGGTTAACAGCGACGATTTAAGTATTACTTTGCAATATGTGGTGTCATTACGGGGCTGTGATATCTTGGCAAATATGGCTATTGCCTCGAGTTAACCCCAAATACGTTTTTAGTAGCCTACATTCGGGTAGTGTCTATGGGAACCAGTTGTTTTAGAAGAAGCCAAAACAAGATGTTACCTGAAGGCCAAGGTAGTTGATAAATTTGTGACTGAATCCTTACTTGCCTCAACAGTTTCAGTAGCTCCCTGTGTAATGCAACGGTCTTCCGTGACGGATGTGTTTTGTTCGTGGGATCGAATCCCACTCGAGTCTTTTATTTTCTTAGCTTCCATTTATTTTGTCCTGGCGAATGGCTGTAATGTACGCTAATGCTCGCTACATATACAACTATGAAATAAATTGATTTAAAAATATACATTAAAGAAACACTCAGCAATAGGCCCTACACGAAATCGCATAGGAAACGAATGGACACATGTTATGTTTCAAAGGGTTACGCGTAGGCTGTTTTGATCGTATTATCTGGGTTAGCAGCGACGTTCTTAGTATGAATTTTGAACATGTGGTGTCAGAAGGAGCTGTGATGTCGTAGAAAATACGGCTTTTGGCTCGATACAACCCCAAATACGTGATTAGTAGCCTACATTCGGGTAGTGTCTATGGGAACCAGTTGTTTTAGAAGAAGCCAAAACAAGATGTTACCTGAAGGCTAACGTAGTTAATAAATACGTACCGATTTCGTAATATTTTGTGAGCCAAATAGCTCTCAGTGTAAGGCAATGGACTGCCATGCTGAATGTATTTTTGCTCTAGTGCGATCGAATCCCACTTCATGCGAGCATGCAAATGTTTTATTTTGTCTCCATTTATTTTGTCGTGAATGGATGTAATGTAGTGCGCACGTAGCCTATGCGTTCATACTTTCATATTCGCCGCAGCAAATATGAGATCCGACTTTAAAATCGCCAGTAACATGTTTGTGAATTTGTGACGAATCTGGTGATGGAGGAAGACTGATGCGTGAACGCACAGCTGGGGAACCAGTTAGCGTGGTAACCAGTTGGGCGACAACACCGGCAACAGCAATGAGTTTGAATCTCAGCCACCAGGGTAGGCTAATAATTACATAACGTTTACTGTCTGGTGTATGCAGTTGACATGGCAATTAAACGTCATAAAAATGCACATACAGGCCTAGGCTATCAGGCAGCAGCCAGGTTAGATATTGTAAGATATGTGCAGGATGTAGTCGGAAAATAGCTAAAGCTGGATACACTAAACGTAATAGCATATCTAACGAACATAAAATCAAATATTCACCATTGAAGTGACTTTTTTTAGACTAGTACCCAGATAGCACACATGACAGATCGAAACGTCATTCATAACGTCGAATAAGCATCGGCAAATGAACACATTTCTTCTCATCTCTGTGCTTAATTTCAAACGTCGCAGATACTGTACGTCGGCTCATCACTGACTGTTCCATTATGCTCATTTCGTGTTGTAGGCCTATTGCAAGCATATCTAGAGCCAGACTCGCAAGTCAGAGGCGTTCACTCTTTAAACCGTCATTTATCTCACATATGTGAGGGAATGATAGCATTATACTGCTGATCAATGCTGCTATACCAATCAATATCTAATATGAATATGTAAACACACATGTTTTGTAATGCTAATAACTAAGATACAAATATTGAATGTGATCAATTGATTTAATAAAGTAACAGATAAGAAACATTAAAATGTAACTTTGGTGTGTGGACAAGAATGCAGATGTCAGGCAAACTGACTTGGGAGGCGAGTTCGTGACGCTCAGGGACTGGTGTGAGCACAATGAGCTAGTCAGCTCATGGGAGTAAAAGTGTCAACTTGGGAGATAAGGTGATGCTGGGAACATAACTCTTCTCTGCTTCAGGACGAGTCAGACCGGACAGTTCTTACTATGGATAATATGCCCCCTTCCCCTGGAGACCCTGCCCCCCCCTTCTCACTGGATGCCCCCCTTCTCCTTGGAGCCCATCTGCCCCTTTACATCATCTGACCTAGGAGTGGTCGTACCCTCTCCCCTTCCCCTTGAAGACCCCACCCCGTATATCATCAGGACCTCGAGATGACCTGCTCTCAACTCTGGAGAACTCAAACCCCCCCCCCCCCCTTGGATTGCATCAGACCTGTGGGTCTTGTCCACCCCCCTCCCTGAACAACACCAGACCTGTGGGTCTTCTCTGCCCCCTCCCTCTCCTAACATCACCAGGTCCGTGGACTGCCCACCTTGCGCCAGCATGAACGCCCTGGACATTTAATTGGTTAACAATAGCCACCCCAAGGTCTCCTGACCAATGGCCACTCACCAGACCTCCCTCTCTGGGGAGTACAAGATCTGTCTCCCAAGGGCGGGGAGACAGAACTTGGGAGGGGCAGAACTTTCTTGGATATTCTGTCACGACCACTTTCTCAACGAAGGCCTTCGTTCGTTCTAATCTTATACTCTGTTTTGGTGGGACGACTGCTGTTGCATCATCGACTGATTCATTGTACTAGACTACGGACATCTTGGTGTGTTGTTTTCATTGTGTATCTTGTGATTGCATCATTACTAATTAAACTACAAATAACTTGGTCCGATGCTTAACCGTGTATCATTCTTCCTCTCAACACCCAGTTTACACTATCCTTAACACATAGTAGGCGCAGTCGTTGTTAGGTAAGTAAATGAAAGTAGTAAAATATCAAAACGTTTTGCAATAAGTAGCCTACAACAATGTGTAAAGTTATTGTAATTAGCTAGCTAGGTTTGAGTGAACGTTATGCTACAGAGCTAGCGCTAGCGCAAATGGACCCCAACCGGCTAGGCTAGTTCGACACACTGGTCAGACATTTTACAAAAATGTAGCTAATAGAGCAAAATAAACAGACTATATACATGCTATGTCAAGGTGTTGTATAGTAATAAGTAACCTAGGCCTACATACACATAGGCTAATGCATTCTTGTTTAACAATGATATGTCAGATTTTTTTCTTCTAATTTCGGCAGTTACAGTAGCTACAGTTACTAGTACAGTAGCTACTGTAACCATGACAGTCAAGACATTCAGACTGGTCGGCGGAGACCAATGGAAGACGCAGAATTGTAGGCAAAGCATTTGTTTCTCTGTTCCGTTGATCTCTCTTTTCTGTGTTGGAGTTCTTTTAAGAGCTTGATGGCATCAACATCCAGTCTGATAATAAAAGATCATTAACTTGAATTGTGTCTCTTCATTATAATACCCACACACAAAGAAAATCCAGGTTGAATCAAGTAGGTACTGCTAATTAGGGATGGGCATTCGACTAAATTGTCTAAATCGATCGTCGGGAGAATTAACGATCGATTTTCGATTAATCATTAACATTTTTATATTAAAATTCACAATTTATTGGCTATATTAAAATGCAGTGAAAATAGAAAAAACACAGCGTGTTGCCGCATTGAGATCTGTAGTGTAAAGGGCCCTATTATCGTCCACTCTAAATCTTCAACGTTCGGGGCCCCATTATCGTCCACAACCGTTTCTTCCGTTAATTTCTTAAAGAAGATATGCAGCAGCAACGAAAGAAAGTAACTCATCGATATTTACACATCTTATATTGCTGCACACCAAATTACCGCTTCTTACTTCGAGATTTGAGTATGTAAATACGCTCTCAAACCGTATGTGTAGCATCTGCCTTCCGCAGCGTCAAACTGACAATTCTCCATTGAAAGTGGTTGGGGTGGACGATAATGGGACCCCCTGGCTAACAGGAAAGTAACATTTCTAGGCATATCCGGATTGGATTTCAATACCGGAATGTTATAATATAGGTGTGTATCTATATATTAAAGTGTAATGCTGTGACATAGGCCTAACGTTCTTAATTTGTATTATAACGACATTTTGGTAACATTGCTAACGAGCGTCGAGAACTAGGTGGACGATAATGGGACCCCTTACTAGGTATTACAAGAAAAACAACTATTTCTGTAACTCCTAGAAGCGGAGCCGACAGCTAGAAGCCTGTGTTCAAACACAACTGACCCTCGTTTTTTCCCGGCTAATTAACAAAGCTTCATAAAAACCTTCGCCCTCAGCAATACTGAAGGGTAGCATATCCATCTCGATGGACTTACAGATCCGTTGGGTAATTTCCTCTGCTCGTTGTGCATCGCAGCTCCTCCGTGCTAGCACCAAGAGCAGGATGCACCGCCACTAACCAGGGTCGGATGCACGTTCTTCAAGTGGTACATCATTTGAGTCGTGGAGGAGTTTTATGGAAGCAAATCGTGACCAAAATTCAAATGAAAATGCATTTCCAGAAATGCATTTTCATTTTAAGAATGTGGCTGCATTATTTGACTCATAAATTAAATTAGTAATCAATCATCCTATTTGCATTTTAATTTTCTTCCTTAAGACTGCTCATTCTTTCACTTAATTAAAATGAAAACGAAAAAGACATTTGAAATTTAATTTTCAAAATATGCCCCAGCAAATAGATACCAAAATTCAATTTGAAATGTAAAATTTGAAAATGAAAATGCATTTCCAGAAATGCATTTTCATTTTCAGAACGTGGCTGCAAAATCGTGACCACAATTCAAATTCAAATGCATTACCAGAAATGCATTTTCATTTTCAGAACGTGGCTGCAAAATCGTGACCACAATTCAAATTTAAATGCATTTCCAGAAATGCATTTTCATTTTAAGAATGTGGCTGCATTATTTGACTCATAAATAAAATTAGTAATCAATCATCCTATTTGCATTTGCATTTTCTTCATCAAGACTGCACATGTTATGCCATAATCAAAAAAAAAACAGAGCGGACATTGCATTTTCATTTTCATGTTCTGCCCGCAAAGAACTGCCCATAATTCGAAAACGAAAATGCATTCTGAGCGGCGCAGTAGAGTGACGTCAGTAGCCGCTCTTCTTCAGCTCCCTGCTGACCGAGCTACCCATTTTGTTCGGTAGGGGGCGGTGTGCACATACGCATTGCATTACATGGCAAATGTGCCGGTAAATTGATTGAATTGCCGGGTCTTTAGAGGACGCATCAGAGATCATGGCGCTCCCTCAAATTGTGCAGACACTGATAGAATTAGCTGAGCTGGTAGAAACTAATAATATATCTGAGTCTGATGCCCGTGACCGAGTAGAACAGATATATAGAGTCAGATATATTATTAGTTTCTACCAGCTCAGCTAATTCTATCAGTGTCTGCACAATTTGAGGGAGCGCCATGATCTGTGATGCGTCCTCTAAAGACCCGGCAATTCAATCAATTTCCCGGCACATTTGCCATGTAATGCAATGCGTATGTGCACACCCCCCCCTACCGAACAAGATGGGTAGCTCGGTCAGCAGGGAGCTGAAGAAGAGCGGCTACTGACGTCACTCTACTGTGCCGCTCAGAATGCATTTTCGTTTTCGAATTATGGGCGTTCTTGAAAATGAAAATGCATTTCTGGAAATGCATTTTCATTTGAATTGTGGTCACGATTTTGCAGCCACGTTCTTAAAATGAAAATGCATTCCTGGAAATGCATTTTCATTTCAAATTGAATTTTGGTATCTATTTGCTGGGGCATATTTTGAAAATTAAATTTCAAATGTGTTTTTCGTTTTCATTTTAATTAAGTGAAAGGATGAGCAGTCTTAAGGAAGAAAATTAAAATGCAAATAGGATGATTGATTACTAATTTCATTTATGAGTCAAATAATGCAGCCACATTCTTAAAATGAAAATGCATTTCTGGAAATGCATTTTCATTTGAATTTTGGTCACGATTTGCTTCCATAGTATTTATACTCAGCTTTGCAGTGTTGGCAGTGAGCAAAGTAATCTTTTAGTCAATATGGTCTCACGCTACACTTCGCCGTGACCTCTTCATATTTACTTTTGAAATAGCTACATGGAAACTCGCCGGTAATTGAGTAGGCCTGTGGCGTTTTGTTCCAAACATTGGCTCCATTTGGTAAAATGTTTAATTGCTGCCACATAGCGAAATCCATTGCAATCCTTCAAGACTCACACTACGCAACAGAACACGCATTAGTTTTATCGATGAACAAATAATGTTATTGACTAAATTCTTAATGATCGATAATCGATCGTCGATTAATTATGCCCATCCCTACTGCTAATAGCCATTATATGTTCATTTGCTAAGTGACATTTCAGATAGCCTAGATAGCGAAATATTTGCTGTCTGAGGGATCCGAAATAAATAAATGTAGAGTTAAGAGGAAATATCTGTAGAACGGCCGGTTGGTACAGTTTTGATTCATCGTCCACACATCATCTGGAGGTCAGTTTCGATCAATTGCCGACGTCTCGGCGACGTCTTGCCAATGTGCAAATGATGTCCATACGATGTAGGCCCGTGCTATGTTGATAGTCACTAGCAATTTCCTGACTGTTGCAGGCCTAATGAGTCGAACAGAGAGGATTGCAGTGAGTCAGTTGTGGTCAGTGATCGTCAAACCGAAGCAGGAGGTGCCAGTGGTCAGGAGGACCATGTTGAGGAGATGCCAGTCAGTGCAGAACAGGATTAGACCAGATCAGGAGTACTGTCTTGTTACCCCACAGACAGGGGGAATTTTGATGAAAATATCTTGGACGCTTCATAAAAAAAATATATACTTGCTACTGGCTCTTGCAAACCTAAAGGTCCTTTCCGTAGGAATCAATTAAATCGTTGCTTTTCAAAGTCATTTTATCCATTCACAACAAAGGCTGGTATCAAACTGCCCCGTGGTTGGCTTTGCTACTCAACACAATTGGATTGTGCGCACTGTAAACCGTGCTGGCTGTTTGGGGATCGCAGTTCTCCTCATTATAACAACACGTTGGTGAAGGGGGTTAGAGACTGGAGGCATTTAGCAGAGAAAATAGAACGTCAAGAATGCTCTCAATCTCATGTCACAGCATGTGTTGTCTTTGAGCAATGGAAACTTAATGGCACCATAGATGCGCAGTTGGAGAGGGATGTTAGAAATGCAGCACTCTTTTGGAGACAGGTGCTGGAGCGCATTGTTAATGTAACGCTGACCCTGGCTTGCTGTAACATTTCTTTCAGGGGCCATAGGGAGATATTGGGGCAGCCAAACAGTGGGAATTTCCTTGCTATAATCGAGCTCTTGGCAGGCTATGATCCTGTGCTTAAAGATTTGATCAGTCGACCCGAGGGCTCGGTTAAGTACCTTAGCCCCGCCATCCAGAACAAACTTATTTACATTTTGTGTCAGCGAGTCCAACAGGACATTGTAGCTGATATAAATAAAGCACCGTTCTTTTCTGTAGTTATGGACACTACGCAGGATCTGGCAAAGCGTGACCAACTTAGCCAAGTCTACAGATATGTGACAATAGTTAGAGATGCTATGGATAAAGCCGTGGACATAAAAGTAATGGAGTCTTTTTTGGGGTTTGTGGAGACGGCGGAAACGTCTGCTTGCGAATTAGCAAAAAAGGTGCTGGACAGCATAACCAGCCATTCACTTGACTTGTCGAAATGCCGTGGGCAGGGCTATGACGGAGCAGCCAACATGAGTGGTCTTTATTCTGGGGTACAAGCCAGAATAAAAGAGATGGAACCGCACAATTTGAACTTGGTGCTTAATGACGCTGTGAAAAACATTCCCGAGATGGAACGTTTTTACAATACCATAGAGCACATCTACGTGTTCTTTGCACAAAGTATTAAAAGATGGGCCATGCTCACAAACTCTACACGGGTCACCAACCTTTTTGAACCTGAGGGCTACTTCATGGGTACTGAGTCATACGAAGGGCACCCAGTTTGATACACTCTTCTGAAATAAAAAATGTGCTCAGTTTGCCTTTAGTTATGTATTGTTATTAATGATTAATGATATTCATCTATGTGAAGACACTGATCATGTTAATGATTTCTCACAATAATTATCAACAATGACTTAAAGCAATGACTCAGCAATTGATTACATTTGCTTACAGGATCACTATAACATTTCATAGGAAAAATCTTGCCAGTGACAAACCCTTTTGACAAATCTTAACTATGTAGCACCTTGTTTGAAAAATAAATCAATTATGTAATGTTTAAGAAAAATCAATTTACATATTTTCAAATAAATCGAATCACATTTTGACTAATGACCAAGTCTGCTGCATTTTTACAAAATAATCTTTTACATTTCATGAATACTCTTTTGAATGGAACACAATTTTTCCTATTTTAAATTCACAACATTTCATAGGAAAAATCTCAAATGTTCACTAGCCAGTGACAAACTCTTTTAATAAATCATTAACTATGTATTGCACCTTGTATGAAAAAGTAATCAATTATGTAATGTTTAAGAAAAATCAATCAATTATGTAATGTTTAAGAAAAATCAACTTACATATTTTCAAATAAATCTAATCACATTTTGAACTAATGACCAAGTGTGCTGCATTTTTACAAAATTATATCTGTTACATTTCATGAACACTATTACATTGAACACAATGTATCCTATTTTTGATTCAGCTTTGGAACTGACACTTTGTTAGTGGGAAGACTGGCATTGCATGCTGTTCACCAGTGTGTTGTAGTCTGGTGTGTAACTTGACACTGCAACTCTGAGTGAGTCTTGCAGATGTGCATCAGTGAGGCGGGTTCTGTGTTTGTTCTTGATGAAGTTCATGTCAGAAAATGCTGATTCACAGAGATAGGTTGAACCAAACAGGCTGGCAACCTTCATAGCTGCTGTGCTTACACCACTGTACTTTTCTGTGTCAACAAGGCTCCAAAAGTTTGGTGCAGCTTGGTGGGCTTTGAGGTGCAGGTCATTCTGCAATGTTACAATTTCAATCTCCACCTGTCCAGCATCCAAGTTGAACGTTGCACTTAGTTGCTCAGCAATGTCAGTTATGTCCTTGTTCATGAAAGGATTGGAGATGAATGAAACACATGGCTCAAGCTGATCAAGGTCACAAAACCTATCCTTAAACTCTTGTCCAAGTCTGTTTATGACTTGACAGTACTTTTCTGCATTTTTGTCCAATGCCTCAGATGCAGAAGCATTGTCTTTCAGCACCGACTGCACAGAGGGAAAGTGCAGCATTTTTTTTCTCTGTAAATGCACAGAGAAAATGTTCATCTTGGCTTTAAATGCATTTAAAGCACTTATCATGTCAACAACAGTCTTACCTTTGCCTTGCAGCTCGCAGTTCAAGTGGTTTAGTTTCCCAGTAATGTCCGTTAGAAATGCGAGGTCAAGTGTCCACTCTGTGCCCTCTAGCAGCGAGACATCTTCCCCTTTGGACTGCATGAACTCCTTGATTTCACCCAAAAGTGACAAAAAACGAAGCAAAACTCGTCCTCTGCTCAGCCATCGGATTTCTGTGTGTAGCAGCAGGTCGCCATATTCTGCTGACATCTCCTGCAATAGCACCTTGAAGATCCTGTGCTGTTTCGCTTTGGAGCGGATGCTGTTGATGATTTTCACAACGGGAGTCATCACGTGCTCAAAGCCGATCACTTTTGCACATAACGCCTGCTGGTGAATGATGCAGTGGTAATGCAGAAGTTTTGGGAAGTCTGGGTCACCTTTACAGTGCGCGATGAAACCTGCATGTCGGCCGATCATAGCAGGAGCCCCGTCTGTAGTCACCGCTACTAGCTTTTCCAGTGGCACCTTTTTCTGTACGAAAAACTCCTTCACCGCGTTGTAAATGTCAACTCCCCTCGTAGTTGTCTTTAAGGGCAGTAGTGTCAGGAGTTCTTCTTTTGTGGATAAATCTGCAAACACCATCCGGATAAAGACTGACAGCTGCGCTGTACTGCTGTTGTCCACGGACTCGTCGCACTGGATGCTAAACCACCTGCACCGCGCCAGATCCCGGTCCAGCTGCTCTGCCAGGTTAGTGGACATAGCTGACACCCGTCTAGTCATCGTCGATGCCCCCAGTTGGACATCGGAGAGAGTGGAGATTAGATTGGCTCCATTTTTCTCGTCTTTAAGTACAGTGTTGGCAATAATCATCATTGCTTCTTTGAACACTTCTCCGTCTGAAAAGGCCTTCTTCTTCTTTATCAGAAAATGTGCAGCTCTAAACGAGGCTTCGGTTGCTTTTATGGAGTTCTTTGCCGGCTTCGTGAAAAAAGACTGCTGCTTTCCCAAAGCTGCCTTTAGCTCACGGGCTTTTTCTGCCCGTAGCGCGCTTCCCTCGGGGTAGTTAGCCTGGTAGCTGTTGTGTGTAGCAAAGTGTCTCTCCACATTGTGCCGCTTTGCCGTCGCCACAGTCGCGCCGCAAATGAGACAAACGCAGTTTTCTTTCACACTTGTAAAAAAGAATTCTTCCTCCCATTCACTGTGAAAATTATAGGTTCTCTTCCTTTTTTCTGCCATGTTTTTGGGGTAAGAATGTGCATTCAGCTCATGGATTCAGCTCCCCATCATCGCTGTTCCCGCTAAACGCTCAGCCCCGCGAACACTGAATCTTCCTTTGTCATGCGCACTCATCTTTGAACTAGAATACGTCAGAAATCGACTGAATTATCAAAACTTCCATGTATTGTACAAATATTTTTTTATTTTTTATTTTAAAGATCTTGTCATTTTCATATAGCCTACATATAAATGCAAGTGTGATTTTTTTTTTAGACGCAGCTCACTGGAGAGTTGTGCTATTTTTAGAACAGGCCTGCGGGCGCCTCAAATGGTCCTTGCGGGCGCACTGGTGCCCGCGGGCACTGTGTTGGTGACCTCTGCTCTACACAGTCCTCAGCTCACCCAAACGTGACTCTGAAGCCTATGTCCTACTCGCTGGTCTTCGAGATACGAGGCCCTATGTGCCATACGCTACAGGTATGTCGATGTATTGAAAGTACTGACAAAAATCGCACTGACGGGTGAGAAAAGGGATGAGCGCGACAAAGCTGCTGGGTTGAGGAGATCAATGGAGACATTTAGTTTCATTTGTCTTATGGTTCTCCAGACAAAGATGTTAGAGAGTGTAAATGTAGTGTCCAAAGTACTCCAAAAAACAGATGAAGACTTGCATAAAGCAGTGGAATTGCTGGATAATATTATTCAGATCTTATCTGACTACCGGGGTGCTTTTGACCAGGTCAAGGCTACAGCCCAGACACTCGCAAACAAATGGGGGGCTAAAGACACATTTGAAAATGTACGAATTAAGAGGCTGAAGCGTCACTTCGACGAGCTGTCGGAAGATGTGCGTTTGTCGGATGCAGAAACGTATTTCAGAGTGCACATTTTCAATGCTAATCTTGACATCATAATCAGCCAGCTTTCCCAAAGATTCAGTAGTATGCGAGCAACCTGTCATGTCTTTGACGCTTTACACTCCAGTACCCTTCAACTCGCAGGAGATGATGAGCTGTTTGGAAAGGCAAAAGTGTTGTCTGACCACTATGACAGGGACATTGCGCCCACGTTTCCAGCGCAACTCCTATCATTCAGGTCCTGCTTTAAAGTAGCGATCTCTCAGCAGTCATCAGTGCAACAGATAGCAAAAATGCTGATTGTTGATAACCACTCGGTTACATCAGCATTTGGCGAGGTGTGCACAGCTCTGGTATTGTTTCTTACAGTACCTGTGACCGTAGCCACAGCAGAGCAATCCTTTTCTAACTAAAGACTTAAGACCTACTTAAGGAGCAGCATGGGGCAGGAGAGAGTGGATTAGCTACCCTCTCCATCGAAAGCATCCGAACCAGGGAGTTGAACATTTTCTGAAATTGTTGAGGAATTTGCTCAACGCAAGGCTCGTAGAATGCCATTCTAAACGGCATGTATACGTTTTTTTTTACATACGCTTAATGCTAGCCTACTTGAAATGTATTTTTTCGCTTCAATGTCGTTAGAATAAGAATAAGTTACTTTGCGCATAAGCCTAATATTGTTGGAGGAAGTTTTTTTTAAATTGGTTTCAGCAGGTGCTTACTGTGGATCCGCTGTCAAGTGTCTGTTCCCATAAATCCATGCAAATGTTAGTAATTCACAATAAGTTTTATTACCCCCTGAAGAAGATGTATTAATGTTTTCCCATGTGTTTGTCTATCTGCTCATTAAATACTGTTTCTCCAAAATTCAGTTTGATCGATGAAATACTGTGTTCATTGGTGTATTCATTAAAACATATTGTAGCAACCCTTAATTGTACATCATAAGTAGCCTAAATTTCCCTGCGCATTAAACTCAACACTCACTACTCAATAATTTCGCCTGACGATAGGTCGGTAAGGGGCCCGTTGGTGAGATCTGCACTTGGGCCCGCCAAGTCATTGTTACGCCGCTGAGTTAATGTAATGTGTTTTTGAGTTAATGTAATGTCGTTTTCCATTTGGGGGAGCGTGTTTTTGTATTGGGGGAAGGTGAACAAGTCATCCAATTTGAGGGAGTTGACTCGTATTGGGGGGAGTGTTTTCATTTGGGGGATGTACTCATATTAGGGGGTGTGTTTTGCACTTCAGGGCCACCGTTGTTTATTGAGTACCCACCGCAGACAGTAAAAGATACGCACCAAGAAGAAACACTAGTGGTTCACGCTTGCGCGCATAGGCTACTGCTGATTTGCTTATTTCCTATTTACTTGTTTGGTGGAGGCAATCCAGAATAACTGTTGGTACAATTATAATCAGACCCCCCCCACCCTTAAAAAACCCTCAGATCTGCACGATTCATGCAAGTCACCCAAACTGACTGAAAAAAGCGGGAGGTGCCAAAAAGCGCACTGTTTGCATCTCTGAAAGCGTCTGCTAAATGAATCCATGTAAATGTAAGAACAAGTATTATTTGGGGCAAATGAGGTCTGCATATGAACCGCCCCAATATAAGCAGTAGAATTGAGAAATATAGGTCACTTAATTAACGTTGCAGTTACGGACTGGCAACGTCACAAAATTACGTTGCAAGGAGGTCGCGGTTACGGACTGGCAACGTCACAAGATTACGTTGCGGTTACCTTCTGGCGTCCCACAGATACACGGTCCAGCAACGTCGCCAAAGACGTTGCGGCAACGTATGTTTGGTCATCGAGTGACGTTGCGGCAATATAAGGGCAACGTAACTGTGTTAGCTGGTTGGAAACTATCTGTTGAAGAAACTCTAGGTAAGGAGTGGGTGCCACCCATTGTATTTCTGTTTAGTTAGCTTTCGCATAGGCAGGCAGGGCTGTTTTACTTGGTTCTTTTATTTGGCATCCCTCTCTGTTCCCTTGCACCCTTGTTGGGGGTTTGTTAGCCAAAATAAACCTCCGTATTATATATAAGCTATGTCCTTGTGTCCCCTTTATATTGTGTAGTTGCCCTACCCTTTCCTTACTCATCTTGGGGCTAGTGTAACATAGTTAATTGGGTCCAGTTAAAATCCACTAAATTGGATGAACTTCGCTATCTGCTGCTCAAATGTTTACCTGCTCAGTTGCTGTAGCGCAGCATTCTTCATAACATCAAAGGATTGTAAGAAGGTAACGTGGTGAATGCTCGTGGACAATATAAATGTAAAATAATATGAAAAGTATTTAAAAGTTGACCCAGTTGTTTAGTTAAAAATTAGAATTGCTCGAAGTCCATTTAGCAGTGTTTATATTTTGTCACCAAGTGTTAATTAAGGTTTAACCACTCGAAAGTGCATATATTCTGTATGCTAACTAGCATCTGGATGTCCCGTCTTTCCAGACGGAGCATGCCTGCTGTTATCCGTGTCCATTGATTCACACGTTTGTCTATTGTGAATGCAGGTATGTTATCGTTGTAATCAGTGGTGACATGTTTTGTTTTAAGACATTTACAAAAAAAAGATGGATTGTAACAAATTAGTAGACTTCAGATATAACATCAGCGGATTTTAAGAAGGCGGAGCATGCCTGCTGTTATCCGTGTCCATTGAGTCACACATGTTTTTTTCTATTGTGAATGCATTGAATGCAGTAAAACTGGATGTTTACAACCGACTGGCTCCGAGTGGTGGAAGACATCTTACATAAGTCACATTGATGCCGTGACTCCTCGATGACTACACTGGACCGGGCGGATGTCTTCTTGCCATCAACTGGAGCTGCATATCTTTCATCTGTGTATTAGATTGTTGGGGTTATCATATTGCTAGACGGCTATATTCCCACTGGACTGTTCTTTTTGATACACTCAGGGACTCTTTTGTTTTCATTGTGAATTCTGCTTGCAAATATGAGTTTGGGCAAATTTGGTACCTTTTAATATGACCCCTCTTACTGTTGGTAGAGGGAGAGGGTTATATAGCAGTAGCACACCAGTGCCGTTTTCGCTGGGTGATCATCATAAGACAACGCTAGATGTAGATTCTGTGCACAGTTCTCTTAGAGATGAGGATGTAATGAACCCTCACAGCCAACCAGTAACTGAGACACATCCATCACCGAGTACCAGCACATCAGTCCCACACCTTTCCCCTCCCCTTGAGGAAGTAAGACTGGCTGACCAGATGAGCACAATCGTGCAGCAGATTGGACAGCAGATAGCTGATAGTGTTATGACACACCTCAACACACCCAGCCCTGCAGCTACTGCACATACTGGTCACTATGAAACACCCAAGAGTAGAGGCCCCTCCCCCAGTCACACTCTGGATCTCTCCCAAGTCCAACTGGTCACTCAGGGCAGAGTCAAGGACCCACCTGTGTTTCGAGGGGAGAGTTCAGATACATTGTCTGTTTACGAATGGGAGGAATCAATTGAAATTTACATCAGGAAGAGTGATGTTCAGCAGGAGAATCAAGCGGAAGAAATTGTCATCCACCTGAGAGGCAGAGCTAAGGATGTTGTCAGGTTTGGGATTAGAAATGGAGAAGTTGATGTCCAGCGTAACCCACAGGCCATCTATAGGCTCCTTCGAAAACATTTCAGCTCTAGCCAATTCTCTGTGCCTCTAGCTGACTTTTATTCCACCTTGCCAAATGAAAACAAGGATCCATATGAATACTCGCTGAGACTCAACCGAGCGGCTGATGTTGCTGCAAGCTGTCTTAAACAGCAGGGTAAAATGTTTGACAGTCCCAGCGTAGAAATCACACGTATGTTCATCAGACACTGCCCCTGTAGAGATTTAGCTCTTACTTTCAGGACCAAGACAATTGATAAATGGTCAACTTGTGAGGTTCAGGAGGTGCTGGACGAATACCATTTGGAGAAAGGTGTTAAGTCTTATGCTGAGAGGGGTGGGATAATCAATGTAAATAGAGTTGAGCTAAAGCTTAATGCTAATAGAACTTCAGACGTTCCTACACAGGAACCAGCCGTGAGTCATGATAACCCCACTCTAGAGAGGTTGATTGGCATGCTTGAGAAAGTGCTGCTTCAAGGCCCAGGCTATGCCCGAGCCAATAGAAAGCCACCTACCACCGATGGACTCCCTAGAATTGAGGGCTTAACTGGAAAGCCATGCTCTGTATGTCATGACAGGTCCCACTCTGCACTTACACACTGCCGGGAGAACAGGCTGTGTTTCCTATGTCACTCACCTGGACATTCTCGACGCAACTGCCCGGAAGGGGGACGCCCTCCTTTTGGACAGCAGGGAAACTGAAGGATCTGCACGTAAGGGAGGACAGCGCAGATCCTAAGAGTGAGCCTCCTACCTTGGATTTGACAGAAGTGGATGATCTTGAAACATTATATGATAGCTACAGCAACGTGGTGGCGCCTGAAAAAACATTGATTATGCAAGGTCTGCATAGACTCTCAAAGACTGACAGTCTTTTCTACATGGACGTGACAACTGGTAATGGAGATGTTCTCAGAGCATTAGTGGACAGTGGATCTATGGCATGCACTTTGAGTGAGGCAGCTGGTATGAAACTTAGCCAGTCTACCCCTAACATCACAAAGAATTCAGCTGAAGGCTATGTGATTGTTGGGTGTGGCGGTCACCTTGTCACACCTTGTGCCATGTATGACCTCACTGTATCAGTCTATGGCTATAGAGTAATCGTTCCAGTCCTAGTCGTGCCAGGCCAGACCAATGAGATGATTCTCGGCAGCAGCGCCATAAAGTGGCTCATTTCACAAATGACAAAGACTGTCAATGACCAAAATGTCACATCTCCAATGAACAGTGACCACAAAAGTGAATTGCTCCATTTAATGTCACAGTTGTCTGGCTCGGATGAGCAGGAAGGCAGGGCAAAGCCAACCTGCATTGGCACAGTTAAACTTAAAACAGCGGTCACTCTACGTCCAATGACTGAACACTTAGTGTGGGCTAAACTGCCTGCCACTGATGTCTCCGCGGTAGGTAGTACTGTTGTCATTGAACCTACCCGGTCCAAGGCCAGTCCTGCACAAATTCTGGTAGGAAGAGTTGTCACCTCCTTGTCGGGAGATGGATGGGTTCCAGTTAAAATAGTAAATCCCACAGAAAAGTCACTAACCTTGAAGAGGAATGCAAAGGTTGCAGATGTATCCCCTTGTCTTTCTGTACAGGACTTACCTGAGCCAGATCGCATCCAGTCAAACGTGCAGTGCACACAGAGCCCGTCCCCTCTACCAAGGTCGGAAGAGGAGATATCACTCATCTTAAGGGATTTGGGCCTGCAAGATTTGGACCTCTTGTGGTGGAATTTTCTAAGATTGAATGTCTGAAGTCAGAAGAATTTGTGTTTATCTGTTTATTCTTGCAAGCAAGTAGGAGCAGTTCTAAAACAGGATCATAAATGATGTCTGGAGTAGAAGGGCTCACTAAAGGTGTCATGATCTGAACACTCTTTTATACAGTAATTCCAGACAGTTACATCATTAGTTCAATAGTTAGTGTCTATCCAAAGAGGAACTCTTCAATAACAGAAAGTTAAAAGGGAAATAGGTTGCAGAACTGGATGCAGATGGTCAATATTAAAAAACAGAGCTTGAGACAACAGAAGCAGAACTTGTCAGCAAAAAAACCCTGGAGTATGGGCAAAACAACCAGGGTCAAACAGTCAAATTGTTAGACGTTTGTCAGCAAACGGAAACTTAAGCAATACTGTTTTAGGCTAAAAGGTTATGCCATTTTCACAGAAGTTAAAACCTCAGCAATAATTGTTCTAGGCCAAAGAATATTATAGACATCTTAAAGAATAGTAATTTTCTATTACACATCCTGCGAAGTCTCTCTCGAATGGAAAGATAAATTGTTGCGGATCATTGAACAGTATGGACCTGTCTTCTCGAGACACAAAATGGACTGTGGTGAGGCGGTGGATTTTGTCCACAGGATACGCCTGCTAGATGACAAGCCCTTCCGACTACCATATAGGTGAGTCCCACCATGTCACTATGACAAACTTCGGACTGCTCAAAATGAGATGGAAGAATTGGGAATAATTTGTAAATCTCAGAGTGAGTATTCATCCCCCCTCGTCCTCGTTGTCAAGCAAAACGGGGATCTCGTCCTTGCTGCACTTGGTGGCAATGTGTTCTTTTCTACGATGGACCTCACTTCAGGTTTTTACATTGTTAAACTGCACGAGGATGACAAAAAATTCTCAGCATTCTCCTCCCCGTTTGGCCTACATGAATATAACAGGATGCCTCAGGGTCTGACAAATAGTCCTGCAACTTTCATGCGAATGATGATGGCCATCTTTGGCGATCAGAACTTCACAGGCCTGTTGTGCTACCTGGATGACCTAATGGTCTACGCTCCATCTGAACAGGTTGCACTTGAGTGTCTGCAGATGGATTTCTCACGTCTTGCTACCAACAACTTAAAGCTCTCGCCTTAAAAGTGCCACTTTCTTTGCCGGTCTGTCAAGTTTCTGGGGCACATTTTATGTGAAGATGGTGTCAAGACAGATTTGAGTAAAGTACAGGCTATAAATGATGTGCAGGAGGCTGACCTGATGGAGTTCGATGGAGAAATGCCATGTGCAAGAAAGATTCGGTCTTTCTTAGGAATGGTTCTTTACCATCATCATTTCATTAAGGTCTGTTCTGCTAAAGCTAAGCCACTGTTCAACCTTGTGACTGAGCCTGCCACAACAAAGGACAGAGGGAGAAGCCGCAAACCCAGATTTAAGAAAAGCCCTGTGAGACTGTCTCCGACAGACTGGACTGACGAACATGAGCTGGTGCACAGTGTCACCTTAGCCCACCCTGACTTCTCTGCACCATTCATACTCGCGGTTGACGCCTTCTTTGATGGTACAAAGTAAAGAAGGACAAAATGATGAATAAGACTGCTTACCAATTCATTGTTCCAGACTCCCTGAAGTTGCAAATCCTCCATGGTCTACACGACTTAGCCGGTCATCAGGGGCAGATTCGCACACTGTCCCTGGCCAGACAGAGGTTCTTTTGGATAGGGATGGAGCGTGACATCATCAATCATGTACGGAACTACTTTCGCTGTGTTGTCGGCAAGACCCCAGAACCACATGACTGTGTCCCTCTGGAGAGCATTTGCACTTCTGAACCTATGGAACTGGTCTGTATTGATTTTTGGACTGCTGAGCAGACCGACAAGAATTCATTTAGCAGACGCTTTTATCCAAAGCGACTTCCAAGAGAGAGCTTTACAAAGTGCATAGGTCACTGATAATAACAACAAGATAGCCCCAAAGCATTGCGGGTAGCCAAAAACAAGTAGCACACATTGTGAACAACCAAAAAATAAGTGCCAAAGGGAAGAACCATAAGGGCATGTAGTTAAGCAAGTTACAATTAAACAACATGAATCTAAGTGCAAGTGTACTTGTAGAAAAAGCAAGCAACAGTAAAAATAAAAATAAGAATATAGCTGCAAGCAGCAATGGAAGGGCCAAGCAGTCCAGAGCAGGACAAGGCCTCCATAGCACTTGGGCAACAATTAAGTCACAGCAACCTGTTGCACATTTTGGAAGACAGAAGTAGCTGTGTCTATTAATAAATAAGTCTATGGTAACAAGTCCTCTCAGAGTGATTCGTTCATTTTCTCGTGGCCGCGAATCGGGACTGTTGCATAGGCTCGTCCAAGTAAACAGAAATGATTCGTTCATTTCCCGACTCGGTCTTTCGACGAGTCTTTGGATCCTTTTTTCACGTGACCCGCATTGTATTTTTTAGTAGAGGAAAGTTTCCTCATTCCCTTTCACGTGGCCACTGTAAGACGTGAATGATATTCGCTCAAGTCATCATACTGACTGGTTTTGTTATTTTCACTTTACATTTACACTTAGTTTACATTTACATTTATTTATTTAGCAGACGCTTTTATCCAAAGCGACTTCCAAGAGAGCTTTACAAAGTGCATAGGTCACTGATAATAACAAGATAGCCCCAAAGCATTTTAGGTAGCCAAAAACAGAAATACACATTGTGAACAACCAAAAAATAAGTGCCAAAGGGAAGAACCATAAGGGCATGTAGTTAAGCAAGTTACAATTAAACAACATGAATCTAAGTGCAAGTGTACCTGTAGAAAAAGCAGGCAACAGTAAAAATAAAAATAAGAATATAGCTGCAAGCAGCAATGGAAGGGCCAAGCAGTCCAGAGCAGGACAAGGCCTCCATAGCACTTGCGCAACAATTAAGTCACAGCAACCTGTTGCACTCATACAACACACCAAGTTTGGTTGAAATATCTGTTTGCGTTCAAGAGTACTGAGTGTTCAAATGTTTTTTTTCTGGTATAAAACCACAGGCCTCCTCTGCTCCTCGTGGGAACAAAGGAACTGAAGTTTGGTGATGATCGGACACATTTTGCTGAGTTATGCTCTCACGTGTCTTTTGCGTCTTTGCCGCCGCCTTTGATCAGCTCTACCGAACAAACGGTTTCAAAAATGGAAAATCCATCAGACATTTGTGAAGCTTGGTCTGAAGATCATCTGTGCCAAATTTAGTAAACATTGGACAAAATTTGGGGCGTTTAAAAGGTTTTTACACTTTTCCATGAAATCCAAAATGGCGGCCGCGTCAATTCGGTTGTTATGAAATATTATCGATGGTCAAGCTTGATATCTCACAAGACATTAACAGACAAAGAAATTACTTTATTAAGGTAAACACTTCAACAGTTATTAGCCAAAACACGTTTATGCTTCCGGCCACGCCCCCTTTTAGTCACATGACACCATTTTTGGAGGACATACTCAGAATAAGGTTCCGAGTAGGCCTATCAAATTTGGTGTCACTGCCTCAAAGAACTGCTGAGATATGACTTCATTTCCTGTTTGGTGGCTATTCTGCTGATTTTGATTGGCTGTCACGGACAAACGGTTGTGGCGATCAAAATTCTCTACCATAAATTTTGTGCGGCTTGGTCTGAAGAGCATATCTGGTCATTTTGAAGAAGATTTGACAAAAATTGTAGGAGGAAAAGGCTTTCAAAGGTTTTTGATAAAACCGGAAATAGCGGAAAATCTATATAACCGGAAATAGACGCCATGGTGTGCATTGAGCTCGGCTTGATCCAGGGAATCCAATGGTACCTCATTTTTGAATATGGGTCATACGGTTCAAAAGTTGCGTGTGTATACACAAGTCCAACTTTGACCCGTTGGTGGCGCTAGAGTGCCAAAGTGTGGGACATGAAACTTTGTGAATTGGACCAGGGGACTGTCCCCAATGAGTGTGCCAAATTTCACAACTTTCGACCAAGCGCTTCTAGGGCCTGCCATAGACACCCAGTCCTAAGAATAATAATAATAATAATACTAACAATTACAATAGGTGCCTCGCAGCTTCGCTGATCGGCCCCTAAATATAGCTGCAAGCAGCAATGGAGGGGCCAAGCAGTCCAGAGCAGGACATGGCCTCCATAGCACTTGCGCAACAATTAAGTCACAACACCGTGTTGTACTCATGCAACACGCCAAGTTTGGTTGAAATATCTGTTTGCGTTCCAAAGTAGTGAGTGTTCAAAGTGTTTTTTTCAGGTATAACACCGCAGGCCTCCTCGGCTCCACGTGGGAACGATGGAACCCAAGTTTGGTGACAATCGCACAAATGGTTGCTGAGTTACGCTGTCACGTGTCTTTTGCGGCTTCGCCGCCGCCTTTGATCGTCTCTACCGAACAAACGGTTTTGAAAATGGAAAATCCATCTGACACCCTTGTGAAGCTTGGTCTGAAGATCATCTGTGCCAAATTTAGTAAACATTGGACAACATTTGGGGCGTGTAAAAGGTTTTTACACTTTTCCATAAAATCCAAAATGGCAGCCGCGTCAATTCGGTTGTTATGAAACATTATCGATGGTCAAGCTTGATATCTCACAAGACATCAACCGACAAAGAAATTACTTTATTAAGGTAAACACTTCAACAGTTATTAGCCAAAACACGTTTATGCTTCCGGCCACGCCCCCTTTTAGTCACATGACACCATTTTTGGAGGACATACTCAGAATAAGGTTCCGAGTAGGCATATCAAATTTGGTGTCACTGCCTCAAAGAACTGCTGAGATAAGACTTCATTTCCTGTTTGGTGTGTATTCTGCTGATTTTGATTGGCTCTCACGGACAAACGGTTGTGGGGATCAAAATGCTCTACCATAACTTTTGAGCGGCTTGGTCTGAAGAGCATATCTGGTAATTTTGAAGAAGATTTGACAAAAATTGTAGGAGGAGTAGGTTTTCAGAGGTTTTTGATAAAACCTGAAATAGCGGAAAATCTATATAACCGGATATTGACGCCATGGTGTGCATTGAACTCGGCTTGAGCCAGGGAATCCAATGGTACCTCATTTTTGAAAATGGGTCATACGGTTCAAAAGTTGCGTGTGTAAACACAACTCCAACTTTGACCCATTGGTGGCGCTAGAGTGCCCAAGTATGGGACATGAAACTTTGTGAATTGGACCAAGGGACTGTCCCCAATGAGTGTGCCAAATTTCACAACTTTCGCCCAAGCGCTTATGGGGGCTGCCATAGACACCCAGTCCTAAGAATAATAATAATAATAATACTAACAATAACAATAGGTGCCTCGCAGCTTCGCTGCTTGGCCCCTAATAATAATACTAACAATAACAATAGGTGCCTCGCAGCTTCGCTGCTTGGCCCCTAATAATAATAATAATAATACTAACAATAACAATAGGTGCCTCGCAGCTTCTTTGCTTGGCCCCTAATAATAATAATAATAAATATAGCTGCAAGCAGCAATGGAGGGGCCAAGCAGTCCAGAGCAGGACATGGCCTCCATTGCACTTGCGCAACAATTAAGTCACAATAACCTGTTGCACTCATGCAACACACCAAGTTTGGTTGAAATATCTGTTTGCGTTTCAAAGTAGTGAGTGTTCAAAGTGTTTTTTTTCTGGTATAACACCACAGGCCTCCTCTGCTCCTCGTGGGAACGATGGAGCCCAAGTTTGGTGACAATCGCACAAATGGTTGCTGAGTTACGCTCTCACGTGTCTTTTGCGGCTTCGCCGCTGCCTTTGATCGTCTCTACCGAACAAACGGTTTTGAAAATGGAAAATCCATCTAACTCCTTTGTGAAGCTTGGTCTGAAGATCATCTGTGCCAAATTTAGTAAACATTGGACAACATTTGGGGCGTTTAAAAGGTTTTTACACTTTTCCATGAAATCCAAAATGGCAGCCGCGTCAATTCGGTTGTTATGAAATATTATCGATGGTCAAGCTTGATATCTCACAAGACATCAACAGACAAGGAAATGACTTTATTAAGGTAAACACTTCAACAGTTATTAACCAAAACACGTTAATGCTTCCGGCCACGCCCCCTTTTACCCACATGACACCATTTTTGAAAGACATACTCAGAACAAGGTTCCGAGTAGGCGTACCAAATTTGGTGTCACTGCCTCAAAGAACTGCTGAGATATGACTTCACTTCCTGTTTGGTGGCTTTTCTGCTGATTTTGATTGGCTTTCACGGACAAACGGTTGTGGGGATCAAAATGCTCTACCATAACTTTTGTGCGGCTTGGTCTGAAGAGCATATCTGGTCATTTTGAAGAAGATTTGAGAAAAATTTTAGGAGGAGTAGGCTTTCAAAGGTTTTTGATAAAACCGGAAATAGCAGATAATCTATACAACAGGAAACTGACACCATGGTGTGCATTGAGCTTGGCTTGATCCAGGGAATCCAATGGTACCTCATTTTAGAAAATGGGTCATACGGTTCAAAAGTTGCGTGTGTAAACACAACTCCAACTTTGACCCATTGGTGGCGCTAGAGTGCCAAAGTATGGGACATGAAACTTTGTGAATTGGACCAAGGGACTGTCCCCAATGAGTGTGCCAAATTTCACAACTTTCGACCAAGCGCTTATGGGGGCTGCCAAAGACACCCATGGCGGAATAATAATAGTGATAATAATAACAATAATAATAATAATAATTATAAAACTAACAAAACAATAGGTGCCTCGCAGCTTCGCTGCTTGGCCCCTAATAATAATAATAATAATAACAATAATAATAATTATTATTATAAAACTAACAATAACAATAGGTGCCTCGCAGCTTCCCTGCTTGGCCCCTAATAATAATACTAACAATAACAATAGGTGTCTCGCAGCTTCGCTGCTTGGCCCCTAAATATAGCTGCAAGCAGCAATGGAGGGGCCAAGCAGTCCAGAGCAGGACATGGCCTCCATAGCACTTGCGCAACAATTAAGTCACAACAACCTGTTGCACTCATGCAACACACCAAGTTTGGTTGAAATATCTGTTTGCGTTCCACAGTAGTGAGTATTCAAAGTGTTTTTTTTCTGGTGTAACACCACAGGCCTCCTCTGCTCCTCTAGGGATAATACTACCAATTACAATAGGTGCCTCGCAGCTTCGCTGCTTGGCCCATAATTAACTCAAATAGAATATGGCGAATACAACAGTTTAAATCAGTTACCACTAACCAACAAGAGTAACAAGTCTCTAAGCAAGAGTAATTGTGATCCTTGAGGAAACTAGCATTGGGTTCAGCAAACCATTCCTAAGAACCGTTGTACTCCCGGAACAAGTGCGTCTTGAGCCTTCTCCTGAAGGTGGAGAGACAGTCTGTGTTTCTGATGGAGGTGGGGAGTTGATTCCACCACTTGGGGGCCAGGCAGGAGAAGAGCTTGTGTTGGGACCGGGCGGTCTTGAGCGGTGGGACCACCAGACGGTTGTCTGAAGAAGACCATAGGTGGCGGGTGGGGGTGTAAGGCTGCAGGAGAGACTTGATGTAGTCGGGTGCAGTCCTGTTCACTGTTCGGAAGGTCAGTACCAGGGTCTTGAATCTGATGCGGGCCATGATGGGTAGCCAGTGGAGGGAAATGAGGAGCGGAGTAACATGGGAGCGTCTGGGTAGATTGTAGACCAGGCGTACCGCTGCGTTCTGAATCCTCTGAAGAGGGCGGGTTGCGCATGCTGGGAGACCGGCGAGCAGCGAGTTGCAGTAGTCCAACTTGGAGAGGACAACTGCTTGGACAAGCAGCTGGGTGGAGTGCTCAGACAAGTATCTCCTGATCTTCCGGATGTTGTAGAGGGAGACCGGGAGACCGCAGCAATGTGGACCATGAGGGAGAGCTCATCATCCATGGTAACCCCAAGGTTCCTGGCAGAGGATGAAGGGGTCACCGTCGCGGATCCCAGGGTGATTCAGAGGCTGTCGGAGATGGAGGGTTTGGCCGGGATGATGAGAAGTTCTGTTTTGGCGAGGTTCAGCTGGAGGTGGTACTCTGTCATCCAGGCGGATATGTCTGCGAGGCAGGCCTCAATGCTAGCTGAGATTCCTGGATCGGTCGGGGGGAACAACAGGTACAGCTGCGTGTCGTCAGCGTAGCAGTGGTAGGAGAAGCCATGGGAGGTGATGATTGGTCCAAGTGAGGTGGTGTACAGAGAGAAGAGGAGGGGTCCAAGGACGGAGCCCTGTGGGACACCGGTGGAGAGCTGGTGAGGGTCTGACAGTTTGCCTCCCCAGGAGAACTGGTAGGATCTTCCCGGTAGGAAAGGTAGGATGAGATCCACTGGAGTGCAGTGCCAGTGATGCCCATCTCAGAAAGTCTGGGCAGTGGTGACTGAGAGGAGGGCAGTCTCTGGAGGGTGAGGGGGTAGGAAAGGTGGGTTTAGGGAACCGACTGCTAATGTCGGAGACTTTTTCCTCAAAGAAGGAGGAGAAGTCGTCTGCTGTTAGGGTGGAGGGGGGGGGGGGTGGGGGAAGTGGGTTACGAAGGGTGGAGAAGGTAGAGAAAAGTTTGTGGGGGTTTGAAGCGGAGTTAATTTTGTTCAGAAAGTAGAGGGTTTTAGCACCAGTTATGTGAGAAGAGAAAGATTTAAGGAGGGAGTGATACTTATCAAGGTCCAGACCGTCTTTGGACTTGCGCCATCTACTTTCAGCTGCTCGAAGGGTGGACCGCTCTTCACGAATAGCATCCATGAGCCACGGGCAGGAGGGAGAAGATCGTGCAGGCCTGATTGACAGGGGACAGAGAGAGTCAAGTGATGCAGTTAAAGTGGTTAACAGGGTGTCGGTGGCAGTGTTAGTGGGGTGGGACGAGAACTCGTCAATGGGAGGGAGGGAGGATGTTACAACAGAGGAGAAATGGGAGGGGATAGGGAGCGGAGGTTGTGCCGGAAAGTTACAAGGGGAGGGGAGGTAGGAGGATTTGGAGGGAGAGAGACAGAGGATTGGATAAAGTAGTGATCAGAAATGTGCAGTGGGGTTACAGAGGTTAAGTCAGTGATACAGTTACGAGTCAGGATGAGGTCTAGCTGTTTGCCTGCCCTGTGGGTCGCCGGTGTGCTCAGCAGCGTCAGGTCGAAGGAGGTCAGGAGAGACAAGAAGCTGTCCCACCACCCCGCCCGGTTGAGCGGGGTGAGTGAATGAAGGAGTGGTTGACGGAGAGAGCAGCTGGAGTTGCAGTGTTCTCTGGGCGGATCCACGTCTCTGTCAGTGCAAGGGCATGAAGAGAAGCATGGGATGCAAACGCCGGGATGAAGTCTGCCTTGTTTACAGCAGACTGGCGGTTCCAGAGCCTTAAAGAAAGAGAGAGGGCAGGTGGAGAATATCTGGATAGGTAGTGAAGGTTAGAAGTTGACCGTTTATACTTTGTGACATATCTACGTCTACGGGTAGTGTAATGAACAGGAATGCTAAGGAAACACATGCTATCTATGACTAAGTTCTAGGTAGAATATGATGGTTGTGACAGATCACTTCTCTAAGCTGTCCCACGCCTTCCCATGTAAAAACCAGTCAGTGAAGCAGGTTGCCCGTCGCCTATGGGATGACTTTTTCTGTGTGTATGATTTCCCAAAACGCATACATTCGGACCAGGGAGCCAATTTTGAGAGTAATCTCATTAAAGAGCTTCTAGAGATGTCTGGCATCCAAAAATCGCATACGTCCCCGTACCATCCTATGGGGAACGGAGTTGTCGAACGGTACAACAGGACTCTTGGCAACATGATACGTGCCCTGCCTCCTCAGTCGAAGGCCAGGTGGCCACAAATGCAGCACATGCTGACGTTCTGTTACAACTGTGCTGAACACGAGACAACGGGTTTTGCACCCTTCTTTCAAATTTTTGGGAGGATCCCGCGCTTGCCCATTGATGTTGTATTCCGGCATGCCCTCACCATCGATGCTGTTGTGGATCGCTGTGAGTTTGTTTCTCGCTTGAAACGTGACCTGTCTGAAGCTGCAGGTATTGCCCGGCAAAACAGTTGTACGGCGCAGGCTCGTCAGGCAAGGTACTAAGACCCCAAAGTGAAAGGGTCGCCCCTTACTTTTGGAGACAGAGTCCTGCTTGCAAATCGTGGTGAAAGAGGGAAGAGGAAGATTGCTGACGATGGGAATCAACGGTTTATGAAGTGGTGTCGGGCAAACCTGAAATCAATGTGTATCGCATCAGAGTTCCTGTGACATCTAGGGAAAAGGTTGTCCACCGGAACCTTCTACTTCCTGTGAGTTTGTCCATCTGTTGCTGGTAGTGACCAGTCTAACCTAGTGGTCCCCATGGATGTACAGGACAGTAAGACAAGGACAATTGACTGGCTGATGCAAATGGATGATGCGAGTGATGGTGATGCTGCTGCCAATGGGTTTGATGGTCTTCCGGTTATGGCTATGGATGCTCTGCTCACTGAGAGTGACGTGTCTGTAACCCCAAATGATGTGTGTGAGGGTTTAAGTGTCTCTGGTTCTACAGTTTATGCTGCACAGTTGCCTTCTCCCGAGTTCTCCGCTGAAGGTGTGGCACACCAGGGCGCATCCTCCCCACCCTCATCAGTAGCTTAAGTCCCCTCCCTTGTACATTCAGCTGAAACACGACCAGGTGCATTTACACAGGCTGATGTAGTGTGCACACAGCCACCGGCACTTTTCACTAGGGTGAGACGTGTAAACCCCAAGCTCGCCTTGTTTGTGAAATGAACGAACAGATTGTAGGTGATTCAGCGTCAACAGTTGATTCTTTGTTTTCCTTTGTGAGGACCATGTTTTCTGTGTAGATTGCTGGATGTTGGGAAAGTGTTTTTTTTTTTTTTTTGCGCTAGTATTTACCTTACGTATTATGGTGGTGAGAGCAATGTTTGTTGTATGAAAGATGTAAACGGCATCTTTTATGTTTGTGTTGGTAAGGGGATTGGCCATTCCTTTGCTGACTTTATTCCAGAAGGAAAGTATTTGACTGACTTGTACTACGTAACACTCTTATTGTCACACAACTGTTGTATCTTTTTGGTAGTTTTGCCGATGGCATCTTGTCTTGTTTTCCCTTGTTTATTGTACTCCATTTTAGCAGAATTTAAGAGGGGTATATGTAACATAGTTATTTGGGTCCAGTTAAATTCCACTAAATTAGCAGAACTACGTCATCTGCTGCTCAAATGTATACCTGCTCAGTAGCTGTGGCGCTGCATTCCTCATAACATCGAAGGATTTTAAGAAGGTAACGTGGTGAATGCTCGTGGACAATATAAATGTAAAATAATGTGAAAAGTATTTAAAAGTTGACCCAGTTGTTTAGTTAAAAATTATAATTGCTCAAAGTCCATTTAGCAGTGTTTATATTTTGTTACCAAGTTTTAATTAAGGTTAAACCACTCGAAAGTACATATATTCTGTATGCTAACTAGCATCTGCATGTCCCGTCTTCCCCGTCAACCGTACACATTGTGTACACAAACAGTAAATATAAGAGGACTATCTAGCTGGCCAGCTATGTCATTGTCCCCAAAATCAAGATTTTCACAAACAAAGTATTGGCCATATACTAGTACTGTACTAGTCTACAGTACGGCCGCAGCCTGTGTAGCGAGTTGAATAGCATTTTGGATGTGAGATGATCGCATCAAAGTTGACATATTCTCCAAACAGTATTATAATTTGACAGTAGGCCTATGTTTAATAACAAGACTAGCCAGTAGGGCTGGGTGGTATGACAGTATACTGTGCAACGGTAGAAATGTGTCTACCGGGAGAGATTTGGCTATGTGCTAACGTTTCAACCGCGCTATACTTTTCAGTGTTCCCCACACATAGACTAATTTGTGGCGGTGCGCCACAGAATCAACAGCGGCTGCCACAAATTGCGTTTCGTTTTTTTTTTTTTAACACTATTTAAGTTAAAAACACGCAGCAAATTCTTTCAGCTGCATTTCCTTTCCCTGCTCTCCCTCCGTCTCTCTATCACTTACTTACGCGTCTTTCTCACATACATACAGTCACAACAGCACACGTTAGCAACGATGCATACGCCGTTCTAGTAAGACAGACAGTTATATTAGCGAGCATTCAGCATTAGTGCCGTAGCTACAGCTATAGGAAAGTTCGGGCTACTTTTCGCTAGGTACCTATGAACGGTCTCAGGAGCTAGGGGAGAGCGGGGGCGAAAGTAACACGGGACGAAAGTAACAAAGCGATTTTCTCAGAACCCTGACTTAATTAGCATTCCAAGTTATGACAGGACCTTCAGCATGTAACCATTGATGGAACTGCCAAATTTCTTGTGATTTCGTCATCGTTTGCCGCGGTTAGGTGCGGAAAGCACTTTTCGAGTGTGCAAAGTAAATTACTGAGGCGGTCCTTTTTTGCTAATTACAAGTTGTGTTTCCCGTTTCATGAGTCACAGATCAATCTACAGGTTATTTAGTGCTGTAACACATTCTGAAGGTTGCATTGTCAAGAGTTTTTCAGTATAATAGAAAATCTGGTTTAAATGTCAGGAGCTCCTGTCGGGACGAAAGTAACACTTGTTACTTTTGTCCCGCCGCTAATGCAATAGTATGTGGTGACTTTCTGTTTGTGGAAAGCATTTATTAAAACATGTTTATGTCATATTATATCAACAGAATATGCCAAGAGTGAGGGTCAGAAAGACAGACAAATGTCTGATTCAGTAAAAATTTAAATAAATATTCGATAAAACTGAAATTTTAAATTCATAGTTTTTTTGAAAAACTAATAGACAAAATATGTTTGCAGTTAACTATTAACAAGGTCATAGTCAGGTATATTTAATATAAACCAGAGTAACACAACAAATCTAGCTTGTATCGTTTTTGTATCGTACTTTTGACCCACCCCTGTGTTACTTTCGTCCCAACTGATGCGGTCGAAAGTAACAATGTGCAACTTGTGTTCAAAATGAAATTATACAGAAGTTATTCGACATTTGTACAAAATACCACCTGGTATTGATAGACCACACTTAAAAGTTATGGACCCAAGCAAAAATATATCTATGTCTAAAACATTGTCTTGTAAAAGTACGTTTTTCTGAAAAATTGTACTTTCGCCCCCTCTCTCCCCTACTTACCCGGCGTCATGGAGCCGACCAGTTAAATAGTTATTTAGCACTAGCGTTGCTACCTGCATATGCAGAAATTATTTGTTTGTGGTTGATTTTGTGAAGGTGTGAATCATTTTGGATTAGGCAGCAATACAATAATTACAGCAATTTAATACAATAAAGTTCTGTGTAACAAATTATTAACAAACGTATTATTTTGAACCCCCCAGTTCGTCGGAGGGCATTACGGATCCGTATAGAGCTGTGAGTAGTAGTGATGTGTCGTTTGTGAACGATTCGTTCATGGACTCGGGAGTAACAAGCAAGCCCCCACCCCTCGCCCCTCGGCTTAAAGCAACGTCCCCGGTAGATGTAGGTGGTATTGTGTTTCGCGTTTGACCTCCGACTCTTCTGGTCGTTTTTATTCTATTAACTCCAGTCAACATTTACAAAACTATCTCCCCCAATAATTTTTGTTTGATTCTCGAACCTGGCTCATACAACTAGCTTCTTCATAGAATATTTTTTTAATTTTTTTGCTAGTTTTGAAACCAATCCGAAATGGGTAAACTAGCATCCCATTTATTTTCTTACGTCAATAAAAGTTGCCTGCAATTGTGCTCGCGGATATTAACAGGGCACGAGCACAAAAGTTCACATTGGCCGATAGTCGATTTACATGGAGCTTAATGAGCCATACCCCCCCCTATTTTGACAATCTGAAACGCAAGTATCAAAACGCAAAGCGCAAGTAACTTTGTGGGCGGGGCTTGGTTGTTATTTTGCCGGCGGGATAAATGACTTTGCGCCTGGCGCAAATCTAAAAAGGGTTGGTCTGAAGGAGGTACATTACTAATGGGTGTAGTTTGGGCGTAACGTGCAATTAACCAATCGGAGCGTCATCTCGCATTCCCTTTAAGAGCAGGTGCGCTTGTTCCATGGCGGATTGCTATTATGATGGCGGATTTGCCAGGCGCACGCCAGGAGCGATTCACAGCAGAGGAGACAGACGTTCTCGTCAGGGCCGTAAAGGACAACAAAATGAAATTGGATGGGGATGGGAGAAACCCACCCAAATTAACATCTGTTAAACAGACATGGGAGGAAATTGCCACAATTGTTTCCATGGCTGGCATTCCCAGGACATCGAACCAGTGCCGCAAGCGCTATAACAATGTCAGAAGACGGGGGAAGTGCAAGCTTGCTGGCAACAATCGGACACGCCGCAGGACTGGATGTGGATCTGCCTCAACACAGGACCTGACGCCAGCAGAGGACATCGCTGCGTCCACCCTTACCGCTAAAAGCGTTGAGGGATTTGGGGGCTTTGAATTCGGCACCCAACCCGATATACGTGAAGTCCAGCTTTCTTTACTGTGTCTTAATTCCCGGTTCCAGTTCCTGGACTGCCTGTTTTTTTACTGTCAAGTTGGAGTTTTTGGTTGGTTGTGCTATTCCCCAACTTGAAAAAGGGACTGAGCTGTCTACATGGAGGTGTGGGTAACTGGATTTCACTTGAGTTGCTGAATGACTGAGTCCTAGGCAGTAGCTATGTTTCCACTTTTCCTTTTTTCTTTTTATTTCCATTAGTCATTCAGCCATCAGCCATTAGCAGATAGGTAAAAAACCTTCAAAGACAAACAGAACACACAAGTTTTCAGTAAAATGCACACAACAACAGTACACAAACACCACCATGCGCAAAATACAGATTTCAATTAATAAAAACACAAACCACAAACCAACGATGCAGGAGCAGCAGCAGACTTCGAAGGAAGTAAGATTTAAAGTTAATTCTCTTACCGGCTGCATCTCCAAACTTTGTAGACTCAGGTCTCGCACAACACTCCACAAACAGCAGCACGAGCGAGTTCTTTCCAGCGTTTGCTGCCGTTTCAATTACTCTCTCGTACCTGCTTGGAGCTCAATTAGGCACCAAATATCCTCCTCTGCGTCGCGCTGATTTGACCTTGATTGACTTCAGCTGGTTAATCTGCTGCCCCCGATTTAAAGTGAAAGCGTCACCACCCTTTTTTCCCAGTTTTTTTCCCCGTGTATATATTTTCCTCTTAAAATCCCACAAGTGAAATTTAAAACCCCAGTTTGACTCGACAATTTCTATGAAAAGTGCTCAGTCGCGCAGTGAGGCAAGCAAGAGCGTGAAACTGGACTGAGCCATCTTTCCACTTCCGACTCTTCCGGTTTAGCGTTAAACAGTGGTTCGCTTTTTTCCTACTCGTGCACACTTGCAACTAGATGTACACGGCATACTTTGCGACAACCAGTCCGCATAGACTTATATATTAATAGACACCGCTGCTTCCGTCTTCCAAGATGGCGTCCCCATTCATTTCTATGAAAAGTGCTCAGTGGCGCAGCTAAAGGCTGATATATGCTTCTGCATTTTTTGAAAAACGGACACATGGGAACGCCCTTGTCTCCGAGGAACGCCCTCTACGAGTTCTCCGTCAGCCCTCGGAGAGCTTGACGTGCACCTCCTGAATTTTTTAACTCTCCGTCGTAATTTCGGAGAGTTACGGAGACCCCCTTGGCTGTGATTGGTCCGTATTAAGAACTGATTGAGTCAGGGGCGGGTGCGGGGTTGCCGTGATCAACAAGAAAACAGAATCCTTTGACCGCCATTGTTGTAAGTTTTTACAATTCATATTTCAGCTAAACAGTACATGTAAATCAGCATCTGAATTAAAATGTGACGAAAATGGGCTGTCTAGTTGCTGAAAATGTGGTTATTTTATTGATGAAACAGCTCATTTGTAAATTTGCTCCGACTTTTCGATAACCTAGCTAGCATCGCAGTGCAGCACTATTTACTGTTCTGTAGGTGAATTGCTTTCAGCACGCAGAGCCATCGGAGTAGTATAAATTCAACCAATCCATCCGACTCTGTGCGTGCGTCTGTCCGTAACGGAGTCGGAGAAGTATAAATCGGTCTTTAGGCATTGCAGTGGCAGAATGGGGTACAAGTCCGATAAGAATCAGAGACATGATGCAAACTACGGAAATGTATGCTGTCACTGTATAGTATTCCTTTCACTTGGTTTTTAGAAATAGGCTATAGGGCTAAATATAGGGCTATTGTAGATGGAAGTCATCACAAATGTTGCTTTTTTTCTTCGTGATATGAGTATGATGTTGGTAATATTGTAATAAATAAAAGCTTGAGAACTGTGTCTAAAATATACTTTATTGAAGATTTGCCTTTGAAAGGGGCATATAAACAGAACTATATAGGCTACAAGACGTTTCCATCAGATATAAGTGGGGGTGAAACAGAGTCACTGAGGACCTTCATTGTCCCACAAAGCAGTCTGGCTTGATGACACAGTCAAAAAAAGAATAAAGGGTATGTTTAACAAAGGCTTCTGAAGGCAAGACTAATATTATTTAAATATATATAATTTCCTATTGTGGTAATCAGTTAAAGTATTAATCTTCGTCTTTGCTCCAGATACACATGTCAACAATCAATGCTCACGCTTCACATAGTATATCTGCCATCATGTCATGAACATTTTTACGAAAAATCAAATCTGTTTTAAAATAACGGGAATAAACTATATAAACAAAATTTCATGTGTGTGACAACCATTTGCTAAACTTGCTACAACAGGGCAGGCAACTCAAGCCATTTCTCCCTGTGCTCATTCAATATTAAGCCGTAAGGTGAAGCAGTTTTTCGTTTCATCCCGTTCCCATATATGGGGCACTACATTCCTTTGATTCTGATAAAAACACCTATTGGTTGTGTGCAAGAGAAATAAAGTTGTCCATGTGGAATCCTGCAGTACATTTTTTATTAGTGTTTAAAGTCATCACTAGTTCTTTCATCACGTAATTATATTGTGATCATGAGTGATGAGGAAATCATCACGTACTTACCGTTTTTTGTAACAACATTTAAAGAGTCCAAGATGTTTTCTCAATCAATCTCGTCAATTTCAAGTAGCGAAAACGAGGAAATTAAGGCCAAACCTTCACAACTACGTGGTAAGGATTTTAAACAATGCTATATGCATCTCACGTCCATAAAGAAAGAAAAAGTATGTTACCTGCACACAGTGGGATACATTCAGAAACAAGGCCAAACGGTGGCTTGGCTTGCAGGGTGAGAATCCGAAAATAGCGGAAACATACAAACATTGTCTAGAAGTTGAGTTTGACAGTGTTCCCGAAGACACTGGGTTTTACTCCACTTGCTACAGGCGTTTCAATGACATTTATGGCAAAGGTAAAAGAAAGGCATATTCTGTTGCTTGTGAGAAAGATGAATACCTGACTGCATTTACAAATCTGGGTAGCAGTTTTAACCTGGACCAGTGTAACTTTGTTCACGTTCAAGTATTTTATTGTCAGATGCACAGAACAACACAAGGTCAGACTGGGCACTGAAATTCTTAAGACAAGACAACGTAAAACATCACAGTTTTGCTAAGCACCTGACATGACCTAACATATAAGTAAACAAAATAAATTACATATATGCTAAGCTTAAAGCTAAGTAAACCTCAGATAAATATTAAAATACAATATACTAAACCCAAACTAAATACACATAATAACATATTGCTAACCCTATAAACCTATTCTAAACTAAGTGAAGTACAGTGAAGTATAATAGTGCAATATTACTGATAGTGCAACCAGGAGCTGAAAGTGACAGTGTGTAGCTAGTAAGATGTGAATCAATGACCATGTCAATGTCCATTCAGGAGCCTGATGGCCGTTGGATAGAAACTGTTGTCCAGTCTGCGTGTGCGTGACCGAATGCTGCGGTAACGCCTGCCAGAAGGCAACGGGGTAAAGCGACTGAAGTATAGGTGGTAACAGTCTCTTAGAATCCTGCCAGCTTTCCTGAGGCAAAGTGTGTGGTAGGTGTCCTGTAGGGCTGGGAGCTTCCTGCCGATGATGAACTCAGCAGAACGGACCGCACTACATAGGGCCTTGCGGTCCCTGTCTGTGCAGCTCCCATACCACACTGTGATGCAATCGGTCAGAATGCTCTCTAAAAAAAGTTAGTGAGATGACTGAGTCCATGCCGAACTTCTTCAGTCTCCTCAGCAAGAAGAGGCATTTACGGGCCGCTTTGACCACCTTGTCCGAGTGAACAGACCAGGTGAGATCATTGCCGATGTTCACCCCGAGGAATTTGAAGCAGCTGACCTTCTCCACTTTGGATCCGTTGATGTGTAGGGGTGCATGCTCCTCCTCCTGCCGCCTCCTATAGTCCACAATCATCTCCATGGTCTCCATCGTCAGCTTTGCCAGAACTATCCATGCCCCCGACAAGTGACGCCCTGTATCAACACTGCAAAAGGGCAAACTATCAAGCAGCTATAATGAGACATCCTCTGACGGGTATAATGTGTGCCCCTTCACCAATTGGCAATGAATGGCACCTTGAGGATGTGGAGTTAGCAGTCACCTGGAGGACACAAGAAAGCTGGCAGGATTCTAAGAGTTTGTTACCACCCATCCTTCAGTCTTTTTACCCTGTTGCCTTCTGGCAGGCAATACCGTAGCATTTGGTCTCACACATGCAGACTGGACAATAGTTTCTTTCCAAGGGCCATCAGGCTTCTGAATGAACATTGATATGGACACAGATTCACTTCTCACTAGTCACTTTACACACTGCCACTTTCAACTACTGGTTGCACTATCAGCAATATTGCACTATTGTACTTCACTTGTCTTAGGTTAGAGGTTTACTATACTGTATTGAATATTGTATATTATTATGTATTAGGTTTATTATATTTTTTCTTATCATAGATGTAATCTATGTTCTGTGTACTTATATGTTATGTTATGCCAGGTTGCTTTGCATTGTCTTGTCTTAATAATTTTTCAGTGACCAGTCTGACCTTGTGTTGTTCTGTGCATCTGAAAATAAAAGACTTGAACTTGAATAGAAATCCCAGCTAGGATTGCCCCTGTGTGTTGCAGGTAGTCCACTGCAGTTGCAAGCAAGGCAAATGTGAGTCTGGAAGATGTTCCTGTATGTCTGCAAGACTTTCTTGTACTGATTTGTCAGTGCCAAAATTGTGCAAATGTTACCCAGGAAACAGAGGAGAAGGCTATAGCGATAGGGATGATACTGATGTTTAAGGATGATACTGATGATTAGGGATGATACTGATGAGGAAAGATGATACTGATGAGTAGGGGTGATACTGATGATACTGATGAGTAAAGATGTTACTGATGATTAGGGATGATACTGATGAGTAAAGATGTTACTGATGATACTGATGAGTAAAGATGTTACTGATGATTATGGATGATACTGATGATTAGGGATGATGCTGATGATTAGGGATGATACTGATGAGTAAAGATGTTACTGATGATTAGGGATGATTCTGATGATACTGTTGAGTAAAGATGATTCTGATGAGTAAAGATGATTCTGATGAGTAAAGATGATTCTAACCCTAATCTATTGTAGAATTGTCAAATGTTTGGCATTATTCAGAATTAAGGGGGACGGGGTAGCATTTTGAGTCATTTCAGCCAACTTGGGCCAGTGTGCTTCTTTTTTTTAATCTTTCTGTGATTACACTGTGCCTACTGTACATGTTGATGTAAAAAACATCACAGTTTTGCTAAATTTACAATGTGTATGTTTAATTTAGCTTGGTGCCAATCCGTAAAGTATAAGCATATTTTCTACAAATTTACCATATTTCATGGTCTACATTCACACTTAAGTATAGTAATGCACCAATACCTGTCTCAAATGTTTAGGTACATGTATAAATGACAGTTTGAGAGCTATTTTGTGTTGCTAAAATGAATAAAAATAAAGTTACAAGCAAAACCGGCAGCATATGAATTTCGTTTTTTTAATTGTATAATTATATACATTTATGGATCGTGACAAAAAACTGCAGGTTATTTTGCGGAGAACTTTTAACATAAAGTCCATAAGGGTGTTGTCTATGCAAAAATGCATTTAAAAAGTAGTGCCCTGGTGTTGGAACGAAAATCACTTTTTAGCCACTTTTTTCTACTTCACCTTATGGCCTATATAAGTCTATGGGCCCTATTTTGCACCCAGCGCAATTGACTTAGTCAGCGACGCAAGTGTCATTCCTAGTTTGCACTCGACGCAAAGCCGACTTTTCCCTCCACAGACGCACGTCGAAATGACTTTGCGCTCCAAATTTTCGCTCTGTATTTTGCGCATGGTGGTGTTTGTGTACTGTTGTTGTGTGCATTTTACTGAAAACTTGTGTGTTCTGTTTGTCTTTGAAGGTTTTTTACCTATCTGCTAATGGCTGATGGCTGAATGACTAATGGAAATAAAAAGAAAAAAGGAAAAGTGGAAACATAGCTACTGCCTAGGACTCAGTCATTCAGCAACTCAAGTGAAATCCAGTTACCCACACCTCCATGTAGACAGCTCAGTCCCTTTTTCAAGTTGGGGAATAGCACAACCAACCAAAAACTCCAACTTGACAGTAAAAAACCAGGCAGTCCAGGAACTGGAACCGGGAATTAAGACACAGTAAAGAAAGCTCTTACCTCATCACACGAAGGGGAAAGATGGCGGAGCCAGCTCTGAAGTCTGAAGGAGCTGAAGATGGAGAGAACAGTGGCTGAAAGAACATTTTCTTGTCTGACCAACAAATTGCAGAGGACCTACGAGGATATGTCTGAGCAAGACCTTGAAAATGGTTTCAATGCACTCACGGTAGCAGCTGAAAAAGTCTGGGAAGTAAATGATGACTTGGGAGCCAAACTCATTGCTGACAGAGGCTGAGCTGGACACTGAGGAAGAAGCAGTGTTATCAGAGCAGCAAAAAGCCGACCTGACAAAGACTGCCAGTGACGGTGCATCTAAGATGAAAGAAATAAAACATCTTGTCCAAGACGTGCTGTGGTCCAACTTTGGAGAAAATGAAGTGCTCACATCGCTGGAAGTCGCAGAGTCAGAGTTCAAGCGCACCGCTGGAGTAGACCTCAGCACGAAACAAGAGGCCTTTGACTACATGCTTAACCACCTGCAAGACCTCACACGAACGGCGGAAGAACTGCATGACCGATGGAAGCGATGGATTCCATCAGAGGAGAAAAAGGTCATCCAAGGCAGGTTTAGAGAGCTAGACCTCACAATCCCTGCGCTCGTGTCCAGGAAGGCCGACTTCATCCAGGTAAAGCTGGAAGAAGAGGACAGACGAGGACTGTCCCCCAAAATCCTCCCATGCCCTCAATCAAATTAAAGCCAACATCTCTCCCCAAGTTCTCTGGCATTAAACAAGATTTCTATAGGTGGAGAAAAGATTGGGAAGCGCTGCAAAGGCAAGGTGAGCCCACAGGTTCACGAGAGGTCAAGAAATTCCAGTTGTTGGACAGCTTGGACCTCAGGCTCACCACCTACAACACCGCAGAAGATGTTTTCCGCATCCTTGGAAATCGCTATGGAAACTTCCATCGCCATTGAGATTGTGGAACAGTTGCAGAAAATGCCAGCTGTTAAGAGTCACCAGCCACGAAAGATAGTGGAACTGATTCAAACAGTTGAAAAAGCATTGCAAGATCTGAGTGACCTGGGAGACACAGGGGCGATCACATTTACATTTATTCATTTAGCAGACGCTTTTGTCCAAAGCGACTTCCAAGAGAGAGCTTCACAAAGTGCATAGGTCACTGAAATAACAACAAGATAGCCCCACAGCATTGCGGGTAGTCAAAAACAAGAAGTACATATTGTGGACAACCAAAAAATAGTGCTAAAGGGAAGAAACCATAAGAGCATGTAGTTAAACAAGTTAAAATTACACAACATTGATCTCTAAGTGCAGGTGTACCTGTAGGAAAGCAATAAAAATAGGATTAACTAAAAAAGAAGAATACAACAGTTTAAATCAGCTACCACTAACCAACAAGAGCAACAGTCTAAGCAAGAGTCATTGTGAACCTTGAGGAAACTAGCGTTGGATTCAGCAAACCAAGAATCCGTTGGTCACAAAGTCTATTGAGTGTAAGCTTCCGGAAAATCTGAAGAAAGAATGGCTTGTCTATGTGGCTGACGGTCGAAATGCTGTGCTCCCAGACAACCGATTTGACAGTCTGTTGGCTTTCCTGAAAGGGCAAGAGAGCATTTACGAACAACTCGAGCAACTGAAGGATGAGGAGCAAGATCGGAGCTGAGACACGCTATAACAGCAAGACAACTGCAGAAGTTCTTTCCTGACATCCCAGCCTATCAGCTCACAAGACCCCAAGAGATCAGCTTTATGATATGTCACAGAGAGGGTAAGCTGGCGCCTCAGTGAATTCGAGTCGTTGGAGACCTTGTGCTGTGGGGCGGACCGCTGGGGAAGACCGTTGGGGGCACTCACCCAGACCTGTTTGAGAACATCGCCGTGTCAGCCCATACATCCAACACTCGCTTCGCCAGGTCAATGAGGACCGCCGCCATTAAGTATGAGGAACTCCCCGCCAGGATCCCAAAGCAGCAGCCAGCAAACAGTCGGATCTGCCAGGAGTCAATCGCCTTCACAACTGGCCGAGACTTCCTGGAATGGTGGAGAAGGGACAGTATTGGGGCTGCCTGCAATCCAAGGTGTGGGGGCTGTCTGTGTGGAAACTGCCAGCCAGGTGGCAAAGAGATGACTCTTGCTGAAGAACGGGAACTCGAGGTAGTGAGAGACGGGCTCACGCACGTCACAGGTGTATGCCACAGCAAGGATCCGCACTGGCATGCCAAGTACCGCTGGATAGAAGCCAGTTTCACTCCCGAGCAACAAGGGAGCTGTTGAGGCCACTTTCCTCAGATCGGAAAAACATCTTGCCAAAGAGCCCAAATGGAAAGCTGCCTATGCTGCCTAGGTCCATGACATGGTCACTAGAGGGGCTGCAATCAAGCTCTCCAAAGGTATGATTACCAACTGGAACGGCCCGATATGGTACGTTAGTTACCTCATCGCTCCAAATCCACACTCAGTCACAACGCCAGTGAGGCTTGTCTGGAACAGCAGCCAGAAATTCAGAGGTGTGAGCCTGAATGACATGCTGATGAAGGGTCCAGACGTCCTCAACCCGATCCGTGCAGTTCTCCTGAAGTTCCGAGGTGGGGTGTACGCTGCTTTGGGTGACATAAAAAAGATGTACAACTCTGTATGGCTTGAGGACCGTGAAGTGCACCTCCACAGATTCCTGTGGCGAGACTCTGAGGATGAGGAACTGGGAGAATATGCTATCACCAGGGTGAACATTGGAGACAAGCCAGCAGGATGCATCGCACAGCTTGCAATGCGAGAGACCTCCAACCTCCCTCAGTTCATGCACCTTGAGGAGGAGCGCCGGGCACTCGAGCAGGACAGCTATGTCGATGATGTCCTGACATCGCAAAATGACCTTGGCCGCCTGAGAACCATCACTGCAAATGTGGAGAACATCCTGAAGGCTGGAGGATTTCAGCTCAAGCCATGGGTATTCTCTGGGCAAAGTGGGAGGCAGGAGCCTCATGACGAGACAGATGACAGAGCAAGAGCCAAAGAGGGAACCTTGGTCCTCCCAAATCAAATGGGTGATGACGACAATAAGGCACTTGGCCTTGGCTACATTGTTGAGGAAGACAGGCTTCATGTCATGACTTCCATAAATTTCTCAAGGAGAAAGCAAAAGATGCGGCTTGGTCAGAACCTCCTGCAAGAACAGGTTAGGCCTCAGACCCCAGATCCCCTGACAAGAAGGGAGTTGCTCAGTCAGGTGGCTGGATTGTATGATCCAAGCGGCCTGGTGACGCCTGAAAAGCAGAAAGGGGCCATCCTGGTGCGCCGAGCATTCCAAGAAGCCAAAAGCAAAAGTTGCCCAGCTAAAGAGACATGGGACACAGCGCTCTCAGAGGGGCTCAGGAAAGATGCAATCCAGCTTTTTGAACAATATGTCCAGCTCTGCAAAGTCAAATTCACCAGGGCTGTAACTCCTTCATGCCATGCCGGTGAGCCGTGGGCAATTACATTCTCAGATGGGATGCCTAGGGAGCAGTGATGTACCTGAGGTGGAGCTCTGACCAAAATCCCATCATCAAGCTGGTGGAGTCCAAAGCCAAACTGACCCCTTTGGATCAGAAGGGAGATGCTGTGAAATCAGAGGTATGTGGAGCAGTGTTTGCTTCCCGCCTGAAGAGGTACTTGAGAGGCACAGCCGAATCAAGATTGGAAAGTGGTTCCATTTTGTCGACAGCCAGACAGTCCTTGGTGCAATCCAAAGAGAACTATGGCTATCAAACTTTTTTTGCAAATCGGATAGGAGAAATCCAAAGCAACTCAAGAGTCCAAGACTGGTGGTGGATCCCTGGTCCGCAAAACATTGTAGACCTAATCACGAGAGGAGGCGGGCCCAAACATCTTGACGAAGACTCAGAATGGCAGAATGGTCCAAACTTCCTGAGCTTTCCTGTAAGTAAGTGGCCGAAGAGGACCATGTCGAAGCAGAACAAGAGACCACCCGCAGGGTCAGCTATCTAGAGCCTTGTGGACATCAAACGGTTCAGCTGTCTAACCAGACTTGTTAGGACCATTGCTTGGATCTGGAGGGCAGCCAAAAGGTTCCTTGGACCAAAACGGACCCTGAACAGATCAAAGTGGGAGGCGGTCCCTTTAACCGGAGTCATCTCTGTCCGGGAAAGGAAAGATGTGCTGCGGGACCTTTTCCTTGCTGCACAAGAGGGCGCCAATTTCCCAAGCACTACGACAGACAGGCTTGTGGTCTACAACGAACAGGACTCTGGGCTTGTTGTCTGTGGTGGAAGAGTGCAGGGTTTCAAAGGAGACAGTGCCGCCATTCCCCTCTTGCCTTGCGACTCATGGGTGTGTACGTTGCTAGCTCGAGAGTCTCATAGTGAGGGTCATGACGGAGTGGCTGGAATCCTGCTCAAGATGAGAAGAAAGTCCTGGGTTGTAAGAGGAAGGAGGATAGCCCAAAAGGTCGTTAACAGCTGTCTAGTCTGCAGGAAGGCAAAAGCAAGGAAGTGCCAACAAGTGATGGGTGACTTGCCGCCTGAGAGGACTGAACCTGCAGCACCTTTTGAATATACCTCGGTGGACCTTTTTGGACCCTACCAGGTGAAGGATGATGTAAGGAAAAGAGTGACCCTGGAGGTCTGGGGTGTGGTCTTCTGCTGCATGGCCAGCAGAGCCATCCACACCGAACTGGCAAGCTCTGTGTCCACTGAAGCGTTCCTGATGGTCTACCAAAGGTTCACAGCAATCCGGGGGCATCCAAGAAAGATCTGGTCAGACCTGGGTACCAACTTCATAGGTGCAGAGCCAGTCCTGGAAGAACTGTACAGGTTCTTGGACAGCCAGAACAAGTCTGCCTTGGAGGAGACTGCTGCGAGGAATGGAACTGTGTGGGCGTGGAAGATCCATCCTGCTGATTCCCCACACAGGAATGGTGCTGCAGAAGCTGCTGTGCGCACCGTGAAGAAGGCGCTCCAGAGTCTTGGGAAGGAGGCTGCATTGAGTTACAGTGAGTCTCACACGGCTCTGTACTTGGCAGCCAACCTTGCAAATGAGCGGCCAATTGATGCCAGGATTCAGAGCCGGGAAGACTGTATTCAGTATGTAACACCAAATTCCCTCTTGCTTGGACAAGCTTCTCAAAGTGGAGACGTCAAGACCTTTGACTTTACCAGCTACCCCTACAACAGACGCAGGGCGATGCAATCGGAAGTGACCAAGTTCTGGAAGAGCTGGAGTCAACTGACAGGTCCCAATCTTTTTGTGAGAAGCAAGTGGCACACCACAGAGAGGAATGTCGCTGTTGGGGACATTGTCTGGCTGTGTGACCAAAACGCAATGAGGGGACAGTTCAAACTTGGCAGAGTCATCAGTGCCAATCCAGACAGCATGAGTTTGACTTGGAAGTGGCGACCTTCCCATTATGTCTACAGGAAAGATTGAGTGGGAGGTGTCGAGTCAAACTGGGGTTTTAAATTTCACTTGTGGGATTTTAAGAGGAAAATATATACACGGGGAAAAAAAAACTGGGAAAAAAGGGTGGTGACGCTTTCACTTTAAATCGGGAGCAGCAGATTAACCAGCTGAAGTCAATCAAGGTCAAATCAGCGCGACGCAGAGGATATTAGGTGCCTAATTAAGCTCCAAGCAGGTACGAGAGAGTAATTGAAACGGCAGCAAACGCTGGAAAGAACTCGCTCGTGTTGCTGTTTGTGGAGTGTTGTGCGAGATCTGAGTCTACAAAGTTTGGAGAGGCAGCCGGTAGGAGAATGAACTTTAAATCTTACTTCCTTCGAAGTCTGCTGCTGCTCCTGCATCGTTGGTTTGTGTTTTTAGTCATTGAAATCAGTATTTTGCGCATGGTGGTGTTTGTACTGTTGTTGTGTGCATTTTGCTGAACACTTGTGTGTTCTATGTTTGTCTTTGAAGGTTTTTTACCTATCTGCTAATGGCCAATGGCTAAATGACAAATGGAAATAAAAAGAAAAAAGGAAAAGTGGAAACATAGCTACTGCCTAGGACTCAGTCATTCAGCAACTCAAGTGAAATCCAGTTACCCACACCTCCATGTAGACAGCTCAGTCCCTTTTTCAAGTTGGGGAATAGCACAACCAACCAAAAACTCAGACAACTTGACAGAAATTTGAGGACGCCATTTTGGAAGACAGAAGTAGCTGTGTCTATTAATAAATAAGTCTATGGTAACAAGTCCTCTCAGAGTGATTCGTTAATTTTCTCGTGGCCGCGCATCGGGACTGTTGCATAGGCTCGTCCAAGTAAACAGAAATGATTCGTTCATTTCCCGACTCGGTCTTTCGACGAGTCTTTGGATCCTTTTTTCACGTGACCCGCATTGTATTTTTTAGTAGAGGAAAGTTTCCTCATTCCCTTTCACGTGGCCACTGTAAGACGTGAATGATATTCGCTCAAGTCATCATACTGACTGGTTTTGTTATTTTCACTTTACATTTACACTTAGTTTACATTTACATTTATTTATTTAGCAGACGCTTTTATCCAAAGCGACTTCCAAGAGAGCTTTACAAAGTGCATAGGTCACTGATAATAACAAGATAGCCCCAAAGCATTTTAGGTAGCCAAAAACAGAAATACACATTGTGAACAACCAAAAATAAGTGCTAAAGGGAAGAAACCATAAGAGCATGTAGTTAAGCAAATTACAATTGCACAACATGAATCTCTAAGTGCAAGTGTACCTGTAGGAAAGCAATAAAAATAGGATTAAATGCAATACAACAGTACAAATCAGCAGTTGTACTCCCGGAACAAGTACGCCTTGAGCCTTCTCTTGAAGGTTGAGAGACAGTCTGTGTCTCTGATGGAGGTTAGGAGTTGATTCCACCACTGGGGAGCCAGGCAGGAGAAGAGCTTGTGTTGGGACCGGGCGGTCTTGAGCAGTGGGACCACCAGGCGGTTGTCTGAAGAAGACCGTAGGTGGCGGGTGGGGGTGTAAGGCTGCAGGAGAGACTTGATGTAGTCGGGTGCAGTCCCGTTCACTGCTCGGAAGGTCAGTACCAGTCAGTTTAGTGCAGTATAATTGTTTGCTGTAATAATTAAATGCTAGTGTGATAATAAATGAAAATGTAAAACCATACAAACTGTCATGTTGTACTGTTTTTAATAGAGGAGGTTTTTCTTAAAAAAATATATGATCTGCCACACAAATATATGATCTGCCACACAAATGTGCAATTCAAGTAAAATGATCTTATATTATATGGAAAATTCTGTGTAAGAAACACTTGATTTAAGTCTGTGAACTTTGAGTGACATTGTCCATAGGAGGGGGCCATGCAGCAAGTTCACAGTTCACACCAATTGAAAGAGGTCAGGTTACACATGTAGGGCCTACTGCACTTAATGTTGGTGCCAAATAAGTGTGGCAATTTAAAACCTCTAATGAGGCTCTTGTCAAAATTATGACAAATTCATTTATTATCACACTAGCATTTAATTAGTGAGTAGGTCACCACGCGGATGGCATGCCCATCGGAACACTCGTACTCGAGTATTTTGTTTTTAACTAAAGTGTTGTCTCATGTGAGGCAGTTGTTTTTGTTTGTAATAAATAATCAAGTGTGATGATGAAGTACGGTATGGTTATTTTGTACCATTTCTTAATTGAATTTACAGAACAATTACTATACCGTGATATATACTGTAACCGTGATATAAAATTACTCATACCGTAATAGGAGATTTTGGCCATATCGCCCACCCCTACTAGCCAGCTATCCAGCCATGTCATTGTCCCCAAATCAAGATTTTATGAACTAAATAATCGACATGTCATGTTGGCCGTAGCCTGTATGAAGTAGATTGACAAGACCAGCGAAGTGGATAGCGAATGGGATGTAAGATGAGCGGTTACGTGACACTGACACAGTAAATTCATAAAAATAACATTTTCCAAATAGGTTAAATGACATATTGAAGTCACTCATTGTTGTAATTACATGTTAGCTTGTTATAGTCTTAAACAATTGTAAACGGAGGCTTTGACTGTGTCCCTATTATGGTTACTTATTTCAGACACTTTGTACAAGGTCATACTATGTAGCCAGCGCAATAATTTACAACGGTGAACAGACAGTTTTGCTGGAACTTATAATGTAGGTTATCACCTGATAATGAACACCCCTGCAGCCAATCAGAATCGAGGTATTTGGCCATTCAATACAGGGCCATTTTGACTTGTCAACCCATAAATGATCTGGTATGGTGTAAGGGTCTGGAAGCGTATTGCCATCAGCTAGTACCAATTTTCGCATGTACTCGAACTTGTAATCAAACCTAGAACTGGGCTCGGATTATATGGTTTGAAATTGTTTGGAATAGAAGCTAAAATAGCTAGCTTCGCAAAACTTGAACCACACCAGCTTAAGTTTGTTCATTTTTTACATTTATTACATTTTATCAGTAGGATAATCAACCCATTCATAAGCAATGTCTGTTTTTAAGCACAGGCATTCTTATTTCATTAGAAAAGGTGTAACCTAGGCTGTTAGAGCAAACTGAATAACAAAAACATAATGTCCGGACCCTTTTCTTTTTCTCCAAATCCGGCCCTTAGGAATTGGGGAAAAAGTGATTGAAGAGGCGTGTTTTATTTCCCAGCATGCCTTTCAGCAGGACAAAAGGTGTGTGCGTGCGCGCAAACCAGTGGTACACCTCATACATTCCGAACCAGTCGCAAATGTGCAAGCTCTAGGAAAACCAAGGCATGGCTGACAAATCATGAGTATTTAGAAATCCAGAATATTTTGTTTTTTTGTTGAGTGACTTCTTCAACACTTAACATTTTGTAATATGAAGAAAAGATGAAGTGGGTTTTTTTTCTCCATTTGATTTGAAGATTGCTGACATGTGGACCATTTTACCAGCTTGTGTGTGTTATGGTTTGGCCAAAATTAAGAAAATAGTCATAAACCAATTTGTTGTTTAAATGTAAAAGAAGCTTTAAGTTTGGCTTGGATGAAAAAAACAAGACAACTGGAAGTGAAATATCAATTTATACGTTTCAACTGTACCCTTTTGATGAGCTCCAATACAAGCAAATTTCCTTTCTCCAAAGATGAGCAACTAATGTGTTTTCTGACACAAAATGTATGACAATTGTCCAGAGTGAATCGGGCTAATGCATCTTTGCTGCCATGCAACGTAATAATACAATTTCAAAAAATTTAAACAGTTTGTAGTGATGAGCTAGAGACAATGAGATCATGAGGTCTCACCAACCCCTATTGTTTTTGTCATGTCAAGTAGGTGGTGGGCCGAGTCCACGTATCTGCTTCAGTTTTTTTAAACGACCCCTTTGATGGAGGAGCTGGATTTTTGATATTATCAAGGTGGTTATTTTCTTTAAAAAAAAATGTTTGTTGGCACATCCAATTTTTGCACATTTTTCCTGTCGCTTAGTTCAAAGTTAGCAACTTTATCAGGCAATCGTCTCAACTACCTAACTCTCTGACCAACCAAAAGTTGTGTATCATCTTGTTAGCGAATCAAATGGTTCGTAACAGGATGATAGTAAAAACAACCTAGGTGACCGTGCGTCAAGTAGCTAGCCTAGTAAGCCTAGAAGTCTCAGCACCACAATGGTAGCTCAGTGAGCTTTAATTAAATACTTGCTTTCCGTGTCACTGTCTATCTTTAATTTACCTTATTTTCTTAATTTTTTTTATCAGTGTCGGAGATTACAACCGTTGAGCACTCACTGACCTGGAGATTTAGCTGGCTGTGCTCAGGATAGCCAAAAAACTAAAAGAAATATGAGAAAATGATTGAGACATTTTTATAATGAATACCATAATATGTAGCATGTTGAATGTGTTTATGTAGTCTTGGCTCTTCCTCTTGTGTTTACTGACTTAAAATTGACACTGGCTGACCCTGAATGGGGTAGCCCTTGCAAGTGATCCCCAAAAACCCTGTAAAAAGTAATACACAACATCCGAGTTGGACTGTTTTTAAACATCTGATGCTATGATGTGTTCCAGGTAGAGGGTGTAAGCCGTCTTGTGTCTACCTCTTGTTGAGTGTACTGTAGACTGAGCTGGCTGGTGAAGGGATCCTGAGCTGACTTGAGATGGCAGACTGAGCTGACTGGAGATGGGACCCTAAGCTGACTGGAGATGGTAAACTGAGCTGTCTGAAGATTATGTCAACATAATCAAACGAGTGATAGGTCTCGGTCTGCTCTAAAAGTTATTTCCCAACCTTTAAGTTAAAGGCTTTAACCTTCGTCAATGTCTTTCTTGCTCTGTCCTTAAACATCTAAAGATTGTTTTTTTAATCTCTTCACTCTATAGCCTTTATTGTACAAAAACATGGGAGCAGACACTGACGACTAGGGGGGCATGGTATTCTTCATCAGATTACAGGTCTTCTTTTTCCTGCCCATCCTCTGCCCTGCCCGTCCTGTCTGTGCTTTTAATAAGCATGCAATGTCTGTCAACACATTTTCAAATGAAATGTGGTGCACTTGAGATTGTAACAGCAAAATTGACTTTGCAGTAGGTTATTTGTATACACTGACCCCACTGTACATCTTGCCATACAAAATACAGAAAACCTTCTCCAGAGCTGCATTTTCACTCTTACGTGCTTTAGCTATATTTGTTGAGTAGGTGAAGTTACTAGGGCTGTCCCCGACTAAGATTTTCTTTGGTCGACCAAAACATCTGCAAATCGACTAATCGAACTTTGAAACGCAAAAAACAAAAAAACGTACAAACATTTTCCCGAAATGACTCAATGGCTGCTGGACATTGCAGATTCAGCCGCTAATAGCCTACTAATAATAAGACCTGTGTAACCAGTCCTGTTGTAACCGAATGCCGATGGTATTTAGTATCTCTTACAATGTACTACAAATTAAAAATATTGTTTGTTTAACATGCAAATCATCAGAACGCGCTTATCACTGCGCGCTTATCTCCGGCCAAGATTTTGTCTTGGCCGGAGAAGATAATTTCATTTGATTTGAATGTGATTCTTATAATAGGCATATTCCTTTTTCAAGGAGTGAAGTAGGGCTAGACCAACTTACGTTTTTCAGGTGGTAGGCCACATCATTTTCGACGTCGAACTATGAAAAATGAACCGTTGTTGGCAGAGTTTGCATTCAACGTTTTTCGAGCCACCCGGTACTTTGTAAATGTACTTTAATGAAATGCCGCCATACCACAGATGTCTTTACCATTTTGACTAATAACACCGACAAAGTAGGCTATGGCAAAGTTTGTAGTTCTGCAAGCGATTGTGCTTGTGCCGTGTGCAAAATTCCAAATCAAAACAAAGCGCAAATTAACGAAAGGGAAAACAGTAACACCTTTTCTTTTAAATTATATATTTTTAGAGTTGGTTTATTTGTCTTAAATAATATAATCTACAATTTCTGTTGACCATTTCGTTAATTCAGCAATGATGACACCAGCGGGAATCAGATCTCTCACTGTCATATGGCAGCTCGACTAAAACAATCTTAGTCGACCAAGAGCATATCGACCAGAAAATCGTCTAGTAGACCAAGTGGGGACAGCCCTAGAATTTACTGTAACACCCCTGTGAAATTCAGCATTACCTAGCACAGTGGTTCCCAACCCTGGTCCTCAGAGCACCCCTGTCCCGCATGTTTTATGCTGTGGACACGCTAAACGATTTTAAAAAATCGTATACGATTTTAAAACTGTGAGAGACCACAAACATGAGGACAAAAACTACTAGATTTAGCTGTTTTGCTCCTACAGTGTGTGTAGGAGCACACTCTTAACACACTCTTAACACACCTCACACCAAGGGAACATCTGATAAAATAATCTGCGGAAACCATTAAGATAATCGGGACATTACCTAGGATTGTCGGAAGGGCCAAAATCAATGAATGAAATTATCCTGTGGTGTGTACCCAGCATTAGATGTTTCCCTGTTCCAACACACCTGATTCAAATGAATGGTCATAAGCAGGCTTCTGCCTAGCTAGATAACGGCCCATTCATTTAAATGAGGTGTGTTGGAGCAGGGAAACATCTAAAATAGAGGTCTTCAACCCCGGTCCTCTGGGACCCCCCTGTCCTGCACGTTTTAGATGTTTCCCTGCTCCAACACACCTGATTCAAATGAATGGGTCGTTATCTAGTTAGGCAGAAGCCTGTTAATGACCATTCATTTGAATCAGGTGTGTTGGAGCAGGGAAACATCTAAAACATGCAGGACAGGCGTGCCCTGAGGACCAGGGTTGGGAACCACTGACCTAGCATATGGTTCTGAGGTGCTGAATTTAAGTTGAATCTTTCCACTGCTTTTTCTGCAAGAATGCTTTCCTTGCTGTCAAAATTATGCAAATGCAATGGACTCTGAACAAACTGGACCAACTAGCTTCAGTAAATGGGTAGATTAAATCTTTTGGTTTGCTACCTGCATGCATACAGCATGATTGCAACTACTTGTGGCCTTGAATACACTGCTAGCAATACAATTAATTGTGCACATGCATGTGTTATGCTAATGAGTTTCATTTTCCAATTGTGCAGAGATGTCAATATGTATTGAAAAGTGTTACTGATGTGGTATACCTACTCTTGACCAATTACAATTACGTATGTCATTGATTCATGTCATTATTATATGTTTAGGGAACACACACAAAACAATACTGTACATTTATTTGAACAAGGTTCTATACATTTCATTATCACTTAACTGTTAACTTGTTCTGGTGACTAATAGCAGCGCAATAATATAACAAATATGCTTGTTTAAGTGGAATGTTGCAATGTTTCTTTAGAGAATACCTGAATTAGCCATTTGTTTGACTTTTTTCCATACATTTGAAGCCCAGTCGACCCCTGACAATATACCGGCTCACCAAAATGCACATGTAAATGTTTACTTCCTACTTTACTCGCCTTGACTATCGGGGTATACGATTGGTGGATTTTATGAAGGTGTCTTGTATATGAGCTCTTATTGGATGCGGACCATAGTTGTCCGGAAAACATGCCTGTGTCGATAAAGAAACTAAATGTTTGTTCCTTGAAAACTTTGCAAGAACTGGACATGCCAACAAATTTATAGGTTGTAGAAAAGTTTTTAAGCGATACAGAAAAATCCTCCATCGCCAAGGATCGTTCAAATGCACGATTTTGAGCTTTGGCCCACTACCTCAAGTTGAAGATACTTTTCAATAGGTTGCAGTTTTGGACTGGAATTTTGCCCTGGTGCAGTTCAGAACATGTCATGTGTTAACAATCAAAGACTGGTTTAGATTCTTCTTTCCAAGAAGTGGAGATTGACTTGTCTGTCTGCTACTAAGACAGTGCGATTAAGAGCCTTCACCTCTCCAATTCTGGGGTCTGGTCTAATTTCAAACAGGTTGATGATCTGGAAAGAAAAAAGAGAAAATGTTTCCTTCACAAATCAAGTTTAGTTAAGGGACTCTTATTAATTCAAAATGTCTTGCAATAGACACCACTCCGCCAAAGCCAAATCTATCTAAAGGAAAAAACGTCATGTCGTAGAGCAGGGGTACAGCACATACAATGCAAGGCATGGAACATAGGATATAAATCCCCCGATGGACAGGAAATCAAACTTAGAGTGTAGGATATTTAACACTAGAAGCGCCAAGCCGGTTTTACCTACTAGAAGAGCGGTTAGGGAGTCTTCAGACATGGACCTTGTTATGGTCACTAGATTCTAGCTTCTTGTACAGAGCAAAGCCACGGTCAGAAAATGAACGTGCCTTTGGCAGTCTGTCATTTGCAATGTATTAGCTAAAGGATGTCAAATATGTTGCGAGTTACACTGCAGTTGGTCTATAGTAGCCTGACATTATCAACATTTTATAGTCAGCTGACAATGATCATGTCGTTGTCCCCTGTCAAAAGTATGAACGCACAGGGACATCATAAACATTCAATGGTCTTATTGATCCGGTTATCCTGACCAAACATGTATTGTTCTACATTTATTGTTCAAGTATTGCAAAAATGAGAGGCAAGTGTAACTTGTTTGGAAATTATTCTGCAGAAATTGTTTATTTTATTATTACTGTAACATTGGGTCCCAGTGTGGATCTCGGGTTACGCATGAACTGAAGCACATTATGTGTGCAAATTAAATGGGCATCTCTCTAATAATGCCAGGAATCTCTGTTGGTCTGTTTGTCTGTAATAATGCCAGGAATCTCTGTCTGTGTGTGTGTGTATTTTTTTTAATGGGATTTTTAGGCTAGCGAGTTTCCCACGATTATCTTGAGAACCGGGGACTTTGCAAAGCATATATTTTGCAAGTGTCCATTTTATAATCCAATGGAGTGCAGTGTCACGTTTGACATTGTTTGAATAAGCATTTTGACATTTCCAAAAGATCATTTGCCGCCAGTTTCGCAATTCATCATTTTCAGATACTATATAATGTTGAGCTCGTACTATACGCTTCACTAAGCATTTGGACTAATGTGCACTTGAGGTAGGAGGTTTTACGATAACTTCAGTGAATTTGGTTTCGTTAATGAACTAATGCAATTAACCTATCCTTAACCCTGCCGTCCTCCAGAACTACAGACCGGTATCACTGTTACCCTTCTTCTCTAAAACAATTGAACGTTCTGTATCTAACCAACTGTCTAACTTTCTTTCTCAGAACAACCTGGTTGACCCCAACCAATCGGGCTTCAAGACCGGCCACTCCACAGAGACTGCCCTCCTTTCAGTCACCACTGCCCTCCAGTCTGCCAGAGCGGCTTCGAGGTCATCCGTCATCATTCTGCTGGACCTTTCTGCGGCGTTTGATACGGTTAACCACCAGATCCTGCTCTCCAGACTTTCTGAGATGGGGATCACTGGCACTGCACTCCAGTGGATCTCATCCTACCTGTCGGGAAGATCATACCAGGTCTACTGGGGAGGCAAAGTGTCAGACCCTCGCCAGCTTTCCACTGGTGTCCCACAGGGCTCCGTCCTTGGACCCCTCCTCTTCTCTCTGTACACCACCTCACTTGGACCAATCATCACCTCTCATGGCTTCTCCTACCACTGCTACGCTGACGACACGCAGCTGTACCTATCGTTCCCCCCGACCGATCCGGGGATCTCAGCCAGGATTGAGGCCTGCCTCACAGACATCTCCGCCTGGATGACCGAGCACCACCTCCAGCTGAACCTTGCCAAAACGGAACTTCTCATCATCCCGGCCAAACCCTCCATCTCCCACGACCTCTCAATCACCCTGGGATCTGCGACGGTGACCCCCTCATCCTCTGCCAGGAACCTTGGGGTTACCATGGATGACGAGCTCTCCCTCACGGCCCACATTGCTGCGGTCTCCCGGTCGTGTAGATTCACCCTCTACAACATCCGGAAGATCAGGAGATACCTGTCTGAGCACTCCACCCAGCTGCTTGTCCAAGCAATGGTCCTCTCCAAGTTAGACTACTGCAACTCGCTGCTCGCCGGTCTCCCAACCCGTCCTCTTCAGAGGATCCAGAACGCAGCGGCCCGCCTGGTCTACAATCTACCCAGACGCTCCCACGTTACCCCGCTCCTCATCTCCCTCCACTGGCTACCCATAACGGCCCGCATCAGATTCAAGACCCTGGTACTGACCTTCCGAGCAGTGAACGGGACTGTACCCGACTACATCAAGTCTCTCCTGCAGCCTTACACCCCCTCCCGCCACCTACGGTCTTCTTCAGACAACCGCCTGGTGGTCCCACCGCTCAACACCGCCCGGTCCCAACACAAGCTCTTCTCCTGCCTGGCCCCCCAGTGGTGGAATCACCTCCCCACCTCCATCAGAGACACGGACTGTCTCTCCACCTTCAAGAGAAGGCTCAAGACGCACTTGTTCCGGGAGTACAACGGTACTTAGGAATGGTTTGTTGAACCCAACGCTAGTTTCCTCAAGAATCACAATGACTCTTGCTTAGACTGTTGCTCTTGTTGGTTAGTGGTGGCTGATTTAAACTGTTGTATTATATTTAATCCTATTTTTATTGCTTTCCTACAGGTACACTTGCACTTAGAGATTCATGTTGTGCAATTGTAATTTGCTTAACTACATGCTCTTATGGTTTCTTCCCTTTAGCACTTATTTTTGGTTGTTCACAATGTGTACTTCTGTTTTTGGCTGCCTGCAATGCTTTGGGGCTATCTTGTTGTTATTATCAGTGACCTATGCACTTTGTAAAGCTCTCTCTTGGAAGTCGCTTTGGATAAAAGCGTCTGCTAAATGAATAAATGTAAATGTAAATTAACAAAGGCATTTGCAATTAAATAAAACTAAGTGCTTAATGCACCGGAGTTACTACAGTAAGGAAAATTTTGTACAAAGCTAGCTGTCACAAGTCAAAACTATATGAATATACCAAGCCAAAAACAGGCATAAGACTGAACATTGGGCCTCATTCACAGATATCTTCCTAAGTTATTTCTTACGTTTGTTCTTAAGAAAGTTCCTAAGAAAAGTCCACGTGTGATACATGACGTGTTCCTAAACAGCAGAATTTTTCGCAGGTGTGGTTTTAGAATGATGAATCCCAATATGTCGTAAATTGAAAGCTTGCTCCTATTTAGCCTAGGTAAACGCCCCGTTAATTCCCATAAAAGGGCATGAGATGGCAGGGCCGTGTTCACGCTCAGAGAAATATCGAAAAGACGTGGTAAAGACGGTGGAAGCCTTGACTCCAAAAGACAGAAAAACTTTAGTAATTCTGAAGTGGATGTACAGCTGCAAGAAGTTAACGACAAACGACACATCATATTTAGTAGCGTCAGCGGTGGATACAAAGCAGTAAATAAAACCGATGCATGGAATGCAATTAGTCATGCAGTGAACGCTGTATCTGGAGAAGGGCGCAGAACTGATTGAAGAGAAAGAAATGGTTTAACTTTAATCTGACTTCTGAAGCAAAAAAACATATTTCAAAACATGGCCTAGAAGACAGTTGCGAAAGCTCCTTATAAGGGCACGCAACAGCAGTGACGTGTGCAGTCAGATTCGACACAATTAGGAAAGCAACAGGGAACGCAAGTTATGTCCAAGCGAAAAACAACCGGTGCACAGGTACATCGGTGCAACATCGCACCAGTGAGATGAGCAGTGGAATTGTTCTCCACTTGATCTAACAGTGTGCACACTAAGCAAGGTTAATTATTATAATTATTTAAATCCGAGGATGTCTGTTATGGCAAGCCGTTTTATCATTTAACCAATGAATTCTTGATATCCAAAATTCGAATTCTTGATATCCAAAATTCGAATTCTTGATGTGAAAAATACAATTCTAAGCTTTTTAACTAAGTATGACAAGCCATTTTATCATTTAACCAATGAATTGTTGATATCCAAAATGCAATTCTGGATATCGAGAATTCATTGGTTAAATGATAAAACGGCTTGCCATAGTCTGTAGACTTAACGTGAACGCAATCACCAACGATTTCTCATAACTTCATTAACACTTCAAACACGGAGAGTTTTCTTAAATGCCATTCCTTTGATCCTTGTGGTTATTTAAGGAATCGCATTTGAGACAACTCTGGCCGATTTACGACTGCTATTTCGAGTTCGGAAAGTCTTCTGAATTTCAGAACAAATCCCAGATGAGAGAACTTTCATGAATGCCAAATGTTTTCCTAAATCCAATTCAGAAGAAATTCCTTCTTAAATTCTTCTTAACTGCGTTCAAGAATGAGGCCCAATGTTCGTAAGAATTTAGTATAGTAAAGGGCTTTATATGCTACTCCGACTCAGTTTACGGATGGTGGGCGGACTGATACGATACTCTTTTCCGTTTTTGGTTCTCGATGGGCTGTGGGTGCTGAAAACAATTCACCGCCAGAAGAGTAGGTGGCGCAACGGTAATGATGTCGTTAGCGGACCAATTACAGCCAAGGAGGTATCCGTAACTATCCGAAATTAGGACGGATAGTTAGGAAATTCAGGAGGTGCACGTCAAGCTCGGAGAGGGCGTTCCACCTAGACGAAGGCATTCCCATGTGTCAGTTTTTTGGAAAATGGAGTACCCTAAATCGACCTTAAGGCTGGGAGTTGCTGGACAAATTCTCTACTTGATGGGTCTCACACCTCATTGTGTAACTTACTGTCGCATTGCTAGTCATATGTTGATAGGTAAGGGTCAAGATGTGGTCTGATCGGTACAAAGTGAATTGTGAAGCATTGTTCTTTGGATTCTTCATCTCCTGAGGGCTTCTCCTCAGTTCAGCTCTCCTACTCCTTCTCTTTCCTCACCTCTTACTCTTTCTCTCTCTGATTTACAATGATCAAGGTTAGTCATTTTGTAACATGTTTGCCTTGTAATTGATTTAATTAAAGGGGTCATTGACTGGGCTTTTGGGGGTATTTCACACTGTTCCTTAAGGTCTCCGAGTAGGGTATGTAACATTGGTTGGGCTGAACTTTTTCATTGAACTTACTTTGACCAGACTGGCTCTGATTTAACCCAAAGACTCAAATAACTGTAATTCCAGCATATTTGGTTAATGTTAATACACTGTTTACCCCTCTTCCTTAAATCATAGCAGAATAGTTTTGGTTGTTTGGCCAAATATATTAAAAGCCTTAACAGTATCCTTGATCAATTGTCGTGTCTTGTATATGCAAATGCTAGCAGTCTAGCTAACACTGACTCCACGGGCATGGCAGATGTTTGTCTATACCGTAGCGTAGAAGATCCCTGAGCAGTTCGACCCTCAATTACACATTTGCGTGAACCATTTCACCAAGGACGGGTTTGAAAACCTGGGACAATGTAAAGCAGGATTTGCTATGAAGCTGTTGCTGAAAAGAGGGGCATTCCGATCTTATGTTCATCACAACTGCAAGCTGTAGTATGATTTTGTCGGTAACAGTTATTAGCAATGCTAACGTATCCTGTATCTAGCACCTGCCTTTCACCAGTTCTTTCAAATAGAAAATCTAGACAGGCGTTAGCAATAGGCTAGACTGCTATTCGTTTTCTGGCCATTTTTTCCTGAAGCTTCCCTTCTAATGCCGACTACAGCTAGTCTAGCTAGAGTCATTTGCTAAGTAAGGTATGTTGATTTGTTTAGAAACTTATTTAGCATTCTACCTATGCTAGATACAGGAGACGTTAGCATTGCTAATAGGCTAACTACTAACGAAAAAAATCATACTTACAGCTTAGGTTTGTGATACGGTTGGAACAGCACCTCTTTTCAGCAACAGCGGCTTATCAAATCCTTCTTTAAATTGTCCAAGGTTTTCATTAGGATTCCTCCATCAGGAGGAACCTTATTGTAATTGTTGGTATTATTAGGGTTCCTCCGGTAGGAGGGAACCTATTGTTTTTGTTAGTATTCTTCTTATTATTATTATTAGGGTTCCTCCGGTAGGAGGAAACCTATTGTTTTTGTTAGTATTCTTATTATTATTATATTTCTCAGCTAAATGGCCCAATAGCTCAAAAAGTCTTGGCCCGATTTTTTCCAATTTGGCCCAATGATACAACAGGTCACTCATTATTACCAGTCGGCTAGTGGCCCAAGTACGCCCATAGGTGGCGCTATAAAACATGCCCAAAGTCTTCGTGATTTCCCCAGCGGCACATAGGTCCAAAATGCCTGTAAATTGGTAGACATGCCTTATTTCTCATGGGGAACAAAAAAGCCTCAAGAACCCATATTGTCATACTCATGGAATTTCTTGTACTGTCCAAATTTAGTACAAACTTCAAAACCCTTCTCCTCATGAACCACAGATCCAATCGACTTGAAATTTGTTACAGATGTGTGGAATACATGTTTTTATAAAGGGTCCAATTGAATAAGAAATGCAATACAAAATGGCTGAAAGGGGTGTATTTATGTAAATGTGCATATTGCCTCACTATCTTCGTGTCAATAAATCAAATATAATTTTGACTGATGGTTTTCCAAACCTCATTGGCTTCGAGATAACATTATTCTGAAATAGTACCATGTGCAATTTAATGCAATTTGACATTGAAATGTCAACCGTTTCTTAACCTTTGTCCCAAAGCTGACCAAAGCTAATACTCTGCCCTTTCTAATCATACATTCTCAACAGTTGGTGTGTAGTAGAGAGGATAGAGAGACTGACTTGTAACCTTATGCTCATGAGTTCAAATCCCCATTCGGCCTATTGTTGTTGGCCAAACATTAAGTCGTTTTGCTTTCTTTTTGTCCAACTCTTGACCTTCTACATTGTACATTTTTCTAATATTATGCCCTTTTTGCAGAGGAACCCGCATCGCTGCTTGCAGCTATATTTTATTGTACATTTTATTTAATTCAAATTCCACTTAGTACTGCTAGTTTGTGCACCCTTAGTATAGATAGTACACATATTTAAATTTTTGGTTCCTATATGTTTATTGTATGCACCTTCCTGCCAAAGTAAATTCCTTGTCTGTGCAAACCTTGTCTGGGACAATGGGATGACTGGGTTGCTGCTGTAAAGAATAGCTTACTCGTAGTAAAAAATAAAGTTTGTTTGAGGTGCCATAACTTGTCATGGAAGGGAATTTTAAATCATGCCTAGCATCAGTGGCGATGTGTCCTGGCTTGGGTTACTGAAATGAATTTGCACAACAGGTCCACCTAAACAATCAATTTACTTCATTAAAGATAACTCTGACACTACCATGTCTAGACTACAAGTAGTGGTGAACCTGTCTTGTTTTGCAGTGGTTTACACAGTCTCGCTAAACAGATGATCAGAATGTTGTTATGGGCTCAAATAAACATGCATTGCTATGTATAAACCATTTTGTCAGAATAAAAAAAAAAAAACTATGCCTCTGACCATGGACGGATTAAGAAACCATGGGCCCTTGGGCCTGGATGTGTTTGTAGCCCACACAAACCTCTCTCTTTCTTGAAAAATTACCATCATAGGCTTAATAATATATCTTCAATAAATAGTGTGTTGGGGGTGCTTAAACACAGCTCTAATGCTATTGTTTTGCACTTGCTTTTTGGATTTCTCCCTACAAAGTTGAAGGGCCCATATTGCATGGAGTACTCAGCCCCTCTAAAGTCCTATAGATAAACTGAGGGGACAAACACTCACTTGAAAGGTATCATGAAGGTTTCTTTCTTGTGACATCTTCAAAGTAAATGTTTAGGCTATTTAAAATTTTAATCAGTAGGACTTTTGGGGCCCTGTTAAAGACATTAATGACTTAAGCCTAGCATATACCGGCTACGGCGCATATCATCATATCAATACCCTAGTACATCAAGTTAATAACAGCAACGATACGCCCAGGCTCTGGGTTATGGGCCCCCTGAGCTCATGGGCCCCTGGGCCTGGTAGGCCCGTTGGTTAATCCATCCCTGCCTCTGACTGGTTTTGAACCTACAACCCTTTGCTTACCAGCACAACATCTCAGCTAATTGAGCAATTCCCAGGCATGGAATACACAAAGTTCAATAACTGGATAATAAAAAAGCTGTTTTTCCAATGGCGAGCATCGTCAGATCTGGTCCAAGTTCAAACAGCTATAATTCAGTCATATTTTGACATATCAAGGTAGAACTTAGCATGGTACTTCAAAGGCATGTCACCTTAAAGCCTATTAGGTTTGAACCACCCTTCAAAAATACATTTGATTTAGTGACACAAACATATTGAGGCAATGTGTACATTTACATAAATACACCCCTTTCAGCCATTTTGTACTTGATTCAATTGCCTTAAGTAACTTTTCTAAATACGTCAATGATACATATCTGTACAAAATTTCAAGTCAATTAGACCTTTGGTTCAAGAGAAGAGGAATTTTGAATGTTTTCCAAAATTATCACTGTACAGGAAAATCCATAATGGCGGACCTTATGGGTCCTCAGGCTTTTTTGTTCCTCGTGAAAACTGAGGCATGCACACTAAGTTTCAGAAGAATTGGAGCAATGGGGTGGAAATGCCATCACTTTGAAAATGTGACTTTTGGGCATGGCCTGTGGCGCCCCCTTTGGTCCGATGTGGCCCATATTTGGTGTGGGGGTACCCACTTGGATGTAATATCAATATGCCAAATTAGAAAATGTATGACAAGGGACTTTTTGAGATATTGGGGCGCAAGGAGAAGAAAAATTATAATAAATATAGCTGCAAGCAGCGATGCGGGTTCCTCCGCAAAATATTATAAACATGTACACTGTAGAAGATCGAGAGTTGGACAACAAAAAAGCATAACTACTTCATGTTTGGCCAACAACAATAGGCTGAATGGGGATTTGAACTCAACACTCATAAGGTTACAAGTTAGTCTCTATCCTCTCTGTTACACACCAACTGTTGAGACTGTATGAATAGAAAGGGCAGAGTATTAGCCTTGGTCAGCTTTGGGACAAAGGTTAGGAATTTCAAGGTGAAATTGCATGAATTTGTGCAGGGTATTTCAGAATGATGTCATCCTGTTTAACTAAACAGATAATCAAAATTATGACAGGCCAAAATATAATGGCTGGATTCCAACCTAATACTTTATACTTTACAGGTCACCATCCCAGCCCATTGAACTATTATCAGTGTTGAGTATTGTCATGTTCAGTTACTGTATTAAAAAGTAAGCTGTTTCTCCTGTGGTGAGCGTTGTTAGATTCAGCCAACGTTGAAACTGCTCTAATTCAATCATATTATGACATACCAAGGTGAAATTGTTTGTGGTACTTCAGAATGATGTCATCCCATTGAACTAAACAGATAATCAAAATTATGAAAGGCCAAAAGATAATGGCAGGATTCCAACCTACGACCTTATACTTTACAGGTCACTATCCAAGCCCATTGAGCTATTCTCAGTGTTCAATATTGTCATGTTCAGTTACTGTATTAAAAAGTAAGCTGTTTTTCCTGTGGTAAGCGTTGTTAGATTCAGCCAAAGTTGAAACTGCTTATACATTTCCTATAACAATGGGACAACAGGATGACTGGGTTGCTGCTGTAAAGAATAACTTACTTATAGTTTTTATAAAAGGTTGTTTGGAGTGCCATAACTTGTCATTGAAGGGAATTTCAAATCATGCCTAGCATCACTGGGGATGTGTCCTGGCTTAGGTTACTGAAATTAATTTGTGTAACAGACAAGGAATCCACCTGAACAATCACTTTACTTCATTAGAGATAACCATTAGCGTTATCTCTACCATGCGTAGACTACAAGTAGCTAGCTACTGTGGTGAACCTGACTTGTTTTGAAGTGGTTTACACAGTCTCGCTAAACAGATGATTGGAGTGTTGTGATGGGCTCAAATAAACACGCATTGCTATGTTTTACAACCGGAGGATTTATCTGAAGACTAGAAACCGTTTTGTCAAAATAAAAAATGAAAAACCATGGAATACACAAAGTTCAATAAAGATAATCAAAAAAGCTGTTTCTCCAATGGCGAGCAGATTTGGCCCAATTTCAAACAGCTGTAATTCAGTCATATTTTGACATATCAAGGTGAAACTTTGCATGGTACTTCAAAGGCATGTCACCTTAAAGCCTATTAGGTTTGAACCATCCTTCAAAAATACATTTGATTTAGTGACACAAACATATTGAGGCAATGTGGACATATACATAAATACACCCATTTCAGCCATTTTGTACTTGATTCAATTACCTTAAGTAACATTTTTAAACACGTCAATGATATACATATGTACCAAATATCAAGTCAATTAGACCTTTGGTTCAAGAGAAGAGGAATTTGGAATGTTTTCCCAAATTATCACTGTACAGGAAAATCCATCATGGCAGACCTTATGGGTCCTTGAGGCTTTTTTGTTCCTCATGAAAAATGAGGCATGCACACCAAGTTTCAGAAAAATTGGAGCAATGGGGTGGAAATGCAATCACTCTAAAAAGTAGACATTAGGGCGTGGCCTGTGGCGCCCCCTATTGTCTGATGTGGGCCAGTCTGTGTTTGGGCCGTAGTTGTGGCATGTTGTATCAATATGCCAAATTTCAAAACTTTTTACCAATGTGTTCATGAGATAAATTACTACAATAACTAGAGAGCATACAATTTCTGGGGAAATTGTGAGGGTGTGCTTGCGGCTGCCCCAGCTGCCCATAGTCTCCTGGTGTTTAAATATTTAAAAAAGCATTTAAATGTATGACTGCAGTTCTGACCATTGTGTTCCCTTGATGTTAATTTTGTAAAAATTACATGTATTGCTCAGATGCAGGAGAGGTGATACTGGTAATGAGGAGGCCAAATGTAGCTCATGAAGATGCAGCGCTAGGTAACTTATTAAATTGTAATCAGATATAAACAACTTGTTGGTTGCCACAAGAGGAAGACACAGCATTTGCTTCTTTAACATCTTAATCCTCTCGAGGCAACTGTTGCACCTGGTTATGAGGTTGTAGGCTATGGGACATCTAATATTGCATTTGTCTAATTATGTGTAGGACCGTATTTCTCAAGTGGTAGGACGTTTTGATTCATAAGAGCATCTAAATGTAGCCTATCAACGTCAATATATTAATGTTTTCTGTTATTTTAAAGCAAGCTCAGAGACATATGAATGTAGAGTTGGTCGCTATATGGAGTAGCCTACCGTATAGCCTACACCGTGAGCTGAGCTCGCAATGCCTAGCCTACGTGACGCCGCTTTTTATGACACACTTCAAAGATGTGGTACCATTTAACCCTGTAAGACCCCATGGTTGTAAAATTACAACGGCACTTTGAACGGTCTTATTGCTCTTTTTTTTACATTATGGGTGGCTCTTAAAAGAGCCGTTGTTGTGTGTGCTGTGGCTAGCACAGGATTCGTCGGAGACCGTCTTGGATGTTTCCCAAGAACACATTGTTTCCAACGTGATCAAGGTGGACACCGTCGGGTCGGTACATCCCCACGAAACCGTGTCGTATTTGGGGGTGTTGAATGCTCCCCATCCCACGGTCGGCCAGGAAGCTAGACACCGCTGCGTTGACGTCTTGCCCTGTCGATACCAGAAGCGCTGGTGCTCCTCTGATACCTCCAGACGCAGCGTTCCAGGATATCCGAAAACACCAGCAGAGTGTTTGAGAACATCTCCATGATGGCCCCCAGGTCTCGCTTCATCCGCCTCGTCAGGTCCAGCCCGGTCACTTGGCTGAGGTCGTTTCCCCCGACGTGGAGCACCATTATGTTCGGGCTGGGAAGCATGCAACGCTTCTCACGGAGCTTAGGCACAAGGTCTGCCCACCTCATGCCCCTCACCCCTACCTATTCAATATGGCACTCCAGTGCAAGGTCGGGGTACAGTCCGACCTCCTCCGCGTGCCGCGCAAGCCAGTAGATCAACGAGCTGCCAACGATCCAGACGTGGGGACGACTTTGGTTTTCCATGGTGTGATATGATCCAACATCCAACATCTGCCTATTATATACTAGCTGGCTTCCTGCTTCTTCTTTTTCAAACAATGCAAGGCTAACATCTGCCTGTTTATTTGCTCCCTATGTCTGTGTTGTTTTTATTCACAATATTCCCATTGGTTGGCCTAGAAGACAAATAGCTCTCTATTATTTCTGAGACACTTGCGTACTATTTTGTAATTTTACCGCCCTGAATGGCATCATTTGAGTAATGATGGCAAGCGCAGGCTTATTGATTAGACTACTTAAAAAACGTTATGTTTCATTATGCAAGATAGAGGAGTCTAGTTAGAAAAGGATTTAGGAGTTGTATTATTACATTACCCTATTGTATTGATAATTTTTTAGTAAACTCAAACCTTTCTTTTGTTTCTTTGACCTTACATTTTCTTTGAGGGCTTATGGTCTCGGTTTAACATCATTATTTATAGCGACATCATTATTTATAGCGAAGAAGCCTACCGGACACTGTTAGCTCGCAACGTAGACAAAGAATGCTCCTGCAACAAAGTTGTTACTTAACTTAATTGCCACAGCCTCAACTTTGTCAATGTCAAAGTCTGTTCATGAAAATACTTAATTTCAGCCTAAACCGCTAGCTAGGATATACATTTCACTGGGTCTTGCAGCACTGCTTGATTGAATTAGCCGGTCTGTAGAGATCTTGGGACGAAGCCAGTTTTTTGGTGTTTTACTGATGCAGAATTCGGTCAAATAAAATCGATAGACGTAGCCTAATAAGTGGCACATAACGTGAAGTAGGCCTAACATTGCATTTCATTTTATTTAAGTTTTAATAACTTGTCCAGTGCAGTGGGGCAAGTAGCACTAGCCTAAAATTCTCTTCCAGACTTCGAAAATCCACTCTTCCCGGAGAAGGCTAGCTACATGGCTAGACTGTTGCTACAGATCAGAATCCTTCATATCTTGGACACCCAAAATCAGCGAATCTTGCAGCCAAATCAAGTAGCCTATATATATAGATAGGCCTTATATGGCTACAAACTTCTGCTGGGCGTCTAGTATATGGTCTAGCTGGCTATTTGTTATTAAGACAACTCTTTAATGTGACACATTAGGCTATTACATGCAGGTTTTAAATTGGCTAAATATACCGGTGTAATAAATAACCTATCTCTATGATTTAAACATCATTGTAAGTTTTTCCCTTCTCGTGATATTTTCAGGCATTAGTAGCCTACTCATTGCATTGATTCATAAGCTTCTTTTAAAAAACGTTACTGTACTGTACCAGCAGTAGCTATCTCAGATGGAATCGCGATTCAAATAGTACCATCTGCTAACTGAAAATATGCCCCCCAAAACGTAAATAAGCTTGACATTTATTTAGGGGGAAATCCTGCATTCATAAAAATGTCAGCGGTAGCGATCATTGACAGTAACAAGGCAGAATGCGATAAGCCCTGTGTGGAGAAGCTGCCCCGGTAGATTGTAATACTAGACTGTTCGTCTTGGTACTGTAGCGATTGCGTTGGTTGAATTCGATTTAACGTTACATCCGTTGTACGGTCTAGGCTGAAATGAATTATTTTCATGAACCGATTGACAAAGTTTAGGTTGTGGCAATGGATGTCCCGCTGTTTGAATTCCTACTGTAAACAGCTGTGGAGATGTTTTTGTTAGCTAGCGTTAGTAGACTAGGCTACAGCGTTGCAGTGTCGTGAGCTATACTGGTTTGAAACCACTGGTAATGATAATTTCACCCACAAATCGTTTACTTGTAATCTATTGTCATAATATATCCGTGTGAGGAATGTTTATTTTAACGATTGAAAACAGATGCATCATAGACAGCTGTAGTATGTGTTTCCCGGGCAACAGAGGCTAATGTCATGATGCTAATGCTTCAGTGAAATAGTAGACTGTTTCCGAAAGTAGATGTACTTCCTTAATAATATTAGCTTATATTGTACATTACACATTACAACTGTGTGTCATATCACAAAGTAAAATGAGCAAATAGTTATCACCCAGGCCTCTTTGCTTGTGGCGTTTCTGCAGCTGCCTTGCAGTAAAGCAGTTTGCTTAGCCTCCTCCCATAAGTTAACAAGCTGCTAAACTAATGTTCTGCTAGAGACAGTCACGCGAGCTTTTGTGACGTTAGTGACGTTAGTGGCGTCAGTGACTGTGGCTAGCAAGTTAGCCACCATTAGCTTCACCTTTCGCCACAAATTCTTAATGTCTACTTAAACCGTGCAACGGAACGTAAATCCCAATACAAGCAACTCAATCGCTACCAAGACGAAACTTTTGACACCTAGGTTGTCTATGTAGTCCAAATATTGACTGAGTTTTAGGGGTGTGAAGAGAAACAATAATAATAATATATATGTGAGATTACAATGGTTTGTGCTCGCCAAAGGCAAGCACACCCCAATAATAATAATACCAACAAACACAATATGGTCCTCCTGACGGAGGAACCCTAATAAGAATACCAACAATAACAATAGGTTCCCTCCTACCGGAGGAACCTAATAATAATAATAAGAATACCAACAATAACAATAGGTTCCCTCCTACCGGAGGAACCTGATAATAATAAGAAGAATACCAATAATAACAATAGGTTCCCTCCTACCGGTGGAACCTTAATAATAAGAATACCAACAATAACAATAGGTTCCCCTCCTACCGGAGGAACCCTAATAAATATAGCTGCAAGCAGCGATGCGGGTTCCTCCGCAAAATATTATAAACATGTACACTGTAGAAGATCGAGAGTTGGACAAAAAAAGAGCAAAACTACTTCATGTTTGGCCAACAACAGGATGCTCATGAGTTCAAATCCCCGTTCAGTGGAGGAACCCACATCGCTGCTTGCATCTATATTTACAAATTGCTTCTATGAGGTGCAAAAGTGACTGGAATAGATGATGTGGAGGTTGAACAAGTTTCAGAGATGACAGGGAATTTCAATTGTGATCTTAGAAATATAGGTACCAGCTGCACAGGACTATATAATTCCATAGATCTGTGTGTGTGTCACCAATTTTATCCCGGGCACTGTGCACTATCTATAGTTCACGTAATCTATATTTTTGTATTTCACTGCCATCTTAATCACTGACTGTATCACGAGCACTGTGGACTAGTTAAAAAAATTGACAGACACACAGAGAGAGATTCCTGGAATTATTAGATAGATCCCTGGGGAGAGGGAGACACGGTCTGGTATCAAGTCTTTGAAGCTTCTCCAGAAAGATAAGGCATTGTATGAGGCGGCATGTAATGCAAAGTTGGAGGTTCTTGTGGTGATGTGTTCAGCAGCATACCATGGTTTACAGAGATGATCAGATTGGCATCTTGTTGATGGTCTCTGTTACAGGGACAATACCGTGACCATTGGTGAGCAATACAACATCGGTATTGCACCTCCAGTGCGTCAGGTCACAACACGTTCTAGGCTTGAAGGGTATTACACTTACACTCCAATAGTTCAGATAGGTCAACAAAGATAAGGAATCATTTTGGGCACGTTCATTCATTCCAATTGTTAATCTGCTTCTCTCTGAGGTTAAGAGAAGATTTTCAAAATAAAATGTTGTCAGAATGGAAGGGATACACGGAGGTGTTGCACAAGATGTTTAAACTTTGCAAAATTACACTTGCATTACCTGGGAGTTCTGCAGCTTGTGCGGTACCAAATTAATTAACTGAATTAATGTTGCTGACAAGGAGGCCAACGAGGATGATGCTGATGCAGAAACATGTGACAGTTGTGTACTTTGTACCGTACCAGTTTGTATAAGGTTAAATGTAAAATAAAATTACAAATAAAAAACGGTTGCCTTGTTTATCTTACTTCATCAGATTTTAATGCACCGTTTAATCAAAGGTGGGGTTTATTCAAGGTTGGAGTTTAATCAAAGAAATACCATATTTTTTTGTGCACTTCTCGGCCAGCATAAGCTAATCTACATAGCAGATAATTTCTTACCCTTGACAGAGCAAGGTGCATCTCAAGCTCTGCAATCCGCCGGCCAACACATCCCCGCACTCCAAAACCGAATGGAATTGAGCCAAAAGGGTTTGGCCGATTTCGGCCATCCCTTAGCCATCGTTCTGGCTTAAACTTGTTTGGCTCCGGGAACGTTTTCTCATCATAGCTGATGGCATAGTGGCAGAGTGTAAAGGTAGTCTGAAAAGAATGAGGATCAAGGATATCTTTCAAATATGTTTTATTTTACAAAGGCTACTCAATGAGAGGAATGCAATGTTTTGGGTAAAAAAGTGACCTACAATGAAATGGGAGCAGGGATTCATGAACAAGAAACTTCTAACATATGTAAAATGCTGGCACTACCAAAATATCTCTGATCTAGGCTCTGATCTAAACTTTGAAAAGCCTTTTTATTATGAACCCTGTCCCTATATTGTATTGTGACATTGTGCAACAGTTTATAACTCTGGTTTGGTTTCATATAAACAAACTCACCTTTTTGGGGAAATAATATCCACCAATAATTACATCATTTTCTGTCAAGAGACGTGCGTTCATGGGGACCACAGGATACATTCTGGTAAAAAGGATTTGCATAATGTAATGCATCATAGGAGTGTTACACATTTAATGCACAAGTTTCATTTCACATAATCCAGTGAGTTGGTTAATCCCAGGACATTAAATCATATTCAATTATGGAGCAATTTCTACACAAACATAGATTATATTTGATTCTATAATCATTGGTCCTCACCTCAGTGCTTCCTTGATGACAGCCTTGAGATATGGCATACGTGCCACGTCATAAGCTGAGGGGATATCTTCTCCTGGCACACATTTGGACACCTCCTGATGAAGGGTGTCCTGAACTTCAGGGTATTTGGACAGCAAGTACATAGCCCACATCATGGTATTGGATGTCTTGAAAGACAACAAAAATGTTTTATGAATCAACTTCCCCCTCAATCCACTGTTACTGAGTTACACGGACGGCTGGTGCATTTTCAGAGCTTACTAACCGTGTCCACTCCTGCCAGTATTAACTCGGCAATGCTGCCATACACCTCCTTATTGGTCATTTTGGTGTTGGAGAGAAGGTATGTTAAGTATTCTCCTTCCACCTCCTGGTTTTTGTCCACACGCCTCTGAATGACATCCATCTTCATGTCAATTAACCTTCCAGCTGTAAGACAGCAAACATTTTAAAGGTCACATGACATGAAAACTTCACTTAGGACGTTATTTAACATTAATATGAGTTCCCCTAGCCTGCCTTTGGTCCCCCAGTGGCTAGAATTTTTGATAGGTGTAAACCAAGCCCTGGGTATTTTTTTTCTCCGCCTTTGAGAAAATGAAGGCTCAAACGCTTGGTTTGAAAATCTCCTTTGTGATGTCACAACGAGCCAGGCTACCGCCCTTCTCTCTGCTTTGCCCGCCCAGATAATCTGGCCCACCCATGAAAAACTGAGCTACGATCGTGCAAAGGCAAGTGCAATATCAGTTTTTCCTGGAGAGACATCATGGCTAGCAAACGAACGAAGCATAACAGTTGCTCAGTGTTTGGATGTACAAATCAAAACAAAAGTATTTTTTTAGTTCCTTCATCCAAGCCTCTGCACAACCAGTATCTTAATTTTATTTTCGCTGGAAATGCGCCGACACAACTTCCCAAAGATTTGTATGTCTGCGCAAAACATTTCAGCCAATAAGCGGAGCTAGTTCAGGCATGGAACTCGGTCAGCGCGCGCCATATCACCCATCGCCGTGTTCTCAGCCCATAGGCTTAGCTTGATAGGCGGCGCTATAAAGTCGCACACATGCACGCACACGCGTCCTCGATTACCCTTGTGTTCTGCGCTGCTGCCACCCACCTCCATCCCCTTCGCCCCCATGTGGTCTGTCTGTTCTCCCTGTGGGTGATTTAACTTGTTGCTCCCTGCCTCATGTCATGCATGCTGCAGTGAAGGCAGGGAGCGCTTCCCCATGTACATCCATTCCGCCAATGTTAAACCATTTGTCATGTGTATGAATGAATGGTGAAATCAATCACGTGAGTGTCTTGACTGAACTACTGTTTCCTTAACTTGAGACAAAACAAAGTTGGCCTTGCTGAAATTACATTCTGGATCATTCCAAACTCTCCTTGGTCAAGCTACAAACCTTGGACAAGTAAGTTAACTAACGCTATATAATTTTGCTGTTTTATTGTATATGGTTACTAAGCTTGCTACCCTTAGAATGTGGCTGTAACATTAGCTCTGCAGCTAACAGCTGAGTTACTGTTGCTAATGTAAAGATATAATGTAATAGATGGCATCAAGTGTGTGTGTGAATTGAAATGTTCATGAGTGTGCACCTCTGCAAACCAGGGTGATCAGATGAGAATGGGCAAATTCGAGGCATTTTACAGTAGCGGGGCTACGAGCCAGCTGAGTTACTGTCACTAATGTAAAGGTAGATGGTATCAAGTGTGTGTGTGAATACAAACGCTGTAACGCCAGTGTTGTACACTTCTTTGTTATTTGGATAACCGTTCTGCGGTTGGTGTTATGGCGCGCACAATATCCGCCTTTACCCAATTGAAATGACTATGAGTGTGCACCTCTGCAAACCAGGGTGATCAGATGAGAATGGCTAAATTCAAGGCATCTTACAGCAACGGGGGCTACGAGCCATTGTGATACATCATAAACATTAGCGCATGTTGCCGGCCCTCTCCTCCTCATTAGCATTTAAAGCTACAAACACAGAAACAGCGCGTTTTGAGGAAAGCTCATTGTGGGACTGCTCGTAGTGGCTGTAATTATGCACCAAGGCTGAATTTCGGGAAAGATACTTCAGATACAGTAATAGGGAACCACTAAGGCCTATATAAAAGCATCCAAAAACAGCATATCATGTGACCTTTAAGCTTTTATATACTTAACATATGAATTCACGTTTAAACTAGTGATTACTGGTAGTATTATGCTGCTGTTTGTGTTGAGTTCGAGTTGGCTTGATTGTGTTCGACAACCTCAAATATGTCCTTCCACTACCATTACTGACAGAATTTGAAGATGCCTTCCCAGCCAGCGATGTAGCGCCCCCAATAGGGCAGAAGGTTGCGACTCCATTTAGGAAGAAGTAAAGCCACCATACTGTAAGAGAACATCTGAGCTATGGAGTCAATGAAGTTCTGCGTCTCCTCTGGGATCTTGTCCTCCAAACAGCCAACCCGTGTCTCAAAAAGAATAGAGGAGATTCCTTAAAGAAATCAAAATAATCCACCTGTTACAATAAATACACACTTTACAACAAACCCCGTAAAAAATGTATTCCATTAAACTGTTAACTTAAATTGAGCTAAGGTTGAAGTTATTTGGAGCTTGATTTAATAAGTTCTAAGCACTCTCTTAAAATAATAATGTCATGGGACTAATTTGCAGATGGTCAGAAGTCTATCTGATGACATACACATTAGTTAATATTCCTTCTCACAGTTTGTCTACACACCCTCCAAAGAAAATCGGTACAACTCATTAGACAGATTTGGCACCAGGTCTCCTGTGGGGCTGGTCTGACGCAAATGATAGATTCTCTTGATCAGGTCGGTGACCACCTCGTTGACCACATCTCCATACTGCACCGATTCTTTAGGATGTAGCATGCGCTTGTTCAATACTGCCCGCAGTTTGTACCACCTCTCCCCTTCCCTTAGAGGAAACACAATATCAGTAAATGCTGAAGGTATCATAATATTGTACATTCAAATATATCAGTTATATTTTCAAAGGCAACATCCTTTGGCAAAGCAAATCCAAACAGATCATTGCACAATGTAATACTATTTTTGTTCCTGGGTAGTAAGTGTTATTTCCTAATTGCTTATGACTCATAATATATAAAATGGTTATTATTCCCCACAAATTTAGCTTTTGAGACCAGGATATTGATATTTAGAATGTAACGTATTTTACGGATAAGAGGGCGCATTTTCTATGAGCCGCATCCCACCTAAATAGGAACCATGTATTCGTAAATTCGAGTCTAAGGCTCTCTGGAATATAGACCGACTGTTTATTTACCAAGGGACACTAGTGGACAGCTTGCAAAGCAATCTAACTAGACAACATCTACAATCAGGGTGAACACTCAAATTATCTAATCTACAGACCATAGCATTATACATATCAAAACAGACAACAATAGAACTTTGAAAAATGCTTATCTAACTAAGCTAATGCCCTTAACTTTGTAGCTTTTCAGCTTGCCGCGGGGCATTCTGGGTCCAAGGGCATTAGCTGTGTTTGACTTCATGCAGCGCCGGCGTTGCCTGCAGACCGGCTGAAGCAGCCAATGGCAATCTCAGCTTCAAGGCAGCCTGCTGCAGCCGGCTGTGTCTAAAGGCCGAAATATGCTTCTGCGTCTCCGTTTCCGGATGGGCGGGCGCACGGATACGGACGGATAGACTGCGTTTATGGTTCTCCGTAGGCTGTGGGTGCTGAAAACAATTCACCGCCAGAAGAGTAGGTGGCGCAACGGTTTTTTGTTTAGACGTCGTTGAGTGTTTATTTACCTAGGTTACCGAAAAGTCGGAGCAAATTTACAAATTAGCCGTTCCATCAATAAAATACGCACATTTTCAGCAACTACACTGCCCATTTCTCGTCACATTTTAATTCAGATTCTGATTTACACGTACCGTTTAGCTGAAATATGAATTTTAAAAACGTTACAAGCATTGGCGGTCAAAGGATTCTGTTCGTCCTGCTATCACGGCAACCCCGCCCCTACCCCTGACGCAAGCGGTACTTAATACTGACCAATCACAGCCAAGGGGGTCTCCGTAGCTCTCCGTAGCTACGACGGAGAGTTACAAAATTAAGGAGGTGCACGTCAAGCTCTCCGAGGCTCTACGAGGGCTGACGGAGAGCTTGTAGAGGGCATTCCACAGAGACGAGGGCGTTCCCATGTGTCAGTTTTTCGAAAAACGCAGAAGCATATATCGGCCTTTATTGTCCACACAACCATATGAAATTATATCTAAAACGAAACTACAAAGAACTCGGTTACACTACCGAAGTTGAATTAGCCAATGTCGTTAGCGATGCTAGCTAACGTTAGTTTGCTAGCTGTATAGCATTTCACTGGGTCTTGTTTGATTTACTGAAATTATTATGAAATGTTATGTTTTACTAGCCATTTGCCTATTTGAGCAAGTCACTGTATTTCCAAGCCCTGATAGTGTAACTGAGACTACACAGTAAAGAATTCCTCTTTCAAGTAATAAGCCCCCGTTCAAGTGTTGAGCATTAAATTAGCTGCAGCTGCATGGTCTGTAGAGATCTTGGGACAAACCCACTTTTTTTGTTCTAAAGCCGGGCTACAGGCCGATTCAAATTATAAGCCGTACAACCACAAGAAAACTGTCAAATCAGGGTACAGGCCGTGGCTTTATTTCCGTAAAATACGGTAGGCCTACCTATTTCCCCAAAAAAACTGGCAAATGTCTTTTCATGTACATTAATAAAAAAAACGACATATGAATCCAATTTAACATGTAGCCTATTCATACTAAAGTAACACAAACATTACTACAAAAGACTTAGAAGCGAGTAGATTTTCGAGATTTACGATTATACTGTAAATCATAACCCTGGAAGATGCTGTGGATGAAAAAAAAAAATTAATACCATTTGTTGGATTAATGTTAAAAAACTATGTATTGGGTTTTTGTTCCATTGAGTTACTATTTAATGTCACACTGAAGGGGTTGTGTTCAATAGTCTGTGGAGATGCAGAGTGATGGTGCCACAGGATTTCAGGATGTGATTGGAATGTTATAGTGGGGGATACACAGAACTGAGTGTTGGCAAGGAGAATGTTTAGAACAGATGTGACCTTTGACTTGACAGCTGTCTGTGACAAAGGTGTCTTTGTTGGACAACAAATAAAGAACATCCTGGATTGCAATTCATTCTCCAAAAAGTTCACTAAGATGGAGAAAGCAACTTGGAACAGCTTTGCCCCAGTGTTTCGGGGATTCCTGAGCAATCACAAAGTCTAAAAATATGTGGAGTTGGTTGAGACTGGTTAAGAATTATGACACAATTGGCTGTACAATGTCGCTCAAAGTACACATCCTTGATTCTCATTTGCTCACATTGCTCACTTCTAAATCTTTTGTAGTCATTTTTTTATTACATTGGTATGACTTTGATTAATTTGAATTCATGTGTTGTTTTTGTCTGACTGCGAACGAAGACACAAATTGGCAGGAAAAATCAAGGGATGATTTTCATAGAATATATTGCTTCCTTCTAAGTGTGACAGCTCACCTGTCCATGTATGGACAACATTTCCAAATATGACTCCGAACATCAAATTTACATACTTACTTTCCCCTAAAAATGTCTTCGAACAGTGTCATCACATCAAGTTCTCTAATACACACTGAAAACAGTGAGTGATTACAGACTATCTCCTGGGATTCAAAATGGTAGACAGGAACATTCCCTTGCTCTGTCTTACTCTATGATCTTACTCTGTGAATGGGCCATAACCAAGCTCCCTCATGTCACGATACTCTGTCCATAAAGTCATGTCCCCTCGACAGGGAAACTTCTCGTCCTTCCTCAGGACTTCTTCTAACAATTCCACACTGCTCAGGGAGATGGACTTAAACCCCCCTTTGTACATAGAGCCGTACAGCCGCTTCTCATACAGCTTGAGGAGTAGGGCAGGCAGGAAATGCAGGGGAAAGAAAAGAAAGGAAGAGAAAGACAGTGAGTATCATAAATGAAAAAGGATGAGGCTTTACTTTCATCATAAAATAAAAGTTCCATCCTGCCTACATGACAGGTTAACAAATCAGACATTATAATATGAAACAAGCTGGTAAAAAGGTCTGCATATTGGCAATCTTCCGTTTAATACTAGAAGCGCTGAGAGCGGTCATTTGGGCCCAGTGAAGAGAAAACAATTCCAGGACCCCACTTTCTTGATTTTTCCTAGGGGTGTTTTATCACCCAGTAGTTTTACATTCTCAAAATCACACTGGAAAAAGCTAATTTAAGGCTATTTTGCTTGTGTTTTGGTTTAATTGCGCATTCTGCCATTTTCCCCTGCCTTTCAAGGTTGCGATTTGCCTTTCTATCAGCAGATGCTACAAGGGTTCCCTTGCATAAATCTGTCATTCAGACAAATGTTAGGCCTATATAGCCTAAATAAGATATGTCTAGCAAAATATGTATAGTTTATAAGTCTATATAGTCTATGTGCAAAATGATGACAAAAATGTAAGTGAATTCTATGAAGTGCATTAGATTAGAGGGCGGCGTTTATTCGAGGACGGCGTGCTTGATTAGGAAGAAAGATTTAGTAAATTGTAGCTGCAGTGTGGCCGTCGACAAACAATGAATAGACAAGGAGGTCAAACACAAAGCCTAGTGTAAAATTTAAGCCGCACGTTTAGTCGGGAGTACAAGTGCAGCATGAGTGCGGTTACTCCCTTTCTCATTGGCTATCAATTAGGTGTGCGTGGGTAGTACCGCACTTTAACTGTCTCAAATACAAAGTGTTCTACGTCAGTGTTTTTCAAAGTCTGGGACGCGACCCACGGGGGATGAAAATTGGGTCGGCAAATATGTTTTCATGATTATTTTGTCATAAGCAGTGCTCGAAGTGGGCCGGTACCCACCGATGCGCGGCACTTCTATTTTTTAGTCTTAAGCGTACCGGCACTTTTGCTTGCGTACCGCTACTCCTCGCATGTAGCCAGCCCGGTACTCTACCACTGACAGAGAAAGCGTCAGTGTCAGAGAGATTAGCAGTGGTGTCAAAAGTAAACACATTCGTTACTCAAGTACTCAAGTATTGATACTTGAGTTTAAAAGTACTCTGGTAAAAGTAAAAGTGTCAAATTAACCTCTTTAATCAAGTAAAAGTAAAAAAGTACAGGCTCTAGAATCTACTTAAAGTATAAAAGTTAAAAGTAACCTTAATAAAATATAAATAAATAAACCATCTAAAGCTAAACTAGTTGGACCTCATAGTTGACACGACTGTAAGAAATAGAAGCTTAATTGAAAGCCGATAAGTGCTACATGGAGCCCAAGACATGGTAAAAATATTAAAGTAATAAAAAAATATATTAATGGTGTCGAAGACCACAAAGTTTTTCTCAAACTTTATTGGAATTTAAATAGAACTCCAAACTGGAGTTCAAGACACACTCTGGCCTGCAAAACTACCAGGACATAATTTCAGCAGCAACAGAATGTTAAGAATTTGAGTGTCTGTGGAAGGAGTGTGCTTGTCAGTGTGTGTGGAGGAGATAAATAGACTGCGAAGTGCATTTCAGTCTGTGTGTGAGTAAAACAGAGAGACTGTGTGTGTGAGTAAAACAGAGAGAGAGAGTGTAAGAGAGAGAGAGAATAAGAGAGAGAGTAAGAGAGAGATATGCTTGTCCATAATTCCCTTCAAAAACTGGGCAGTAAAACTGGACATAAACTACTACACTACCAACACCACTGGTGTCACAGGAGCATTTCGGTCCTTGTGTGAAAAAGTGTGCACGTCCGTATTTCTTGTGTTTGTAGGACAGAAAGAGTACATTGGAATTACCAGAACCCTCTGTTTAGCCTCAAAAGAAGCTGATTTTCAAAGTCCTTAGAACCAATGCGTGCCCGTGCCCTTTTTGGTCTAAAGATCAGTCCCGTTGCACTAAACAGTCTCTCGCAGGCTGCTGAGGCTGGGAGTGCGGTGTTAAGCCTCAATGACAGGTTGCATACTGCCGGGAAAGACTTAAGAATCTCTACTGCATCATCTCGGCATCCAAGGTAGCTCAAGCTGTTTTGCATTATCTTGAGAACTAGCCTGCTTGATTGCAGCAAAGAAGTCCTCCTCCTCTGAAGAATGGGAGATCTCTCCTTAATTCTCCACAGCTTGGTCCTTCAAGTGACTTTTGATATAGTCAAGGCCTATGGAATAGAAAAACAAAAATAGGACCAAATTGGACCATGGACTTGGATTAAAACATTGAAATTACAACAATGAAAGATGATTTTTATCAACTTTATATGGCTTACAAATAAAGATTGCTATTTGGTTTGCTTTTGATTTCTTCAGTAATTGCTTAGTATGTTAGAGATACTTCAAATGCAGGAATTTCCTCTATTAGATACTAGCATAAAGCAAACAGTGCAAACTTACCAAGTTTTAGGATGCATTCATCACTTGTCCAGCACATCTTGAATTTGGGGACTAGGATTGCTGCGGCGATTAGCTCTGGATCTGTAAGGATCTGTCCGAATCTTTTTTCAAGACCTGCTAGAAGTGCATCAATTAAAGGCCCACAGAACTTGGCGGAAATGGGGAAGTGCTGGAGCTTAGCCTTGAGTAATGTAATTGTTGGGACCAACCACCCCATTTGCACATTTGTCTCCCCCTGAAGAACATCAAGGGCCTTTGCAACTGGTCTCATCGTTTTTGCATATTCTGACAGAAATGCAAGCTCGACAGGCGTGAACCTGTTAAAACAAATAAAAAACGATTCTAAAATGCTAATCATCTGTGCAGAGGGTTAATAAATATACTGTATATAGTGTTTTATATCTTTTCAATTCAAAGTGAAAAAATATATAACTCAGCTTAAAAAATTTAAAGGGGCAGGTACATACATGGGTATCTTTAGTGCACTGCAAACAGCTGTAATGGCCCCTTCTCCTTGTTCCCTTGCAATTCTCACAATCCTTTCCCCTGCTAAGAAGAGTGAGTTCCACCTGGTTGCATTTGGCCTCAAGAGCTGGAGTTTGCAATTCTCTTCAATTATCTCAGCTGCTGTGGTGAATCTTGCCCTTTTGTTCCAAAGACTCCAGCACTTTGAAAACGTTGAGCCTGAGACCCGCTTGTAGACTGTGCTGATATTTGCCTCCTCAACATCAACTGTTGACACCAAGTTGAGAAGGTGGCAGGTGCAACGATAGTGTTTTGGAAGCTGATATTCCAGGCAGTCGTCTTCATCCAATATGGCTCCAGCTTCAACAAACTTCACGCTCTCAGTGTGTGTCAAGTTTTGGAGTTTGTAAGTCGTTATGTTAGGCTGGCTTCAGAAAGGTACTAAAAGAACGTGTGTGCCAAAGCCAGACACGTCAACAGAGTCCAACCAGAAACATCGGGTATGAATCATGAGCTTCAAACTTAATAAATAAGTACATACATACATGGCCGTAAGAACTAGGGGGGCTGAGGGTGCTGCAGCTACCCCTGACAGCACAAGAATTTACAATTATATTACTTGGAAAATCCACCCGCAGTAGCGGACTGGCCATCGGGAGCACCGGGAGAGGAATAACGATGGAAAACCAGGCTAAGAAACGTAAGGGTGGGGCTGAAAAATTAAGAGACAAGGTTTTACCAATTAAAAAACGGCTATGTTTATTTTACATAAAGCTCAAATAACTATTTTATGCTCAAATAAACGCCCAAAAAGTTGGCTCGCGCGCTAAGCGGGCATTAAGTACCGAACTCCCAATCTAGCGTCATATCAAACACAGACTGTGCATGCATTAGCAGGGCAGCTGTGGTGGCATATAATATTACTGATGACAATTACAACAAATTATTCTGTTAAACTTTAAAATAAATAATAACAAAAGGGAAATTGTATATTTGCAAACACCCTTTTTCATAACATTTGGGTCGCGATGGTTTGTCATTTTGAAAATGTTGGTCGCCGAAAAAAACGTTGAAAACCACTGTTCTACATTGTCTGTACAGATCTGTAGCATGCGAACTTGGGGTTGATGATGTGAATTACATTTTATATTGTACACTTGTGATTTACTTTAGTAATAAATAGGCTACTGTGTTAAAATGTAACCAATTAAATAAGCGTTTTCTGATTTTGTGGGGGGGGCAGCGTTTAATCGAGGGTGGAGTTTATTTGAGGGCAGGGTTTATCGAAGAAATACAGTATGTGAAACCAAATTGTCAAAAGTTATTTTTTAAGACTTAAAATTGACGCAATTGTCAAGGAATCATACCAAAATCTTAGAGCACCACATTTACTACTTTTACCTGTCATTTATGGGGTTATCGTGAACTTGGATTTTCCCATTTCAAACAATAGAAATCACTAGTTCTGTAGCGTTTTATCTGTTCCAAAACCAAAAGGGGAAGGGAAAACAGAAAATCGAGGCATATAAATTCACTTCAAGTTTGGCTTTTCCTATGAACGCAATGCGGAAGTGGAAATGTTTCCACCAAAAAGTAAAAAAAAAATGAAAATATTGGCATGTTTGGGGCCACCCACGTGGTTGCTGTAGATGGCTTCAGCAGCAGCATTGTGGCAAATGTAACCATGCCCATAAAAAATAATTTGATTATTTATGATGAGGTGTCGCACTGTCGCCTTTAACTCTGAGGACCCTAATCAGAACAGAAAGGCCAGATACTTCTGAAGGCCATCAAAGCAGCGAAAAGGGCTTACAGGACTAAGGTGGAGTCCAGCTACCATGGCTCTGACCCCAGGCACATGTGGAGTGGACTTAAAGCCATTACAGACTACAAAGGGAGAGGCTACAGTGAGACCCAGTCCCTCTGTCCTACTGCCAGACGAACTGAATTCCTTCTACGCTCGCTTTGAGAGGGACAGTGACCCCCCTGCAGTGGAGCTACCTGGAAGCCTAGCCAGTGGTGTGCCTTCACTAACCGCAGCCGAGGTGAGGCAGGGCTTCAAAAAGATCAACCCTCGCAAGGCACCTGGCCAGACGGCATATCAGGTAGGGTCCTTAGAGGCTGTGCTGACCAGCTGGCAAGGGTCTTCAGTGACATCTTCAACCTTTCCCTCAGCCTGTCTGTACTCCCCACCTGCTTCAAGAGGACCACCATTATCCCTGTGCCCAAGAACACCAAGGTCACATGTTTGAATGACTATCGCCCGATAGCACTGACCTCTGTCATCATGAAGTGCTTCGAGCGGCTAGTCAAATCATTCATCTGCTCCTCGCTGCCCCCCACCTTAGACCCTATGCAGTTTGCATACCGGTCCAACAGGTCTACAGACATAAAATAATGGAGAACAAATATATAAGCAAATGTCCAGAGAAAAATTTCAGTCAGACTCTGGGGTCTACTCATGTTTGTTGGAATCAATCCTTTGTGTTAGATTCGAATAAACACTTTGCATCATACTCTGCTGCCGTTTTCCGTGCTGTTTTAAACTTTGATATTGGTTAAGAACTTAGACATTTATTTCGACTACAATTTGACAAGCCGAGCCAGGAGGGCCAGTAGCCAGACCCCTGTGCTGACAAGCACATCGGACGCCTTGGCCAACAAAATTCAAAAGGTAAGCAGATTTTTTCTTTTTATATCTGCTTAAATTACGTGCGTATCCAAGGTGTGAATCCGCCCAGGCCAAACTGGTTCCTTTGCCCAAAATAACCTATTTCTTCAGATTAAATTGATAAATTCGTAGAGCACGGAAAACCGGAGTGTGATGCAAAATATAGTATATTATATGTACTCTGTGTGTCCTGCCTGTTAATAACCATGGTGCAGAAAGGCGGAATGATTAATGTGTCACATACAGCTATAATTTGCTGGTTGCTTAACTTTCGCTAAATTTCTATGTGGAGCGCATTAGCAGCAAAATGCCAAAATTAGGTTTAGGTAAATAAACTTAGCTGTGCGCTTAATCTGGAGTGTCTGACCTTACAACGGCTAAAGCGCACTATTGTTGGACACGGGGTTCAGACTGGGCACGTATAATCGTCCGTGTGTAGAAAGAGTAGATTAGATTTGTATATAGTAGTTTAGTTTCCGGAGACGGGAGAAATTCGTATACAGTGGCAGTATACGAGGTAATAGCCAGCATATTCTCTTGGTAAAAAGGGAATATATTCTCTTGGTAAAAAGAGGATGGTAGTTTATTCTCTTGGTAATAAGGGAAAGGTAGTTAGACTAGATAGAATAGAACCGCGCGAAGAACATCAGTGGCCAGAATTCTTGCATGTAAATACGCTCACATAACCGAATAAGTAGATATTAGATACAAATGATATGTATTACTCTATATCTTGGTAAATAAAGAGGAGCGAACAACCGGACCGGCCGCGTCAGCTGTGAGTTCAGGCGAGACAGCTCAGCGCGTCCCGTTTAGGGCTCTCACTAGAGGTTGCTGGACATGCTGGACATATATGTCCGTTTCTCTCAATGTTTAAAAATTGACAGGAATAGACTCATCTAATTGGGTTAAAGAAAGAATTAGCTAACATTCCCCATTGTCCTTTAAGTATTAGTGTGGCATTATTCAAACGGCTGAATAACTGCACACAAAACAACTTGTGCCAGTTTATGTGTCATATCTTATTTTTCGGACTTAGGTTAAGCAAAAATCTTCAGGTTGTTTAACAAAGAATGTTTAAACTATACAACGGAGAAAGAGGCTGACATATTTCTCCAACCTAACGTTTAAATAACATCCCTAACCCGCAACATATTATTTTTAATCACAAGCCACCCCGCAGATGGAAATTGTTTATCCCTTAACCAGAGAAATCGTTTTTTAGAGCAAAATGCCTGTAAATCTCTGGAGTCAAGTCCGTTCGGCTTGAAAAAGAGCAGACCGTTAACCATCGGAGCACTCACGAGACAGAGTCGGGCTGTCGGGGAGAGAAGTCTGAAAGATCTGTAAAAAGCCCCTCTTTCTCTGCCCCAGACAGAAAATCACAAAGCTATAGATAAAGACAGGGAATAGTTTGTGTGAGCTTACGGAAAGCTCAATTCCAATGTTTCTTGGGTCTTAAGTTGTGAGGCATAGGCTTTTTTTTTTTTTTCACCTTTATTTAGCCAGGTAGGCTAGTTGAGAAGGCTATACAAGTCTAAAGCCTTTGGGTGGGTGATTGAACAAAACTCGGACTGGGAGCAGAGACAGCTTGTGTGGGGAGGTCGTATGAGCGTTTTCTCTTTGCCAACTTTTCTCTCTCAGCTCTGGGACCCCTCACTCTCTCCCACTCACTCAGCGCAAAGCTACGCCCAGCTGCTGACACAAAACTGGAGTTGCTACACTCCCATTTTGCCCCCACCCACCCTCTCTGTCACTCTCTCTCTCTCTCTCTGAACTCTCAAACTCTATCTAGACTCTAGACACACACTCGGTCACCCTACACAACTCATGTGAGCTACGTTTTAATTTTCTGAGCTACAACATATAAGAGGCCTGTGTAACACTAACAGCAATCTGAAGTCAGAGGAACGTGATTTGTGCAAAGTATTGTTTATGGAATGAAGCAAAAATATTATTTTAAACAAATCAAAGACCTGAGAGATCCAGTTTAAAGACAGTGTGACATTACAATAAATGTAAATACTAAATAGTAGTGATACAATTTGACCTCTCCCTCCCTCGCACACACACCTCCCTCACGCCACGTCCTCCACACACACTCACTACACACAAACACACACATTCCCACTCTGTGGGTCTCTACCTCTCGTTTTCTCGTTTTTACTAAAGTTGTAGCCGATTTACGTATTGGGCTGCAATAGATAAGAGAACAATGACCTTTGACAACAAGCTGAGAGGAGAGATGCTAGAAACTGTGCTTGCATTTGCAAGCTAAATTATCATTGAACACATCAAATACCCGAGATCCAGTGGAAGTCGGTGTGTCTCTCTAACGAATTGACATACTCGATTATAGTGACAAAATTCTACTTCTTACCTATTCTACCTTGATTGATACAAACGGACACACATAATTATACAATTCAGAATTAACAAAACGCTCAGCTGAAAAACTCAAAGCTTGGCAGATCACCAACTCATTGAGACAGCCCCAAAATAAGTTTTTTCCTTGGCGTGTCTTGGCAACAAACATTATATCATTGGTTTGACTCTACAGTCTAGTCCAGAGATTGTAACAGTCTGCAGTAGCCTCTATTCTGGTGACTTCCGTTTAAAAGTGACTAAATGACTAAATGTAAAAGTGCCCGTAAGGCAGACCGTAGCAGTACGGGAAGGGCCAGCCACACATCCATCCCTCAGTATTACCGTTGTTCCCAGTAAGTTAAGCAATATATCAGATAAGCTGGTGTAGAACCTCAACCAAGCTTCAGAAGACTAATTAGGACGACTAATAAGCTATTTGGTAGAAATTAAGAAAATCAGGGAAAACCAACCAGAGTTTCCCAGGTCCTTGGTCAGCAGAACACAACACATTTATACGGGGATCATTCACGGGAAAAACAGTGGGAAGGCTTTGGATAGCCAGGTGACGGCTCCAGTGGAGGTAATACAAATAACAAATAAAAAAACGCCACCCAGATAAATACTAGCTTTCATACCCTTAGTATAGTTTAGACCTCATATTTAAATTTTTAAGATTCCTATATGTTTAATGTATGCACTTTCCTACCAAAGCAAATTCCTTGTCTAAAAAAAAAAAAAAAACTAGGGCCGTGAAAAATAACGCGTTAACGCGTTATGATTAAATTACAGGATTAAGTCGTTATTTTTGTTTAACGCATTTAACGTAATATACCTACAATTCCACCCAATCTGCAATTTCTGGATGAGAAGTTCGTGTTCCAAAAAAACTAAGATGTAACATCCAATAAAACCAAAGTGATATGCACACTCTGCGGGAAGACGTTATCGCTCTGGATAAGAGTGTCTGCTAAATGACTGAATGCTAAATGACTGAATGTTATCGTTTCACCGAAGCAATAACAGCCTAAAGTAACCTATACCACCTCAACGCGAAGCATGCGTTGGTCAGCGAGGGGAGTTCAAGTAGAATGTGCCAAAGGACCCTCACTGAACAGCGTAGGGCCCTCACTAAGTCTGCCTGTGACAAGGTGACTGGCACAGTTGCCAAATGTATTGCAAAAAGCTGTAGACCGATTGATATTGTTGAGGACGAGGGGTTCACCAAAGTTTTGCGAGTGGCAACGGGTGATTCGAGCATCAAGGTACCGTAAAATCAAAGACGCACACTAATGACAAAAATTCGGAAAATCGGTAATATAATATTAATCATGATTAATCCACAGAAACCTGTGATTCATTTGATTAGAATTTTTTATAATTTCACAGCCCTAACAAATACCTTTCATGGGATTAAAAACCTATTCTGATTCTCAGGGACGTGCACAGGAATTTTGAAGGGCAGTTGCTCTGGCCTGAAAAAAGCCCCCCCCCCCCAAATAGCCTGCCTACTAATGATAATAATTCATGTCATGCATTACTTCCATCATTTATTCTTCTTGTTGAAAACAAAATGTTATGAACTAACCATCAGCAGACATGTAGCTTAGTTTTCCTACCTAAAAATCAGCATGTGATAAAGGGCTGGTTGTCTGGGAGGCAAGCTAGCAGTCTGATTATTTAGGCTAAACGTGGCTAACTGAGCCTGGATTTATGAAGATTTTAATTGATTTCATAAAACTTGATGATGATTGTTCGTTTGTTATACATTTTTACAACTTAAAACTCACCTTTTCTGACAACGTCAAAGCAGTTTTTTATCGACACAGAATAAAACAACCGTGACCGTCTCTTAAGTGTAAGACAATGCATACCGCATAGTAAACAGAGTAGGGGGCATACCCCCTCCCCCTTGTGACTTCCACTCTCGTTGCTCATACGCTTATTGATTGGAAGTGAATAAGGCTACTTTATGAAATGTTTCGGCTGGCGATTTTTAAAATCTAGGTCTACATGAAATTCTGCAGCTGTTTAAATTCACTATTATTTATTTATTTTCCTCGGAGGGGCACTTTGACTCGAGGAGGGCAAACGGGCAGTGGCCCGGGCAACTTTAGCCATAGCGTGTGCACGTCCCTGCTGATTCTGATTCTAAAGAAACTAACGTAGCACCCCCAATGCAACAATCAACAGATCGCTCGTTAGGGGAACGCCCCCCCCCCCCCCCCAAAAAAAAATAATAACAAAAGAAGAGAGGTATCGCTGGAAGAGTGGGACAACATAAATCAAAAATGCCAAGACTGGGAGGAGTCATTGCAAAGGATTCAGTATGAAATAAACAAACTAACGACAAAATTACGAAACCGCTGTGACGAAATGTCCCCACCCAGGCCAACATCTGAAGTCAGACCAAACGAGGACCCCCACAGCGCATGGCAACAGCTCAGAGGCAGAGGGGCCGTACACTTAAGTCATACAACGGCAGCACTGGGTGAGAGATGGAGGAAGACTGGGGAGCAACACAGGTGGAGAAATGAGACTGGGAGTGCCAGGAACACAAACAACACCACACATACCCCCTTTCCACCAAAGTGAACCGGGAGCTAGTTCGGAGCTGGTGCTAGAGCCAGTTCGGAGCTGGTTCAAGAACGGAGCTTACTAAGAACCGGTTTGCTTTTCCACGGGCGAGAGCCACCACAGAGCCACGTCATTACGTCACTGTATACGTCTCATATTTCCCAGCAACGCTAGCGCGGTAGCGCCAAACACAATATCAACAATGGCGGACGTTTCGTTGCTGTTGTTGCTCATGGTTTTGCGAACCTAGATCGGCATCCAAACACGGCGCATCCGATGTGTTTGTTCAACTCGCCATTTGTATAGACCAATTATCACCCTATGTCACACAACTGTCAAGCAGTCTCAACTGCGCATGTCGGTTGTAAAAGACGAACTTCTCCCCGGTCTATTACACTTGGAGTGTCGATCAGGTCATCATATATCTCTGGCCACTGGATTGCAGGGCTTGATATAAACTTTTTAAAGCTCTTGGCCTTTGGACAAATACATTTACATTTCACTTGTCTATGCATAAAATTCACTTGACCCCGATACCCTTAAATAGCCTGACCAAGTAATTGGCCAAAACTAGCCTGTCTAACGGAGGTCGCTTTCTCAGGCAAATGACGAATTAAACAGGCTTGGTTAAAGAAATCCGAGATGCTGGCTATCTTCATCAGGCTCGTATCTACATTAGGCAGTCCTCCCTGATGTTTCTGGTGTAAAATTGAGTGAATCACAACATTGTGCACACTGCCAGTGAGCGAGTCTGACTGAGGCTAACGTCAAAACAGTGTAACGGGGACGCAGTCTCACTCATGGCCAGTTTGAAAAAATCAGAAAAACAATCGGACCAGCTGGCTAAAAGCAGAATTCTGATATCTCTTGAAAGCTGTCCTTCTCGACTTTTAAAATGTAAAATTTACTGTAAAACTGTAAAATTATGAACTTTGTGACATGACGAAGACATGGTTGCCACTCGACTATGCGGCCTGTACCGGGCAACATTCTCACTCAAATTTCAAGACTTTCGTGACCCAAATCAAAATTCTGATGCGACAGATAAATGGGTAATCGCTTTCTCTTTTAAAGGCTGTCCTCCTCGACCTTTTTGGTATTTTTAAATTTAACTATTTGTATTATCCGTGTGGTCCTTTTGTCATAAAAAATTCTATCCTTTCCCGGTTTCTGCAGCCACATTGCGCGCGCATCCCGAATGTTTACATTACAATCGAGAACTAGAGGGGGTACAATTTCTGGGGAAATTGTAGGGTGTGCTTGCTTACTTGCAGGGGTCCGTATTTAAATTACATTTTACAACTGATATTTCTGTATATTTTATATTAAAATGCATAGCCTTCTTATTATTTATTAAGATTACATAGATTTAAAAGCATTTTTTTTTCTGCTCATTTACAACTCAAAATACTAAGAGTACTAATCTCTATGATTTAAACGTCTTTGTAAGTTTTTCCCTTCTCGTGATATTTTCAGGCATTTAGCCTACTCATATTGCATTCATTCATTAATAAAGAACCCCCTTTGAAATTTATTTTAACAACGACAATACCAGCAGTAGCTATCTCAGATGGAATCGCAATTCAAATAGTATCATCTGCTAACTGAAAATATGCCCCCAAAAACGTAAATAAGCTTGACATTTACTTAGGGGAAAATCACTAATTCATAAAAATGTCAGTGGTAGCGATCATTGTCAGTAACACGGCAAAATGCGATATAGCCCTGCTGTGTGGAGAAGCTGCCCCGGTAAATTGTAGGCTACAACAACTACTAGACTGTCTTGGTAGCGATTGAGTTGGTTGAATTCGATTTAACGTTACTTCCGTTGTACGGTTTAGGCTGAAATGAATTATTTTCATGAACAGATTGAAGTTTAGGCTGTGGCAATGGAGTTCAGGTTAGTAATTACTAGTCAGATAGTTTCACCTATTGAAAGACTTTTGATTTAAGTAAGGGTAGTGCCAAACATCATTGACTTCCTACGTAGGCTACTGTAAACAGCTGTGGAGATGGTTTTTTTTAGCTACTAACAGTACAGCGTTGCAGTGAGCTACACTGGTTTGAAACCACAGGTAATGATAATTTCACCAACAAATCGTTTACTTGTAATCTTATGTCATAATAAATCCTACAACGAAAATGTAATTGTGAGGAATGTTTATTTTAACGATTGAAAACAGATGCATCATAGACCGCTGTAGTATGTGTTGCTTGGACAACAGAGGCTAATGTCATGATGCTAACGTTACAGTAAAATAGTAGACTAATGTTTTCGAAAGTAGATGTAACTACTTCCTTATATCAGCTTATATAGTTTTTCATATCACAAAGTAAAATGAGTAAATAGTTATCACCATGGCCTATTTGCTTGTGGCGTTTCTGCAGCTCCCTTGCAGTAAAGCAGTTAGCCTAGCTATCTCCCAGAAGTTAACGAGCTGCTAAACTAATGTCCTGCTAGAGGTAGTCACGCGATATTTCGTGACAATAGTGACGTCAGTGACTGTGGCTAGCAAGTTAGCCACCGTTAGCTTCACTTTTGCCACAAAAACTTAATTAAAACCTAAACCGTGCAACGGAACATAAATCCCAATAGAACCAACGCAATCGCGACCAAAACAAACCTTTTGACATCAACGTTGTCTATGTAGTCCAAATATTGACTGAGCCTTAGTGGCGCGAAAATAAACAATAATAATAAATAATAAATATATATGTGAGATAACAATGGTTTGTGCTCGCCGAAAGGCAAGCACACCCAATAATAAAAGTCGGAGCAAATTTACAAATTAGCAGTTTCATCAATAAAATAAGCACATTTTCAGCAACTACACTGCCCACTTCTCGATACATTTTCATTCAGATTCTGATTTACAAGTACCGTTTAGCTGAAATATGAATTGTAAAAACTTTGCAATGGCGGCCAAAGCGTTTTGTTGGTCACGGTAACCCCGCCCCAAGCGGTTCTTTGTTGGTTCGTAAACTAGACCAGCTCCGAAGTGGTGCTCGTTGCGAACCACGTACGAACCACTTTTCCGGTTCCCAGTCTGTCGAAAGAGGAAGAACTGGTTCGCAATTAGGCACCGGCTCCGAACCGGCACCCAAAATGCGTTGGTGGAAAAGGGGTAACAGAGACTGTTTATGCTGATGGTGATGAAGACAATGTTTTAAAATGTACAAAAGCGTCTAGACGGTGTGGTAGGCCTGATGAGAATGGACTGGCCATTGCTCTCAGGACACATAGTCCATCACGTCAATAACTGTAGAGAAGAAAAACAGGAAGAGGAGGTCCAGGTTCCCGACACCCCAGGCCCCAGTGATGTTCCGGCCACCACCCCAACCTCCGGCTACACCAGGACCAATGCAGGCAACACCAGTCAAACCCCCTATTATCACCCAGCCGTCCATCGATTCTGGAAAGAAAGAGGTGGACCTATGCAACGAGGAGGGAGACCACGTGGGGGAGAGGGAGAAGGCCCACCCCCACAGCAGGACCGACGAGCACAGCCCAACCCCAATCCAACTGACAATCAGCATGCATGGGCGTGCTGGAGATGCAGACAACAAGGACATCTTAAAGCAGACTGTCCATCAAATTCGTATTTGGCGCTAGCTGCAGGCTGGCAGTAGAGGTTTCCAGAGGAGCCTGAGGGGGAAAAGATGTCACCAAAAATCTCACTACAAAAAAAGAAAACAGGTAGAGATGGCTGCAGTCTCCCCCTCTCAAGTTCATCCATCCGAACTGTAGGCTTTTCTGGGAAAAGTGATAACCCTTAGGGAGCCTCTCACAAAGCAAATTGAAGGAAAAACCATTGTAAAGCCTCTACTCAGCACACACTACCATCAATCTATAGACACATTCTCTGCATATTAAAAGCCAATATTGTGTGTACCCAAAGCGGCCTGTGAGTGGAGTTCCATGAAAATCCCTCAGCAAACCAGATAATGCCAGTGACAGGTTGAAAAAGAACTACAACATGTCGTAAGTCCACTAATAATTGTAACAGACCCCCACAGCCAGGTATAACCACCAGCATACTGGTTACAATTGGCACCACAAGAATCTTCACTGACCAAATCATGGGAAGAGTGGGAGCCGTGGGTCCAAGCATTGGTAGGGAAACCAAGAACACTATTCCAGATACTGCTCCACTGCACTCTTCTATATGACGTCACACAGACTATTTTATTTATATTTCTTCATTTATTTTGCAAGGACAATCAATCAACAGTAAAACTGAAAGTTAGCCAGAGTTAATCTGCGAGGCTAAGTTTCATTTGCTGTCCCCTGCCAGACGGTTGAATGCAGCCTAAAATGATGCCGACTGTTGGCTGCCACAGCTATAACACTCCCACCAGAATTACAAGAATGGTACCAAGTACAAGACTCTGCCCCCATGTTACATTAAAATGGCAACTGAATGACATAGATCTCGTGAATTAGGACCATAAATAAGAGTAGCTTTACAGGTATTAGAATAGAGGCCCACAAATAAATACACATATCCAATGACACACGTTATCATAGAATTTTAGGAAAGTTACGACGTAGGGACAGCTGAGACATGTAATGTCAACCTTTTGTTGTCAATATTTGTTAGGACAGGTATTCCCAACATTATGGTACCTTACCAGAAACCGTATCCACACCGACACCACGCTATAGACGGGATTAGACCCACTTAGGGTCTAGTGACTGCAGAAGCACCAATAGAAACAGAAAGCTCCTGTAATACACCCATCTTTCCAATAAAGAAGCCACACTCTAATGATTATCAATTGGTACATGATCTGTGGGCTATTAACTCCATTGGAGACTTTCCAGAGGCAATTGTTTTTGATCCACACATATTACTTTGCAACATTGTGCCTGGCACAAAATTATAAACAGTTGTTGACCTGTGCACTGCATTCTCAGGCCCCGTTTACTCGGAAGAAAAACGCATATATTTTCATGCGGTTTGGCCTTTCATTTACACAAAAACTGAGGTTTTATCACGGAAAACGATCATTTCTAAAAACTCCGGCCAAAGTGGAGATTTCTGAAAACTCAGTTTTTGTGTTTGCGTGTGCACTAGCTTAAACTGAGTTATAGGTTCTCAAACCTCACAGTATGGGACTAAAAAAGCATCACGTCATGTGAGCGTCCTGTTTATAGTAATAGGTGCGTTCGAATTCATGCAGCGCCGGCATCGCCTGCAGCCCGGCTGACTTGAAGCAGCCAGTGGCTTTCTCAGCTTCAACGCAGTCGGCTGTCGGCACCGCCGGTGGTGCATTAAGTCGAACACAACTAGCATAATTGTAATAGCACAATAGCATAAAAAACATTTATTTGTGAATTGCGTTACATTTCTGAATCACGAAATACATTTGTGCATCGCATTTGTGAATCATTCAAACAAATGAACCTCGTGCCTGAAAGGTAAAAGAAGTCGGTTGTGTTATTCGTAGTTGTTGATTTTGAAAATTCTGATTGGTTTGCATGGCTTTATCCTTCACATTACACTGCCGCCTACAGGTTTGGCACAGTTATGATGGCGCTCGGGGGTGTATATGCGGGTTCATGTGAACAGAATTTTTTTTGAAAACGTACTTGTGTGTACAACGTTATTTTTGAAAACGGAGGGGCAGAAATATTTGTTTCTGTAAATACCCTGCCATGTGTAAACGTGGCCTTATGTTTCAGTACATCCAGTCTCACGATGCCTGTTTGCTTTCACATTTGAAGGAAAACACAGTACTTAAACCCTATTACCCCAGGGATTCCTGGAGAGCCCAGCTGAGTTTGATCAATGTTGGCCCAGGACCTGCAGAATCTGCAGGTTACCAGTACCGTTATCCAGTAGACCACACAAAGTAAGTAGAGCCAAGTTACAGTTTTGTCAGACGACAGTAGATTATCTGGGGAGGCTGCTCAGTGGGGATAGGAGACAGATAGCCTTGTTACAGATAAAGGCCATAGCCAAGGCTCCGAAACCTCAGACGATAGGGTAAAACCTTGTTGGGAATGGCGGGATACAGCAGACCATGGATTTGTGATTATACCCTCAAAACAGCACCTTTGCGAGCCCTTACTAGGGCTGCAGGGCAGACAAGTAATGCTGCTATATTGCAGTGGACCATGGAGGCGGAAGGAGCTTTTTAGCTCTCAAAAGTGACATGCAATCCGCCTCCGCCCTTGGCAATCCCGATTACTCAAAACCTTTACATCTATATGTCATCATCATCTAACGATCTGGATATGCTACTGCTGTATTGTTACAGGACACGCCCATGGGGGAACAACCTTAGCCTATTACAGTACATAACTAGATAAAGGCAGGACTGCCACCCTGCTATCAGGGACTGGCAGCCGCTGCTTTTGTTTTCAAACAAGCATCATCACTGACTGGGACACCCAGTAACTTTCTACACATCCCATCAACGATACACCTTACTCACAAACCCACATTTTGTCTTAACACAGGCCGGAAGACCTGATTACGAGGTCATACTGTCAGCCCCAGGACTCACCATACAAAGGTGCGACACAGTCAACCCAGCAACTAAAATGGTGTTACCAGTAGATGGGACACCACACGACTGTATTCATGAAACCGACATCTTTATGCGTGCACGACAAGACCTGTTCAATGAACCCTTCACAGCAGACCTCACTCTGTTCGTGGATGGATCTTGCTATAGAGATGCTGTGGGTAACCAAGTTGGCCACAGTGTTGTACAGCTCAAAGATGATACCACATTTGAGATCATCCAATCTGTAAAGGTTGTTCTGCCCAATTGGCTTAAATAAAGGCACTTACAGCAGCATGTCAGTTGGCAAAGGGCAAGCCCTTACGGATGGAAAATATATTGCAGTATATTGGCAAACCAAAAATGAAGCTGTGTCCTTGGGCAAGACAATTCACCCTACTTGCCTCGGGGTATGTCCCTGTACTTACTGTAACTTACTGTAAGTCACTCTGGATAAGTTCGTCTGCTAAATTACTAAATGTAAATATCACCATGTATGTCTGTACATTGTATGGGCATGTTCTCATATACGTACACATGCATTGTACAATATATATTTCCATATAATTGTACATATATTTAAAATATATTCTACTATATAGGAAGCAGACATGTGACACTATATCTTTACATATATTGCCAATAAATGTTCCCATATAAAGCGGCATACATTATGGTGGTTATTTATAAATACATAATTTGATATGTTTTGGGATACATAACCACATATATTATATATTCATGTCCACGAACATACGGACGATCCAGCCCCACCATCTTAACTTCCCTTGTGCTTACGCAAGACCGAGTTAGTCCACAAGAAAAAGATATGTGGTTGAAACGTGGGGCAATGCAATACACCCAGGATGGACCCTACAAAGGTCTATGGAGGAGTAGTCCTGGCCATTTTGTTTTACCAAGTACGTTGCTGCGCTTTGCTATTCGGAAAGCGCATGGTACTGACCATTGCCCCAGGGGGATAATTATGTCTGTCTGACCCTGTGTTGTTTTGTGCATCTGACAATAAAAGACTTTCACTGTGTGCACATCCAGGCAAAAATACACTGCATAGATAAATAATACTAAACTTCAGGGCATAAACTATTGCTATTTGACACCAATGAAATAGTTTGTTTGTCATTACAAGGAAATGTTTTCATCTGCTTGAAGAAGACTTTGCTGATCAAAACATTTCTTTATTAAGAAAATAAACTATTTAATTGGTAACCAGTGTGCAAACCTCCTTTCTGCCCTCCTAATAGATCATCTCATCACTGCAAGGCCACTGTGATTAAACCAATGGAATGTATCTGTTCCAGCCTTTACCTAAGTATATGTGACAAACTGAGTCATCGCTAGTCGTCATACTGCACCTTCCTGCTCATTCACCATCCACACCAAGTAGCTCTGCACTGAGGTCCTATTACTCATATCAAATTGTCTGTTTCAGTTGCATAAGTTTGTTATGTTTCATTATGACAGATAATATCTCTCACACAAGGCCTGTTGGTCCTATGATGGGCTTGTGAGCAACAGGGTCTTGTATCGTTACTGTACCCTGCAGAAGTAAGTTGCAGTTAACTATAACACCTCTACCCATCCCACACAACCTTGCATCCTTGTGCTGAGGGCCTAAACTTTAAGGGCATCTCTGAACAGTATACATGACAAACAAAACAAACAATGACATTAATAAAAAAAATGTTGCAATGACAACAAAACAATACAATAGGGTGACACAAACAATATGGTGACAACAAAACAAAACAGAGGAACAAGAACATGTAAATGGCATGTATTTGATTTTTGAATGACTTGAGAAAGTGGGGTAGCGCTCCATACATTACATAATGACGGTGCGTGAGTGTGAAACATTGTGACTAATACCAACACAGGGTCAGACAGCCACGATCTTGTTGCTTCATTGTTACTTCGTAAAAAAAAAAAAAAAAAAAATTCTGTCTCTCAACGCACTTTAGCTCATAGCATGAGATCTGGGTCAAGTAGAAACACGGGGATAGTCTTAAAATGGCCGCTACACTCTGACCTTTTGATAGACACCTTGGTTTAGCCAATAGGAGCTTCCATGCCCCCGTGACAGTCCTCTAAAGCCAACCAGGTCTGTGCGTCCAGCCCGCCCCCCGCCCACTCCCCCCCCCCCCGCCCCCTCTACACGATTTTTTCTAACTGGCTTGGACTGATTCTGAAAAGAGCTAGTTATCCTTGTAGCTTAGCGCTAGCTGTAAATGGCGATACCCCATATGCCAGGTTTTGTGGAGCCTTCAAAATAAAAGTCGATTGCGCAATATGTCAGTGTTCTTTGTGTGCCAATCCTGGAAATCAGATAAATCACTCCAATGTGTTCATGCTTCAGTTTTCGTGTTTCAGTAATACTAATGAGGGATTTAGCTGTTATATATGATAGTTCTAAGGACCACCTTTCATTAGAGATAACAATTATACCTTTTTATCCTAAGAATTTGACCTTGGTTAAAAGGGTCATTCTGGTCTCCAAAAGGCCCTTTTAGAAAACGCCTGGATGTACTCTTATAAAAACATGTGTCAAATATGAATATATTGTGGTATTATGTTTGACTTTTGATCTGAATTGGGTAAGGCTTCAACCTGTGGTCCAATTCTGTCTTCCAGCTAATACCTACCACCTCTAGGCCTCTTCAGGCCTCTGTTTTCAAAACAAAATCCAGGCGGAAATAGAAACTTTCACTTTCCTTGTGTTCAAGCTTCTATTACTCAACACCAGTAGGACTGACAGGGGTCCTGACAACAAGGAACATAACTTCAGAGTGTCAGCTTTCAAAAGAGTCCATTTACATGCATGTACTCCAAATGGTTCAAGAACAGCTTTCAATTTACTTTGGGCATGCTGTTTAGGTGTTTTTAGGCACATTTAACAGTCTCCAGAACAGGTTAATAAGATCAAATATAAACCTCCTAATATACAATATTCGATACACTATACTAAACATCTTAATACACATAATAACCTAAACTAACAGTATATCCGATCGAATGCTTCGGTATCGCCTGCCATAAGGCAACGGGGTAAAAAGACTGAAGGATGGGTGGTAAAAGTATCTTAGAGTCCTGCCAGCTATCTTGAGGCATCGTGTGTGGTAGGTGTCCTGTAGGGCTGGGAGCTTCCTGCCGATGATGAACTCAGCAGACCGGACAGCCCTATGATCTATTACGTTAACCATATGAAAATTATTTAAACTTACCAGAATGGCTTTGTCAGCCATCAACAAACCACCTGTGTGAAGTCGACGTGGAGACATTATTCTACATAATTATTCAATTATTCAGTATTTTTTGCAACAAATGATTTTCCCACCAAATGATACACAATTTTTGTTTTAAGTCAAGTGATGTAGTAAAAACAGGAGGGGGGCTTTTATGTGTGGAGTTTTGGATACATGACGCTTTGTAATGATGACATATATTAAACACTATTTTTGCAAAAAACAAAAAAAACTAAATTATGAATATGCTTAGTTTTGAAAGTAAGTGCTGTATTACAACCAGCAGAAGAGTAGTTATGTGTGAGGAAAGTTTAAAGACACAACTGTATTTATATGGGAAACTATTAAATATTAAACATTTATGGCAAAACATATTCCCCAAAAATAGGATTATGCCTACTTTTGAAAAGTAAGTGCTGTAGTACAACCAACATAAGACTATTGATGTGTGAGGAAAGTTTAAAGACACAACTGTATTTAATTATTAAACTAATAAACGTTTTTGGCAAAAAACTGTATTTAATGATTTAACTATTAAACGTTTTGGGCAAAAAATATTCCCCCAAATTATAATAAGGCTTATTTTTTTTAAGTAAGTGCTGTAGTACAACCAACAGAAGACTACTTATGTGTGATGCGAGTTTAAAAACACAACTCTACAACTATATTTAATGATTAAACTATTAAACGTTTTTTGCAAAATCTATTACCCAAAATTAGGATTATGCTTCTAATTGAAAAGTAAGTGCTGTAGTACAACCATCAGAAGACTATTTAAGTGTGAGGAAAGTTTTAAGTGTGTGGAGTCAGATGGCTGAGTGGTGAGGGAGTCGGGCTAGTAATAAGAAGGTTGCCGGGCCGATTCCCTGCCAAATGACGTTGTGTCCTTGGGAAAGGCACTTCACCCTACTTGTCTCAGGGGGAATGTACTTACTGTAAGTCGCTCTGGATAAGAGCGTCTGCTAAATGACTAAATGTACATTTAGTCATTCATCGTGACTCATCGTATGTGTGTCTTAATACCCAGTATTGTATGATACATCTATGTTCGATTACAGAGACGTAAACTGAAAAAATGATGCCAATCACTGTTAGTCAATTAAACACACAACTGTGTTTAATTTTAAAACTATTCCTCCAAAATATGATTATGCCTATTTCTTTCAAGAAAGTGCAAGTGCTGTAGTACAACCAACCAACATAAGACTATTGATGTGTGAGGAAAGTTTAAAGACACAACTGTATTCAATGATTTAACTATTTAACATTTTTAGCAAAAAAACATTCCCATAAATGAGGATTATGCTTATTTTTTGAAAAGTAATTGCTTTAGTACAACCAGCAGGAGACAAGTTATAATTGAGGTAAGTTTGGAAAAACTACCTTATTTAAACATAAAATTAATAAATATTTTTGTCGTATCTATTTTCGCTGTTGTAGTTTGTAGACGGTCCCTAACGGTGCGTTCACACTGCAGCGGGGCGGGCAGAGCGTGCCGTCGGCTTCCAATTCATTTTCAATGAAACCAGGCGTTGACGCCCGCGTAGGACATTGTGGGAAGGCGAGTGGGGCGGCGAAGGTTGGATTTTCTCAACTTTATGTAAATGAGGAGCGTAAAAAAGCTAGCGTTGGCCAATCGGGTTCGTTTCTTGTAACGTAGCAACTGTTGGTCATGGTAAACACTTCTACATACTTAAAGCGCGTATATCATGTACTATTTATGTGTATATGCACAGAAACCTATAGGTCTAAATCAATCTTTGATTTCATTGACTGGGACATGGCCAGGGAATATGATGAATTGATTAATCAGCTGGGGGGTATTCCATGAACGTCGCTAACGGTCACGCTAACACGAATAAGTCACTTGGGTAAACGTCAACTTACGGTGCGTGCCACTACAGCGGTGCGGCGCGGAGTGGCGGCTTCCAAAACATTTTCAATGAAACCGGGTGTTGACGCTGGTGTACGCTCCCAAAATGCCCTACAGTGCCCTGCGTCAATGCTCGGTTTCATTGAAAATGGATTGGAAGCCGACGCTCCTCGCCGCTCTGCTGTAGTGGACACGCACCGTTAGACTTATGTAACCTAGGATTGTCGGAAGTCGCTAAAAGGTTCTACAAAGGTTAGCATTGATAGAGAGGAAAGGTCCTATAATAGTTCCCTAAACGTTCCCAGAACGTCCTGAAAGGCCCCAAAATAACGTCCTCCTACCCTTTAACAGCTCCACATTGAGACCAATATGGGACGTTCTAGGAACGTTAAAAGGCGACGTCCTTTACACCAACGGGAACGTTCTGGTAATGTTCTTGGAACGTACAATTTCTAGCTGGGCATATTAATCAATGTTTATTTGGAATCAATGTTTATTTGGAATGCCTCCAAATTAAGACATTTTAACTCAAAAACATAAGGCTACATTATTATGGCACATTATTAAAGCCTTAAATCAAAGCTATTGAGGAAACACTGAACACAATTTTCAAAAGTGTTTTCATTGATTTATTGGCTAATCCATAATAAACTGTATCATCAAACCTAAGTTTGGACAACTTGGCCGGCTAGTAGTAGAAGAATGTGCCACAAGTTTGAAGTTTGTATGGTCAATTTTGACAAAGATTTTGAAGAAACACTGAAAATGGTGTGTATTCAAATGGCTGCTAGATTTTTTCGGCATTCAGGCTGTCTACTCTTTTACTACTCTGATACAGTAACGTTTACGTTAGACTATAGCCAATATTAAAACGTTAGTAAAAAATGCTCAGATTCAGCCCTGAAGAATTGACACGGAAACACTTATCAACCAAAATTACAGGAATGGACAATAGAGTTAATATAACTAGAGACAGCTACTTCTGTCTTCCAAGATGGCGTCCCCATTCATTTCTGTGAAAAGTGCTCAGTAACGAAGTGAGGCAAGTGAGAGCTTGATGGACCGCGCCATCTTTCCAGACCGACTCGTCCGGTCTTGTGCAGAAGCTTGTTCCTAGCTCCGAAACTCGTGCATGCTTGCAACTAGCTGTATACGTCATACTTTGCGACAACCAGTCGCGAGCTTGTGAGCTGGAGCTAAGGCACTGCAGAAAACTGTCAGAACGTGGTACAAGTCCGATCAAGAAGCAGATACATGTGAAGGTTACGAAGATCAATACTATTAGTACTGTAGTATTATACGTGCAGGGCCTTTACTTTGTTCTTTCTGCTTTGTGTTTATAGTTTGACTGCTGTATTGTGTCGGATAAATAAACTGTGAACTTGAATATCTGGCTCCGTCGTTGTTCTAGCTTTGCAAAGCAAGCTAAATTAAGCCTATAGCCTACCTATGCTACTATTATAATGATGATGAGTGTTGTTTACTATTACTAGCTTATTGTTAATGCCATCGTTGTAGTGTTAACATAAAGTCATAACAATATAACGACCACATTGTGGCTATCAGACATGATTTATTTATATTCGTCTTTGCTCCAGAATAACATTTACATTTATTCATTTAGCAGACGCTTTTATCCAAAGCGACTTCCAAGAGAGAGCTTTACAAAGTGCATAGGTCACTGATAATAACAACAAGATAGCCCCACAGCATTGCGGGTAGTCAAAAACAAGAAGTACATATTGTGAACAACCAAAAATAGTGCTAAAGGGAAGAAACCATAAGAGCATGTAGTTAAACAAGTTAAAATTACACAACATTAATCTCTAAGTGCAGGTGTACCTGAAGAAAGCAGTAAAATATAGGATTAACTAAAGTAAAATACAACAGTTTAAATCAGCTACCACTAACCAACAAGAGCAACAGTCTAAGCAAGAGTCATTGTGATCCTTGAGGATACTAGCGTTGGGTTCAGCAAACCAAGTACCATTGTACTCCCGGAACAAGTGCGTCTTGAGCCTTCTCTTGAAGGTGGAGAGACAGTCCGTGTCTCTGATGGAGGTGGGGAGTTGATTCCACCACTGGGGGGCCAGGCAGGAGAAGAGCTTGTGCTGGGACCGGGCGGTCTTGAGAGGTGGGACCACCAGGCGATTGTCTGAAGAAGACCGTAGGTGGCGGGTGGGGGTGTAAGGCTGCAGGAGAGACTTGATGTAGTCGGGCGCAGTCCCGTTCACTGCTCGGAAGGTCAGTACCAGGGTCTTGAATGTGATGCGGGCCATTATGGGTAGCCAGTAGAGGGAGATGAGGAGCGGGGTAACGTGGGAGCGTCTGGGTAGATTGTAGACGAGGCGGGCCGCTGCGTTCTGAATCCTCTGAAGAGGGCGGGTTGCGCATGATGGGAGACCGGCGAGCAGCGAGTTGCAGTAGTCCAACTTGGAGAGGACAAGTGCTTAGACAAGCAGCTGGGTGGAGTGCTCAGACAGGTATCTCCTGATCTTCCGGATGTTGTAGAGGGTGAATCTACACGACCGGGAGACCGCAGCAATGTGGGCCGTGAGGGAGAGCTCGTCATCCATGGTAACCCCAAGGTTCCTGGCAGAGGATGAGGGGGTCACCGTCGCAGATCCCAGGGTGACTGAGAGGTCATGGGAGATGGAGGGTTTGGCCGGGATGATGAGAAGTTCCGTTTTGGCAAGGTTCAGCTGGAGGTGGTGCTCAGTCATCCAGGCGGAGATGTCTGCGAGGCAGGCCTCAATCCTAGCTGAGATCCCCGGATCGGTCGGAGGGAACGACAGGTACAGCTGCGTGTCGTCAGCGTAGCAGTGGTAGGAGAAGCCATGGGAGGTGATGATTGGTCCAAGTGAGGTGGTGTACAGAGAGAAGAGGAGGGGTCCAAGGACGGAGCCCTGTGGGACACCAGTGGAGAGCTGGCGAGGGCCTGACAGTTTGCCTCCCCAGGAGACCTGGTAGGATCTTCCCGACAGGTAGGATGAGATCCACTGGAGTGCAGTGCCAGTGATGCCCATCTCAGAAAGTCTGGAGAACAGGATCTGGTGGTTAACCGTATCAAACGCCGCAGAAAGGTCCAGCAGAATGATGACGGATGACCTGAAAGCCGCTCTGGCAGACTGGAGGGCAGTGGTGACTGAAAGGAGGGCAGTCTCTGTGGAGTGGCCGGTCTTGAAGCCCGATTGGTTGGGGTTGAGCAGGTTGTTCTGAGAAAGGAAGTTAGACAGTTGGTTAGATACAGCACGTTCAATTGTTTTAGAGAAGAAGGGTAACAATGACACCGGTCTGTAGTTCTGGAGGACGGCAGGGTTAAGGGAGGGTTTTTTGAGTAAAGGGGTAACTCTGGCCTGTTTGAAGGCAGAGGGGAAGGTGCCAGAGGTAAGAGAGGAGTTTAGAACATGGAGCAGAAAAGTTATGATAGAGGGGGAGATAGTTTGAAAGAGAGGGGAGGGGACAGGATCAAGGGGACAGGAGGTGGGGCGATGAGAGAGAATGAGGTCAGAGAGCTCTGCCTCGGACAGGGGAGAGAAGGAGTTTAGACATTTAGTTGGGTCAGTAATGGAGGGTGAGGGGGTAGGAAAGGTGGGTTTAGGGAACCGACTGCTAATGTCGGCGACTTTTTTCTCAAAGAAGGAGGAGAAGTCGTCTGCTGTCAGGGTGGAGGGAGGGGGTGGGGGAGGTGGGTTAAGAAGGGTGGAGAAGGTAGAGAAAAGTTTGTGGGGGTTTGAAGCGGAGTTAATTTTGTTAAGAAAGTAGAGGGTTTTGGCACCAGTTATGTGAGAAGAGAAGGATTTAAGGAGGGAGTGATACTTATCAAGGCCGTCTTTGGACTTGCGCCATCTCCTCTCAGCTGCTCGAAGGGTGGACCGTTCTTCACGAATAACATCCGTAAGCCACGGGCAGGGCTTTAAAGTGAGTGACAGAGAGTTAAAGTGGTTAGCAAGGTGTCGGTGGCAGTGTTAGTGGGGTGGGACGAGAACTCGTCAATGGGAGGGAGGGAGGATGTTACAATAGAGGAGAAGTGGGAGGGGGATAGGGAGCGGAGGTTGCGCCGGAAAGTTACGAGGGGAGGGGAGGTAGGAGGGGTTGGAGGGAGAGAGACAGAGAATTGGATAAAGTAGTGATCAGAGATGTGCAGTGGGGTTACAGAGGTTAAGTCAGTGATACAGTTACGTGTCAGGACGAGGTCTAGCTGTTTGCCTGCCTTGTGGGTCGCCGGTGTGCTCAGCAGCGTCAGGTCAAAGGAGGTCAGGAGAGACAAGAAGTCGACAGCCTGCATTCCTTGGAGGTGGATGTTGAAGTCCCCAAGGACTATCAGGGGGGTTCCATCATCCGGGAGGACGCTGTAGAGCATGTCCAGCTCCTCCACAAAGTTGGCTAGCGGTCCTGGTGGGCGATAAAGAACAATTAAGCATGCTTTGATAGGATTAGTTAGCATCACATAATGGTGTTCAAATGATTTGGCAGAAACAGAGAGTGGTGTGGATGTGTATTTAATATGTGGGGAAAGAAGCAAACCTGTCCCACCACCCCGCCCGGTTGAGCGGGGTGAGTGAGTGAAGGAGTGGTTGACGGAGAGAGCAGCTGGAGTTGCAGTGTTCTCTAGGCGGATCCATGTCTCAGTCAGCGCAAGAGCATGAAGAGAAGCATGGGATGCAAACGCCGGGATCAAGTCTGCCTTGTTCACAGCAGACTGGCAGTTCCAAAGCCCTAAGGAAAGAGAGAGGGCAGGTGGAGAAGAACTGGATAGGTAGTGAAGGTTAGAAGTTGACCGAATATACTTTGTGACATATCTACGTCTACGGGTAGTTTAGTGAACAGGAATGCTAAGGAAACACATGCTAGCTATGAATAAATTCTAGGTAGAATATAATCTAAATATGAATAGGTTGATACTTATCAGAAGAGGTGATCCGCCTCGTCGGCCTTCCTCGGTGGACTCCGCAGGTAGACTCCGTTGTCTTTGATCGACTGAGTCTTCGTGCGACGAGGCTGGCAGACGAGGCTGCCTCTCTAATGCTAACCGCCTTAAATATGCTAATGCGCAGATACAACGCCCCCAATTACTGCCAAACAAAAGAATACCCTGAGTAACCTGAAACCGAAAATGACTCACTAGCTAGCTACTCCTTGACCAGTTTCAACTGGTTATCTAACTGCTGACCCTTCGGCTCTGCCCAAGAGACTAACTTTTAGCTAAACTCAATAATATACTAGTCTTGATCACTCGCAGTCAATGCAGCGCTCTCGAAGTTCTCTTCAGTATGACGCTATACGCTCTCAGCTGATTCCAGGCGGCTTTGGCTTTTAAACCAAATTCTACAACGCCCCCAATTACTGCCAAACAAAAGAATACCCTGAGTACCCTGAAACCGAAAATGACTCACTGGCTAGCTACTCCTTGACCAGTTTCAACTGGTTATCTAACTGCTGACCCTTCGGCTCTGCCCAAGAGACATACCATGTCAACAAGAGAATAACATGTCAACAATCAATAATGACGCCGTAACATGCCACGATATTACAACTAATTATATAATGCTATAATTAGGCTACGTTTGTCATGCCTTGAGCATAATAGCGTTCATTACGAAATGGTTAAATCTGCTTTAAAATAACGGACATAAACATTCAAACAACCGTCATGTATGTGTGCTACCATTTGTAAAACGTGCTACAATAAAGGCAGGCAACTGTATATTATCAAGCCATTTCTCCTTGTTCTCATTAAGCTCAGGTAAATTAGCGATTTGCTGATGTTCCCTTTGGTGCTCGTCCCCTGTTCGTATCCGCAAACACTTTTCCAGGCAACTTTTCTTGACGCAAGTAAATAAATGGGGTGCTAGTTTACCCATTTCGGTGTTGACCCATTTTTTTGAGTGTTCAGGCGATCTTTATGAGGATGGATCAATACTTTTCTGCGAAGTCTGTCAACATTCAATCGACCCTAGCCTATTCCGCGTCAAACTGTTGTGGAACATCTTCGGTCGCTCCGACAAAAGAACAGGAAGGCTATCGTAATTCCGCAGTTTTTTAGTCTGAATAAAAATGTAAAAAATCTGCGAATTTTTTGGGGCTTGTATAGAAATTCACTCTCGCAAATGTACGAGTGGGTAGGGGGGTTTGAGTCGTGTAGTGCTGCATTCACTTGCAGTGGGATATTAGAAATTCGCTGTGGCAAATGTCCAACTTGGCGGAGTGGGGAGGGGGGGTGGAGTCGTCTAATGCTGCATTCGCTTGCAGTCTGATATTAGAAATTCGCTCTCGCAATGTCAGATGAGCCACAACTTGTCTTTGTTTTTCAAAGCTGCCAACTGGGATGGCAAGGCTATTTTTAGTGTGACAGTTGCCACCCCATGCCACCTCGATAGATCCGCCCCTGCAGTGTGTGTATGTAACGTTAGCGTATTTAACTGGTTTATAAATATAATCCACTTCTGTAAAGTGATCCTTGCCAACTCTGAATCCGGGGGCAACTGGCAGGCTTTGGCGCTGTATAGCTACAAGCCATTTTCGTAAAACCGGTTACCGCTTGGGTAGGACATGATAGTGAATGACTTCTGTCTTGTAAAATATGTTTGTACAACCAGTCAATAAGATCCTACTTTGCACCTTGTCCTAGCTGGTTCGTTTAAAGCCATTTCTACCTCTGTTCTCCCTGACATTCTATCAATGTTAATCTTGATGACAGCTAGCAGCCGGCAGTCACAGTACCTAACCATTCTCGTGACGTCACAGACATGACGATTCAAAGATGGCCACGCCCAGTAGTTAAGTAATAAAGTTTAAAACGTTTTTATTAACAAATGGAACATTTTTCTCTTTTAGTTGTCAGATAACGTTTTGTGATCTTATTTTAATAATTATATGAGCCGTACTTCACAAATTAGTTCAGTTCCACTTTAAAGGACGTTTAAGTCATAGACTCATTCTGGACTTGCTGTCATAGCAACAAGTCCTTTAACTTAAACCTGCTCGGGAGCAGGCTTATTTTATGTTAACAAGATTTGATTGCGACTTAATAAGCAGAGGTGATACAGGAAGTCTGTCACAGCCATGTCTTGTCCGTTTTAACGACAACAACCCGTGGCGGAAGGTGCAAGAATAATTAGCAGAATTTAACATGAAACCGAATTAATTGCTCATTGCTTGATAGATCGATCCTAAAGCACAGCGCAAAATGCTACTAGCATATACTTTTTGAGAGATAACCTATCGTTTTTTCGTGAGGGTGTCATTTACATCAAATTTGTTGAAACCACATTATATGACATTAAAGATGATAAACAAAGTATGAACATACAAAAACATAGTCCTAGCCTACTGTAAGCGTTACAACATCTTTTGGCTGGTCACTATTACACATTTAATTTGGTCTGCTACTTTTTGCCAGCCCTCTTTTTTGGATTTTGCAGATGTTCTGCAAATTATTTTGAGGTGTTCCCTGGCGTTTTGATTAAATCTTCAAATTCGGAGTAACCTTCGAGCAAGCTGTTGCTCTGTTGAATCTGCTGTGGAAAAAACGGGCTGCTCTTTTTGGCAACGGTGAGCAGCCATAGATTTATGTGAGCAGCCAATAGCAGCGTTGCTGATCAAGGTTTCTACCAGAGCCATAGGAAAAAAAAATTGCGACACGCTTTGATCTCGCCGACACGTGACCACGTAGTTCATGAAGCTCGCTGCAGTTACAAAAAAACACACTGTTGTCAACCGGTTTGAATGGTTTTTAATGAAGCTGGCCAACGGAAGTTGCTTTCTCAGGCAAATGACAAATGAAACAGGCATGGTTAAAGAAATCCGATATTCTGGCTATCTTCAGCAGACTCGTATCTACAAAATGCAGTCCTCCCTGACGTTTTTGGTGTAGAATGGAGTGAAAAACAACATTGTGAACACTCACTGCCAGTGAAACACAGGAAAAAAGTTTGAGCTTTTTTGTCACGTGGTTCGGTAGCTCGCTGTAGTTAAAAAAAAAAACCCCCACTGCTGTCAACCTGTTTGAGCGGTTTTCAGCGGGACAGAGAGCAGCACCATCTCAATTCACAACGTTGGCCGCGTTTCCCAGATCTCTTATAACGCTCCTAAGAAGCTCTTTGCGCTTAAGAGCTTCTTAACAAATCTGGGAAACGCGACCATTTTCGGTATATTAACACATAAGGGCCGAGTTTCCCAGATCTCTTATAACGCTCCTAAGAAGCTCTTTGCGCTTAAGAGCTTCTTAACAAATCTGGGAAACGCGACCATTTTCGGTATATTAACACATAAGGGCCGAGTTTCCCAGATTCGTTAAGAAGCTCTTAACGCTAAGATCTTCTTAAGAACGTTCTATGAGCGTTCTAGAGCACCCTTAGAACGTTCTAAAGACGCTCTCAGCGTTAAGAGCTTCTTAACGAATCTGGGAAACCCGGCCAATGTCAATTGGTTACTGTTGTGTTATATCATGTATGTCTGATACTCTATTAACATGTATGTATTACATTAACTTATAATACATAACGCAATATTGTGAATCAGAGCTAGAAATGGCTATGCTAGCTACCATACTGTACCATACTGTACATACCAAACAGCAGCCTAATGAGGACTATATTGTTCCACTGAACGTTTAACCTTCGACAGTTGAAGTAAATGGGACTTGTTAAACTTTTTTTTTATTCATCAGCCCACTTACAATTTACCACATTAACAACACTTATATTTGTAGTACTTGATGCAAGTTGAATCTAACCATTATCACCAGCAACTGCTCAATTTAAGACAAGAAAGGAGTTTGGTAAATAGAACAGAATAAACAAGGCAACCAACTGCATTCAATTATACATTTTATTGCACAATATGTCCAGTGTTCTTCCACTCCTTTTGTTTGTAGTGATCCGGTGATTTTCTGGCTATGAGTACTCTCTAGCTAGCTACAGTAAAAGTGTTGCCTACTTTACATACTAGACATACAGTCTAGCTATTAACTGCATTTACAATCTAACAAGCTATAATCTTACTAGCCCGATTCCCTAACCTCTCAGCCACCTGACTCCCTGCTACAGTAAGTGTTGCTTACGTTAGTAGACCGTCTAGTTCTAACTGCATTTAGAATCTAACAAGCTACACTATTACTATACATTTGATCTAAAGCTGGCTATATGAAATACTACTAATAACAATTGATATGTGGTGGTAGAAATATTAAAAAATGCAGGATTTTCATCAATTTACCAGCTAACTTGCTTCGGAGACACTGAAAATAAATGGGGTTCTTTGTCAGCTGACGTCACAGTTGCGAAAACCGAAGGACATTATGGGAGTAGCTACCATTTTCTATGAGGGGCCGTGTAGGCCATAATTCAAACTCACCTCTCATACACACCATTGAAGAGCTTTTGCCTTTCACAAACACTACTGAAATACACTCACATTTACTACTGAACACCTCTCACGTATATTAGTGAAAATGTAACCTCACACAATGACAAGTGAGAACCTCTCATACTCATAAGTGAGAACCTCTCTTATACAACAGTGAACACCTCTCACTTGCACAACTGAAAATGTAACCTCTCCTCTTACATGCTTGAAAATGTAACCTCTCACACAAATACTTGAAAATGTAACCTCTAACATTCATTACTGAAAATGTAACCTCTCACACGCACAACTGAAAATGTAACCTCTCACACGCACAACTGAAAATGTAACCTCTCACACGCACAACTGAAAATGTAACCTCACACACGCACAACTGAAAATGTAACCTCTCACACGCACAACTGAAAATGTAACCTCTCACACGCACAAATGAAAAAGTAACTTCTCACAATCATTACTGAAAATGTAACCTCTCACACACACAACTGAAAATGTAACCTCTCACAAGCACAACTGAAAATGTAACCTCTCACAAGCACAACTGAAAATGTAACCTCTCACAAGCACAACTGAAAATGTAATCTCTCACAAGTACAACTGAAAATGTAACCTCTTACATACCCCACTGAGAGTGAAACCTCTCACATATAGATGTCAAAACGAGACCTCTCACATGTACACCCTTTCATGGAGCATAAATACTATTACTTTTTAAACAGGAAGAACATCTGCCCCCTAGTGCATTCAGGAAGTAATCCAAAAAAAGTGCTAAAACTATCTGGTAGTTCATGACTTCAAAAAACATGCTTTTTCCAAAAATACTGATCCTTTTTCAAGTGCATCTTTTTCTATTTACTATAAACGGTAACAATGAAGACATTGAGAACCTTTTGAGAAGTACTTTAAACTGCATTAATTGCATTCGAAGAGGAAGACTGGGAGATGATTTTTAACAGGAGAGACTTTACCACTTGAGCTTGATCACTACACAAGGACATTATCAGAACTTCTAACAGAATCCCGAGCTGGTAATGACCAAATCCATGGGCAAAATGTAGTTATGTTGGAGACTTTATGTGGATGTTTGTACTCCATTGTAACGGGATATGAGCCAACACAGAGGAGACATAGTATTATTGCCAACAATGGAATGTTGCCACCAACTATTTTGAATACTTTGCCTGGTCGTCCACGTTACAATATTACAAATGAGCAAATTTCACACTGCTTATCAATGGGAATGAATTGGAGGGAAATTGCAAATTGCTTTGGGATCAGCCGCCGCACCCTGCACAGGCAATACCTTGGAGTCCAGGGTTTACAGTACACCATCATGACCAATCAAGAATTGAACCAAATTGTGACTGATGTACTGCAGAGCACACCAAATGCTGGAGAGGCCTATGTAACTGGTAGTCTCAGATCACGGGGATTAAGGATCCAGAGGAGGCGTATTAGGCAGAGGCTACATGAGGTTGGCCCTATTGGGAGGTCTGTTCGCAGGAGGCATGCTATCCGCAGAAGAATTTACAGTGTTTAGACATCTAATGAGTTATGGTAAGTTTATTAAAATGTTATTTGGTTACTTGTAGATAGCTTTTTAGCATGATGTATATACAATGCATTTCTACTTACATAACTTTCTATTTTATGAGTATTGTTAACATTAGTCTTTAATCACACATGCACATAATTACACACATGCAAGTCAGTCATTGTGTCTCTCTTCGACCCTCCAGAAGTTCTAAAGCGTACATTGGTGTTACAACCCTATTATGTCCGACAATAATAATGTATTTCTGTTTTCATCTATTTTAAAGGCACTTTGACAGCAACCACAAGCTCGTAAGATGGAGAATGGTTTTCCATGGTTGTGTAGATGGATATAGTCGATCTATAATTTATCTGGCCTGTCTTGATAATAACAGAGTATCAAGTGTATTGTCGTTGTTCATGAGAGGGGCACATGATTTTGGATTACCATCCAGAGTAAGGTGTGATCATGGTATGGAGAATATAATGGTTGCTCGTTTCATGCTTGAAGTAAAGGGGCTTGATAGACGAAGTGTCATTGCAGGAGTATCTGTTCACAATCAACGCATTGAAAGGCTATGGGCAGAGTTGTAAGTAGACATTTCATTAGTCTTTTCAATTATAGTCTGGAGTCTGTCGGTATACTGGATTCACTAGACGAGCATCATTTGTTTTGTCTGCATTATATCTTCATGCCTAGAATTAGAACAGCAACCACAGAGTTTATTAATCAGTTGAACCACCATGGACTCTCCACACAACGGGGTCAAACTCCACTACAGCTCTGGCACACAGGCATAATTAACAATATAGGACAGGGAAACACAGCCGTGGATCCAGTTTTCGACGACACTTTCTATAGGACAGATGAAGGTCCTTTACCTGAAGTCCGAACAAATAACAATGTTATTGTCCCAGATATTGTCACTGTAAATGAGGCAATGGCTCAAGCAATACAGTTAAATTTTGATCCACTACAAAATGATGGAAACTTAGGAATACATTTATTTTGTTCTCTTTTGTATTTTTTCCACCAACACCATACATAATCTGCTGTGTTGTGGGTGTTGGTGTTTTCATTAGATATACTCAGATTATTTACAGTGTATACTCATACTGAGTATGAGAAACATAGAATTTTGTAGTTCGTGTGTGATGCTTTATATATAAAAGGTGACTTACAACTGTGCTTATTAGTTTGTGTTATGCTGCTGTTTCTTTTTTTCAACCAATCATAAACAATTTCAATTGTAATGACCTGCAAGCAACACAATGTTTTCTTTTTTTGGTTCTAACATGGACATGGTGATGGATATCACAACTGGAATAAACATTTTCCAATATTTCAACTGTCGATGATGGCAGAACCTTACATTTCACAGATCTAAAGGCTCTCTTCAAATATCCAAAAATAAAAACAACTATAGGACAACCAGGCTGCAAACTTCAAAATTGTATGTGAAGGAACTGTATGGGTGAATGGATGATGTGGTTCGGGGGGAGTGAGTGTAGGTGAGCAGACAGAGCCTTGGTCAGAAGGCTCGAACGGCAAGGAGTGTGGTCAGAACATGAAGCAGGGGAGAAGGCAGGTTTGATGCAATACCAGTAGTTTATTATCCGTGTGCTGCATCAGAAAACATAAACAAAGAGGCATATACAATTACGATTGGGTAACGGAGTGGTCAATCCAATGAAACAATAAACGATAATCGTGTGCGAAGACACAATCCACAACTCAAAAGAAATGGTGCTGAACAAGAAACAAACAATCCCACATGGCTCCTGGCACATGTCTGGGAACAAAGGGATTTAGGGCAACAAAGCACATGTCACCAAACCTCCACAAAAGGCATACAAAAGAAACAAACAAATGATGGATTGACATGACCACTCACGTTAACTGTAGAAGACACACACTTTGGAGGAGACAGGACATAACACGGAGACAGGACTACTCTGGAGTCCTGGCAGGGAGTGCAAAAGGGTGGACTGCTAGGTGAACTACCTATTTATAGGCTCCGCCCCTTAGACAGTAGGTGGAGTTTCATTCAGTTCGGCAGATTCACCATAGCGCTCTCCTGGATTGCTGACTGGAGAAGCCCAGGTCCCAGGGAGTCTTTACAGTATGTATAGAATCAGTGCAATCTGACATTATTACTCTTACAAGTAAGACTAAAATACATTTTTTTTAAGCCAATCACAAGCTGTGTTTTAATGTGCACATCATCTCCATAAACCAATGGACAAAGTTATATGAACAACTATTACGACAACAAAATGTTACTTTCACAGAACTACTATAAACACCAAGACTAATCCTAGCCTCTTAGGCTCTGCCAAACCCCTGTGTTGGCCAACGCAAAGTCCATCTTGTCTTTAAAAACAGAATAAGAGCTGTGCAAAGGCAGCTTCAGGCAGTTGATGCATGTGTTGGCGATAGGGAGGCTTGATACAGCCGTATCTCCATACTCCTCCTCGTGCAGGAAACCAATCGATGGTGTGGCGTTGAAGCCTATGGGCGGAACTGCAGTCGCTCCAGTGGCAAAACTAAGAATTTAAAAAGTTTGGAAGGACCCTCTTCATCTTTGGGAAAAAAGGAAGACCATATAGTTTAAGACATCCAAAATCACCACCAAGAGATCCACATCGTTATACAGTATATTTCAGTGATTGGTGAATGAACACATTACAGAAGAGGAAAATTACATTTTCATGTTATGTATAACAAGAGCGCTTACCCTCTGCATCTTGCAAGTAATCTCTCCAGAAGGATACTACAGCTTCCTCTGCTCTTCTCCTGTTGCTTCCTTGATCAGAAAGAAGGATGCTGAACAGATCCTCCATTGCTTCGGCAGTAGGTGTGGATTCGTGATGGCAAAACAGGAGACGGAAACTTTCTGGATGCTTCTGGAGCTTCTCCAACACACCAAGAGTTTTAAGCCCCTCTTGAAACCTTTTTTAATCAAAAGCGACATTAAATTTGTAGTTTAGTAATGAGCACTCTCATTTCATGCAAATAGGGCTCTGAAAACTGGCCAAATACAACATGTAATAGGTCCTACATAGGCATCAACAGCTACACTTTGCAAAGAGAAATGACAGTCCATCAGTCTTAAATTCAAAACTTTAAGGTCAGTCAGTAAAAAAACTATATATATATACACATACACACAGTAAGAAAACATAGGATTACCTTTGGTATGGGGCTTGAACCCGGTGCACAACTTGAAACATGAGGATATCATGAACAAGCTGTTCCTTGTCCTCAAAGTTTCTCAATGGTCGAAGACATCCGGCATTGGCCAAGTAATCTTGCATCTGCCGAGTTGCAGCAAGGAGGTCATCGTATGTGGAACTTTCTGACACCTGAAATGAATGAAGTTGTATAGATAGTTGTATAGATATTCATAAACAAAGCATGATGCATACATCCTATGGTTGAGCGATAGGGGCAACATTTTCTTATCATTAACAGTCAAGGCAAATCCCCGTAATGATCTCAATTTTGATGCAAAGTTCCAGTGAAAAGATACAGAGTACACAGATGTGTGCTGTTTCACTCCAAAGTGCTAAATGTTAATTTGACAATAAGGCTAACAAGCGCCAATTTAATGTGACTACACTGTAATAGGCCATACATGCATGTCATTTTTGTGAACCGACCAACAGCGTGAGCAAGTCTCCCCAAAATGTTATGTTTATGCACCAGGGATATTTAATCTCCATAAATCAATCCGGGATGGATTGCAAAAACCAAGTAGGCAAAAGAAAAAGAAAGCACAGTGACACTCATGGATAAATAAGGAGCGGAAGAACTTGAAAAGCCTCCCGCATACAATTGCCGCATTCGCATTATTCTTGATAATATTCAAATAAATGGAAAGCAAAGTTACATACACACATATATATATGTATGTGTGTGTGTGTATAAAGGCACTCTAAAACAGTTCCCATGCTCCAACACACCTGATTCAAATGGATGTGTTGACATGAAGCTCTGCAGAAGCCTGATAACCATTCATTTGAATGAGATATATTGTAAAAAGGGTACTTCTAAAACAGTGCCCTGTCAGAAGTGCCCCGAGGACCAGGGTACCCTTACGGAAGGAAAATATATTGCAGTATATTGGAAAATATGATGTGATATATTAGGCAATATATGTCCATATATGGGATTTAATAATTATATTGTACAGAAATACATGGGATAATATATTGATGATAAATATATTACTAATATATTATAAACTAAAATATATATTCATGTAATATATTGCAATATATTGCAGAATACAACAATGATTGCCGTTTTCCATATATTGCAACATATCCAACATGAATATATAATATATGTGTTTATATATCCCAAAATATATGCAATTTTAAATCTATAAATACCACCATCCGATTTATATGGGAAAATGTATTGGTAATATATGTAAAGATATAGTGTCACATGTATGTTTAATATATGGTAGAATATATTTGAATTATATGTAAAAAAATATAGCTGTAAGCAGCAATGGTGAATTCCTCCTTGAAAATGGCAAAATATTGTAAAATTGACACAATAGATAGTTACACCGGGATTACCCAGAAAACTAGAAACTGTTTTGTAAAAAAAAAAAAAACACCTATTTCTGGAGTTGAACCTGGAACCCTTCGGTTACCAGCACAACCTCTCATCCAATTGAGCCATTCCAAGATCTAGACCTAGTGTTCAGTTACTGAATAATAAAATAAGACGTTTCTCCTATGGCAATCATAGTCACATTTGGTCCAAGCTCAAACAGCTCTAATTCAGTCATATTTTCACATATTAAGGTGAAACTTTGCAGGGTACTTCAGGGGGAAGTCACCTTAAAGCCTATTGCTGACGGGGGAATCCTAATTATATGGAAAGATATACATGAAATAAATGTACAGATATGTGTTCCATATATTGTGGAATATATTTTAAATATAGGTAAAATTTATGGAAAAATATTTGAAATATATGACAATGATCGCTTCCAGCAAACCTCTTTTGAATTAGCCACTTCTCCCAAAATAAATGTCAATCTTACGGTATTTACGTTTTTGGGGGCAAATTTTCAGTTAGCAGGTGGTAGTGTTTGAATCGGGATTCCATTTGAAATACTGCTGTTGACAACCTTATTAGAATACCTTCTAGATGGCTGAGCGGTTAGGGAATCAGGCTATTAATCAAAAGGTTGACGGTTCGATTCCCGGAAGCACGAAAATGAAGCTGTGTCCTTGGGCAAGGCAATTCACCCTACTATGTCCCTGTACTTACTGTAAGTCACTAGATAAGATCGTCTGCTAAATGACTTAATGTAAATATCACCATATATGTCTGTACATTGTATGGGCATGTTCTCATATATGTACACATGCATTGTACAATATTTCTTTCAATATAATTTAAAATATATTCTACCATATATGAAGCATACATGTGACACTATATCTTTACATAAATTACCCATACATTTTCCCAAATAAGGCGGCATAGATTATGGTGGTTATTTATGAATACATAATTGCATATATTTTGGGATATATAACCACATATATTATACATTAATGTTCCATATATTGCAATATATGGAAAACGGCAATCATTGCTGTATTCTGCAATATATTGCAATATATTACATGAATATATATTATAGTTTATAATACATTAGTGATGTATTTATCATCAATATATTATCCCATGTATTTCCATATATAATATATTGGTCAATGTAATGGAAAATAATATATTACAATATCTTAAAATGTATTTCAAATCATATATTGGTAAACATATTTTCTTTCCGTAAGGGTAGAGAAACATGATCTAGATCAGCACACAAGGTCAAAGGTTTGTCTGTTTTCAAAAATTAATATTTGCCAAACTACTTTTGTTATTCTTGTTCTACAATGATACAACTGACCTTTTTCATGTGATTGTAGATGTCTGTGTCTGCAATGTCCTGTAGCACTGGCTTGGCTGTATGACTGCCTCCAACCAAGCAGTCAAACAGTGTTTTGGAGAGAAAAGTTGGTGGAGAACCTCCATGGACCAGACTGACTGCCATTGCTCTTCCAGCAAGGAAATAGTGGTCCTCTCTGATTGCTGTAAAATCAGTATGTTGTTGAAAAGATGTGAATAGTTAAGACTGATCGAACTGTTAAGTAACCCCATATAGAATGAATGTGTGATTGCTGGACTTGAATTTATCTGAGTGTCACCAGTGAAAATATACGATCAATTATATTTGAATTATTATCATAACTGAATTTATATACATTTAAAGACATTACACAACAAACTATATAGCTTTATACTACAAGAAATTACCTGGAATGTCAAGTGCCAAATTCTGACTGGAATGGGACCTCTCAAACATAGGGCTCATCGCCAAAGTTTCCATCAGCAGGCGTAGGAATTCTCTCTTTGGTCCTCCAAAATCGACTGCTTCTTCATTCCGCCCAAGATCGTCTGAAAACTTAATGTTCATGGTGACATTGGGGTTGTACGTTGCCCGCTTGAAGCCTCGGAAGGCACCATCCAAGACTGCTGATCGATTTAAATTGAATTTAAAACGATTATTTGGTGAGATGTTCTCAGCCAACTCCAAGAGGATCTCCTTAACAGAGACATTTTGAGTCAGAGTGGCTTGGGCTCTGAAAAACAAACATTTTCAAGATTAGTAATTGAATATCTATTCATACCTGCATTTCAATAATGCAGGTGAACCCCTACACCCATGAAAACTTTAATGTCTATTTATTTTTTTGCAATACAATACCCATTCACTATATACAGTATTTGAATGAACATGGAATAAACTTGCAGTCTACCTAATTAGTATGTTTTAGAGTTTGGTCAGGTCTGTATCTAATAATAACTTACTGTTCAGTTTCAAGGCTAGCCGTTATCGCAAGGTTGAAGTCCTCATCATCTGACGATAAATCCGACAGATCTCTCATCAAGGCCACAGTGGGAGCTGGAGACTGTGACACTAGAAGTCAGTCTTGGATGTTGGTTGACGCAGTAGTACTTACACTCTGTCACTTTCAGCTACTGGTTGCACTATCAGTAACATTGCACTACTGTACCTCGCCACCAGGCTCCTGTATGGTCATTGACTTAGTCACTGATCTGCAAATTTGCACTATTGTACTGTACTCCAGTTAGGTTAGAATAGGTTATACGGTTGAAACAGATTTTATGTGCATTTAGGGTTAGTATAGTGTACTATTTATTGTTATCTGTAATTTAGGACGTTTTAGTATTAGGGTTAGTATAGTCGATTATTTATTGCTATCTGTATATTTAGGAAGTTTCACTTATTTAAGCTCAGCATAGATGTAAATTATGTTCCGTGTACTTATATGTTATGTTATGCCAGGTGCTTGCGTTGTCTTGTCTTAAGAATTTCAGTGCCCAGTCTAACCTTGTGTTGTTCTGTGTACCTGACAAATAAAAGACTTGAACTTGCCTAATAGAACACAGTTGAATAGCTGAAATAAAATATAAAAAAATATATAACTATGTATCCACAATTTTCTTTGACATTTAATTCGAAAGCACATCAACATTAGTGATAAAACTGCCAAGGTTGGCCATATAGCTTATTTTAAGGGATTATAAGACAAAAAGGTCAGTAGTTAAATTGTTATGACTGTTTGTATCGACTGTATTTTGTACAGTAAACTTATATGCACACAAAGTATGAAGCATATACATATATCTTGCTTAGTAAATTGTCCTATAATTAGTTGTGTGTGAGAGGTTACATTTTCAGTTGTACGTGTGAGAGATTACATTTTCAGTAATAAATGTTAGAGGTTACATTTTCAGTTGTGCGGGTGAGAAGTTACATTTTCAGTTGTACGTGTGAGAGGTTACATTTTCAGTTGTACGTGTGAGAGGTTACATTTTCAGTAATAAATGTTAGAGGTTACATTTTCAGTTGTGCGTGTGAGAAGTTAAATTTTCAGTTGTACGTGTGAGAGGTTACATTTTCAGGAATAAATGTTAGAGGTTACATTTTCAGTTAACCGTGTGAGAGGTTACTTTTTCAGTTGTGCGCGTGAGAGGTTACATTTTCAGAAATGAATGTTAGAGGTTACATTTTCAGTTGAACGTGTGAGAGGTTACATTTTTTGTTGTGCGTGTGAGAGGTTACATTTTCAGTTGTGTGTGTGAGAGGTTACATTTTCAGTAATGAATGTTAGAGGTTACATTTTCAAGTATTTGTGTGAGAGGTTACATTTTCAGTTGTGCGTGTGAGAGGTTACATTTTCAGTAATGAATGTTAGAGGTTACATTTTCAGTTGTGCGTGTGAGAGGTTACATTTTCAGTAATAAATGTTAGAGGTTAGATTTTCAGTTGTGCGTGTGAGAGGTTACATTTTCAGGAATAAATGTTAGAGGTTACATTTTCAGTTAACCGTGTGAGAGGTTACTTTTTCAGTTGTGCGTGTGAGAGGTTACATTTTCAGTTGAACGTGTGAGAGGTTACATTTTCAGTTGTGTGTGTGAGAGGTTACATTTTCAGTTGTGCGTGTGAGAGGTTACATTTTCAGTTGAACGTGTGAGAGGTTACATTTTCAGTTGTGTGTGTGAGAGGTTACACTTTCAGTTGTGCGTGTGAGAGGTTACATTTTCAGTAATGAATGTTAGAGGTTACATTTTCAGTTGTGTAAGTGAGAGGTGTTCACTGTGGTATAAGAGAGGTTGTCACTTGTCATTGTGTGAGGTTCCATTTTCACTAATATACGTGAGAGGTGTTCAGTAGTGAATGTGAGTGTATTTCAGTAGGGTTTGTGAAAGGCAAGAGCTCTTCAATGGTGTGTATGAGAGGTGAGTTTGAATTATGGCCTACACGGCCCCTCATCATTTTCCAGGTACGCATACAGCGGTGGTCAGTGAGTTTGCTATTGATTCATTTAATATAAGTGTCAAAATAGGACATTCTTGTTGCGTGATCGGCTGCAACAGAACATCTCACGACAGCAACGGTCATATGGGGATAGATTTTTTTCTATCCCATTTTTTTCCTTACCCACTTCGAAGAAAGTACAGGGGCAACATGTAGCGGATCGCCTGGGTTGCAGCGGTCCAGCGCAAAAACATCCCCTTTGCCAACATATCGCGTTCTATGTATGTTTGCCCTCAACATTTTCATAAAGGTAAGATATTTAAGTGATGTTGAAAGCTTCCAAAACTACACGTGGATGTAATGTTAGATATTTGTGAAATATCTAAAATTACATCCACGTGTAGTTTTGGATGAATTATGTGGCACAGGAGATGAATTAAAACAATCCATGGTTGATTATGTTCAAGTTCAAGTATTTTATTATTGGCAAAAATTCTTCTGTTTATACCGTTAAATGTAATGCAATCGTCTTATAGGCTACAGGGCTGTAACATATAGGCTATGTACTCTTACTTTAGTATAATTTCTGACTAATAGTAACCCTTTTGGTCCCATGTAATGAAGCTAAAACCTTTCATGTTATTGCAGGTCAACCAGCATATGACATGATGGAGACTGACCCAGACTACACCCTCCCTCCATGCGGGTCTCACAGAAATTACTCGCACCAACACTGACTGCACGCTCTGCGAGGCAGTGTTGACGAGCCTGACCAGCATTTACAATAAAACATATTAAAACTTTTTTCAGAAATTTGTTGTTAATTGTTTTTCTGTGATTTCCTTTGACAGCTAGATGTACACAGACACATGGTTAAGGTTTAAAACTTCAGGTGTATTAAAAGTCATATTTTGACAATTACAATAGTGCAAACTGCAAATCAGTGATCTATCTGAACAGAAATGTATGTTTAAGTAAATGTCAGTGCAATTTATATAAAATAGTTTATTATATCCAAGTATGAGGATTGAGGTGGCAATGCGGGGTTCGCACACAATTTCCTGCAGTCAGCTTGTATGGATATGTTTTGAATGGATGACAATTTCTCAAAATAACGGTCCCAAGCATTTTTGGTGAGTTTATCTCAGTACAGCCATTTCTCAGTTTTCTTGTGCTTCTCCAGTTTAGCGATTGCTTGTTATCTTCAGTAAATTCTCATCAGTGCTCACCGACTGAACGTTAGCTGTACCTGGAAAATGGCGGCGTGAAAAAACCCACCTGTCTGACAAAGACCGATAGGCGATAGACCAATTATCACCATACGTCACACAACTGTCAAGCAGTCTCAACTGCGCATGTGGGTTGGAAGACGAACTTCTCCCCGTTCTATTACTCTTGAAGTGTCGTTCAGGTCATCATATATCTCTGGCCACTGGATTGCAGGGCTTGATATTAACTTTTTGAGGCTCTTGGCCTTTGGACAAATACATTTACGTTCACTTGTCTATGCACAAAAGTCACTTGACCCCGATACCCTTAAATAGCCTGTCCAAGTGATCTGGCAAAACTAGCCTGGCTAACGGAGGTCGCTTTCTCAGGCAAATGACGAATGAAACAGACAGGTTAAAGAAATCCGAGATTCTGGCTATCTTCACCAGACTCATATCTACATTAGGCAGTCCTCCCTGACATTTCTGGTGTAGAATGGAGTGAAATACAACATTGTGCACACTGCCAGAGAGCGAGTCTGACTGAGGCCAACGTCAAAACAGTGTAACTGGGATGTTGTCTCACTCAGATTGCCAGTTTAAACAAATCAGAAAAATAATCGGACCAGCTGACTAAAACAAAATTCCCATATCTCTTGAAAGCTGCCCTGCTCGACTTTTTAAATGTAGAATTGACTGTAAAAGTGTAAAATTATGAACTTTGTAACATGACGTGAAGACATGGTTGCTGCCGTAACATAGGAGTAACTTTTGAGTTCAAAATGTCTTCCCTAATTTTTGATCTTAATGCGAGTGGTATGGCTCTTACAAATTTTAATAGGCTACTACCGACTGTGTTTTCTTCGTTCTGATTTGTATGTTAGAAATGTCGCAATAGACCAATTATTTGTTTGTAAACATTCGGGATGCGCACGCAACGATGTTGCAGAAAACCGGGAAAGGATAGCATTTTAAATGGCAAAAGGACCAGACGGATAATACAAATAGTTAGATTTATAAAGACCAAAAAGGTCGAGGAGGACAGCCTGTAGGAGAGAAAGCGATTACCCATTGATCTGTTGCATCAGAATTTTTATTTGGGTCACAAAAGTCTTGACATTTGAGTGAGAATGTCGCCCGGTACAGACTGCATAGTCGAGAGGCAACCATGTCTTCAGGTCATGTCACAAAGTTCATAATATTACAGTTTTACAGTCAATTTTACATCTAAAAAGTCGAGCAGGGCAGCTTTCAAGAGATATGGGAATTCTGCTTTTAGCCAGCTGGTCCGATTATTTTTCGGATTTGTTTAAACTAGCAATCTGAGTGAGACTGCGTCCCCGTTACACTGTTTTGACATTAGCCTCAGTCAGACTCGCTCACTGGCAGTGTGCACAATGTTGTATATCACTCCATTCTACACCAGAAACGTCAGGGAGGACTGCCTAATGTAGATACGAGCCTGATGAAGTTAGCCAGAATCTCGGATTTCTTTAACCAAGCCTGTTTCATTCATCATTTGCCTGAGGAAGCGACCTCCGATAGCCAGGCTAGTTTTGCCCGATCACTTGAGACGGGTATGGCTGCAGCCTGCAGCCTCCAGCCCTCCCGTCTCATGCTCAAGCTGTCCAATGGTAAATTCAGAGGGTCAAAATACTAAATTGCGAATTATTTTACGGATGGAGTTGAAGGTAATTTCGTGAGCATGTTTGTTGCAATCAATTGAATAACTTGAAAAAAAATGTTTTTTATCCATATAGTTTGCTGATTTCTGGATGTTATTGTTCTGTCCCTGATGTTAACGTATATTTGATAAAACCTGTGATGACCTTCATTTAAAACTGCATTAGCGTTTTATGTTGACATTTGTTAGCGAATATTAGCCAACGTTACCTAGAGCAATTTATGGTTGCAGACTTTGATGGTTTCTTTTTGTGATTTTCCTTATGGTACACATCAGTGTCTTTAAAAAAAAAGAACACACCACAGGTGACAAAATGCACGGTGTGCTGTACCAACCATCATTGTCCCCCAACCGTCGTGGTTGTGCCTAACCTTAACCTCGACCTCTGCTAAGACTCCAGGGGCCCGTTCTCCGTACGTCGCTTATTACATCCGAGATCAAATGACACATCCAAGATGACATCATCTTGCTAATCATGGTCTGGCTAATTCGGTTCTTTGAACACCCATGTTGTTTATAATTAATATAGTTGGATTGAGTTATGCGTTGGTCTAAAAGGGGGTATGTATCGATAGTAGAAACCTTGATCAGCAACGCTGCTATTGGCTGCTCACATAAGTCTATGGCTGCTCACCGTGGCCAAAATGAGCGCCCTGTTTTTTTCCGCAACAGAGCCAACAGCGCAACAGCTTGCTCGAAGGTTACTCCGAATTTTATGATTTAATCAGAACACCATGGAACACCTCAAAGTCTGCAAAATCCAAGAAACAAATTAAATAGGGGGTAAGTAGGGAGTCAGATGGCTGAGCGGTGAGGGAGTCGGGCTAGTAATCAGAAGGTTGCCGGATCGATTCCCCGCCGTGCCAAATGACGTTGTGTCCTTGGGCAAGGCTTCAACCTACTTGCCTTTGGGGGAATGTCCCTGTACTTACTGTAAGTCGCTCTGGATAAGAGTGTCTGCTAAATAACTAAATGTAAATGTAGAGTACTGACCAAGCGTTTTATCGCTTGTTACAATAGTAAGCTAGGCCTATGTTTTTGTGTGTTTTCATATTTTCATTTATCATCTTTAAATCATGTGATGTGGTTTCAACAAATGTATTATGTAAATGACACCCTCACAAAAAACGGCTATCCTCTCAAAAAGTATAGGCTACCATATCGCGCTGTGCTGAAGGAGCCTAGCATATATCACGCAATGAGCATTTAACTTGGTTTCATGTTAAATTCAGGCTTCTGAAGGGACACTGATATGGACATTGATTTACTGCACACTAGTCACTTATACACTGTCACTTTCAGCTGCTGGTTGCACTATCAGTAACTTTGCACTACTGTACCTCACTGTACCTCGCCACCAGGCTCCTGTATGGTCATTGACAGTCACTGATCTGCAAATTTGCACTATTGTACTGTACTCCACTTAGGTTAGAATAGGTTATAGGGTTGAAATAGGTTTTATGTGCATTTAGGGTTAGTATAGTGTACTATTTATTGTTATCTGTAATTTAGGAAGTTTTAGTAGGGTTAGTATAGTCGATTATTTATTGCTATCGGTATATTTAGGAAGTTTCACTTATTTAAGCTCAGCATAGATGTAAATTATGTTCCGTGTACTTATATGTTATGTTATGACTGGTGCTTGCATTATCTTGTCTTAAGAATTTCAGTGCCCAGTCTAACCTTGTGTTGTTCTGTGTACCTGATAAATAAAAGACTTGAACATGAAATTCTGCTAATTATTCTTGCACCTTCTGCAACAGGTTCCTGTAGTAAAAATGGCAGACTTCCTGTTTCACCTCTGCTTGTAAAGCCTGAATCTAATCGTGTTTACATAAAATCAACCTGCTCCCGAGCAGGTTTAGGCCGAATCCCAATACTCCCCCTTCCCCCTTCCCCTTAGTTTTGCGCGTTCCCGTGAGAGCTAGTGGTGTCCCAATACTCTTTTGGAGCTAGGGGAAGGGCTAAGACTAAGGGGTATACACCCCTTAAAACCAAGTAAGATCGGGAGCTTACTTGAAACCTAGGGCTATGTGAAAACTGCGCGACCGGCAACAATGGCGACCAAATCATCCAGAGAGTCCGATAACATGTTATGTTATCGGCTTAATTATTTGATAAAAAAATAATGACAGTCTTGTTTTGTGTTATATACAGTCATGAACATGTATATTTGCAACCATTTTCCTAATTGAAACGTTTCTAAAAATCGTTAGTTTGGTACGTTAATGTTACAGTTCTGAATTGCACAACAGTCCCGCATTTCTTTGACTAGCATGTCTACAGTTCTAAGTAAACTCCATTAGCAGCGAATTTCGTTTAATATCAGTGCATAACGCTACTTGCTTTGGAGATATCGATACGTGCTAGATGACGTACCTGTAACCAAGTGGCGTCCCATTTCCTAGGGCTATGTAGCCCTTACCCCTTACTTTCGAGGGCCAAGAGGGAAGGGGTAAGTTAAGGGGAAGGGGTAAGGTGAAGGGGTAAGGGGAAGTATTGGGATTCGGCCTTGAGCTTACGGACCTGTTGCTATGACAGCAAGTCCAGGATGAGCTTCGTAGAACCGAACAATCCAAGATAATGACAAATCGTTAACAATCAAATCCAGCTAACTTAGTTAGCGACGTACAGAGAATGGGGCCCTGGCCTTAAACTAATCCTAACCTCAACCATCGTTGTGACGCCTAAACTCAACCGGGCCTCCCAGGCTGCAGCCGTAGAATGGATTTTAGTTTGTAGTCTAGCTATAAAAAAAACACGTACACCAAAGTAGGAAGGAGAAATAGCGTACCAGACAAGCTTTTATTTTGAAAAGTAGAGGCATAAGACGGGAGGGCATGAGACGGGAGAGCATGAGACGGGAGGGCATGAGGCGGGAGGCTGCAGGCTGCTGCCATACACTCTTGGATCACTTGTTCAGGCTATTTAAGGGGTCAAGTGACTTTTGTGCATAGACAAGTGAAACGTAAATGTATTTGTCCAAAGGCCAAGAGCCTCAAAAAGTTGGCCAGAGATATATTGTGATATGGGTGTGGCTCCAGAGGGTGTGATGGTAAGGCCACACCTAGGGTTTGTGCCAATATAACTGGGTGTGAGCTTGTAGGTTCACATCCGTACTTGAGGTGCACGCTGGCAGCATTGTTTGTCATCCGGGGCTGATTGCAGCGAGTGTCGGGAAGCTGATTTATGTCATCTCATCGGCTTTCTGTGTTTTGGATGTGGTCTATGTCACCGTTTCCTTGAGCGGTTAAATACCCGATCCACTACTGAGCCTTATAATAAAATCTATTTTTATACAAATTCTCTGTGCCTCTTTAGTGAGGGAAACCTGGGTGTACTGGGCATTACAGTTTGGCGCTGTGAGTAGGGTCAAACAGTGGATCGGGATTAAAGCAATACGGAAAGGAAACGGTGACATAGGCCGAAGACCTCAGCGGGAAAGTGGTAGACCTCCAGACTCATCATGACAGTCCAGGACTTGCTCTTTAACTCAGGCCCAGAAACGTTTTTTTTTTACAGAAGGCAGAGGGAAGGGGAGAGTTTGAGAGAATATTCCCATGCTTTGTTGTCTTTAGCTGAACTGATAAATCGTTGTAATCATGGCATTGAACTTTGCGGGAAACAAGCAGTGGGTAGCCAATTTGCTGAAAGTGTTAGGAACCCGGCTCTCCGTAGAGAATCAAAAAAAAATATTAGACAGGATCCTACAATTAAGTTTTTAGCCCTGCGTCAGGAGACCATCTTGTTCATTGAGGAGGATGTTTTTAGAGGTAAAGCAGCCTACACATGTGCAGCAAGCACAGTGGTGGCAGAGAGTACCCAGGTTGTTTCTAACCCAGATCCTCTCTTGTGCGAGCTTAGGGAGGCTATGCGGAAACAGGAAGAGAAGCTTGATAGCCTAATCAAGAGACTTGAGCAGATGCAGGGAGAGAGAGGTCAGCGCAGACCCACGCAAGAACCCAGGTATGATCCATCTGGTAGACCAATATGCTTTCGATGCCAGCAGGTTGGCCATATTGCTAGGTTTTGTACAGGGGCGTTTCAAAGGCCTAATCCGAGTACAAACTCAGCATTGCCCCTATTAGGGCAGTAGATGGGCAAGATCAGCAGGGAAACTTTCTCCCCCTGTAGTGAGGGACCAAACTACAGGAGGGAGGCTGCTAAGTTCAAGGGATATTGTTAACGAGGCAGTCAATAGTTTAATAGGGCCCACTCCTGTCATTCAGGTCTGTATGGGAGGGGTGCAAGTACCATGTCTAGTGGACACAGGTTCAACTGTCACCTTGATCACAGAAAGTTTTTTTTTTTTAAGACTTTGAAAGTAAGGGGGAGGGTGCTTTGAAGGAATGTGGGTGGCTTACTCTTAGGCTGTTAATGGTGTGTCTATGCCTTATTTGGGTTACATGCAACTGAATGTGGAGATCATGGGGAAAGCACTCCCTCAATGTGGTATTCTGGTGGTTAAAGACCCCTCTGACCCGGGGACTAAACTGGAGAGAGAAAAAATCCCTGGTCTAGTTGGCATGAACATACTGAAAGATTGCAGAGAAATTTTATCATGTCATTCGGGGCTGTGGGCAACAAAACAGCCTGTAGAAGTGAAAGAAGGGTACGCAAAAGTATTGGCCCCGTCTGATGTTGTGGTACCTGCAGGGTGTATGTGTTTAGTACCAGCCACAGGGCCCTAATGTAACACTGCTTGTGGGCAGGCAGTTTTGGCTGGGGCATTAGAGTTGGATGAAGGGGTACTACCAGGTAACTTGTTGGTTTCCACAGCATATGTAAAGATGCAGGGGGGGCAGATTCTGATTCCAGTCCTAAATGTTGGAACTATGGACACTTGTTTACAGCCACACACACGCATAGCTCATATTTATGCAGCTGAAGTTGTAGTAGGAGCAGGGACAGTACATTTTCAAGATGTGGGTCCACAGGAAGTGCAAGTCTCAATCGGGTTCGATGAGCATTCAGTAAGCATTCAGGGAGCAGAAAACTCTAATCTGCAGCAGTTTACGTGTCCTGGTCTGTCGGAGCAGCAGGTAGGGCAAGCCAGGGCTTTACTGTCTGAGTATGCAGATGTCTCCAGTTAAGTGACAATGAATTGGGGTGTACGGAAGTCATACAACATGAGATTCCAGTGACAGATGAGACACCAGTGCGTCAGAGATATTGGAGATTACCCTAGTCAGTATGAGGAAGTGAAGGCACACATTAAACAGCTGTTGGAGACGGGAGTAGTAAGGGAGAGTAGTAGCCCATATTCCTCATCCCTGGTCATTGTAAAGAAGAAAGATGGCAGCATAAGGATGTGTGTGGATTACCGACCATTGAATTGGAAGACCAGGAAGGATGCATACCCCCTACCAAGAATAGAGGAGTCCCTGGATGCCTTGCACGGAGACAAGTGGTTCTCAACTTTAGATCTGGCCAGTGGATACAATCAAGTTGCAGTGGTAGAGAAGGGCCAACACAAGACTGCTTTTTGTACTCCATTTGGCCTGTATGAATTTAATCTTATGCCATTTGGTCTATGTAATGCTCCGGGACATTTCAAAGGCTCATGGAAAGGATTTTAGGAGATCAGCATTTTCAGTCCCTCTTGCTATATTTAGATGATGTGGTCATCTTCTCACCCTGCTTTGAGCAACACCTAGCTCGTCTACAAGTGGTATTGGCCCGGTTTAGAAAGCACGGGTTGAAGGTAAAGTGGAGCAAGTGCAGCTTATTCCAGCGGGAAGGGCACTACTTGGGTCATGTCATCTCTCAAGGCGGGGTGTCGACCAACCCTGGAAAGATTAAGGCCGTAGCAGAGTGGCCACATCCACAAAACTACACAGAGCTCAAGTCGTTCCTTGGATTTGCTGGCTATTATAGACGCTTTGTGATGAACTTCTCTCAACTGGCTAGTCCATTGCATGTTTTGTCCACTCTTGCCTCTTCAAAGGGGCAGGGGTCAAAGTTGAGTGTGTCTCAATTTTTGAAAGTATGGAGTCCCCAGTGCGAGTTAGCATTCCAGCATTTAAAACAAAAGTTAATTTCAGCTCCTGTGCTCGCATATGCAGACTTTGCTAATACATTTTTTTAGGAGGTTGACGCTAGCCATCAGGGCTTGGGAGCCGTCTTGTCGCAGGATGGGGAAAAGGGGAGAAGACCAATCGCCTATGCAAGTCGAGGTCTGCGACCTTCAGAGAGAAATATGGAAAACTACAGCGCAATGAAGTTAACTGCTGGCATTAAAATGGGCGGTAACAGTTAAATTTCTTGAGTACTTGTTGGGGTGCAAGTTTACCATCTTTACAGATAACAATCCCCTTAGCCATCTGCGGACTGCAAAGCTGGGAGCCATTGAGCAGAGGTGGGCCTCTGACCTGGCCAGATTCGATTTTGACATCCAGTACCGGCCAGGGAAGCAGAATGGGAACGCGGACGCTCTCTCCAGGCAGGCCAGGGCCCCTGAAAGGATTTTGGCACCTTCACCTGAGCAGGTAGCAGAAGGAACCCCTGCGGCCCAGTCAGCGCCAGGGGAGGTGGGCTGTTCCGTTACAGTTAACGAAGTGAGCTCTTCATCCAGTTTTTCAGTGTACTCCAATGAGGTCCTGTCATCCCATCAACAAGCAGATCCTGTTATTATGGCTTTCTTGAAGTACTGGTCCCAGGGCCGGAAGCCGGGGCCTGGGGAGAGAGCCAGAGAAGATGGCCGAACACAGGAACTGTTGCGCCAATGGGAGAGGGTGATGGAGGAAGGTGGCGTGTTATTTCGGCAGTTCCACAATGCTCGGCAGGGTCCCATAAAGCAGGTGGTCTTGCCATGCAGTCTGCAAGGGGAGGTCCTACGAGGGATGCATGAGGAACACGGACACCAGGGGATTGAGAGGACATTCAGGCTGATAAGAGCTCGATGTTACTGGTCAGGTATGTACCAAGACATTGAGGCCTATTGCAAACATTGCAAAAGGTGCATTGTTTCGAAGGCACCAGTGCCAAAGGTGGTGACAGAGCTAGGAAGTCTACTGGCATCCAGACCCTTAGAGGTGGTGGCCATGGACTTCACAGTCTTGGAGCCGTCCAGTGATGGTTGTGAAAATGTTCTTCACTGATATTTTTTCAAAATTTACAGTAGCAGTTCCAACAAAAGATCAGAAGGCGGGGACGGTTGCCATATCCCTGGTGCGGGAGTGGATTCAGAGGTATGGCGTGCCGCAGCGTATCCATTCAGACCAGGGCAAGTGCTTCGAGGCGGATGTCGTTCACCAACTGTGCAAACTGTATGGAATCAAACGTACCACTCCCTACCATCCTTAGGGTAACGGACAATGTGAGAGATTTAACCGTACTCTCCATGACCTACTGAGGACCCTCCCTCCAAACAAGAAAAGGAGATGGGTAGAGCATTTGCCAGAGGTAATATTCGCCTACAATACCACTGAACATGCCAGTACAGGTTTCACACCATATTTTTTGATGTTTGGTCGGTTTCCCAACCTGCCCATTGACATTCTGCTTGGAGTGGAGGACAACGATTTTTCAGGAACAGTGGATGACTGGGTCGAAGAGCATCAGAGGCGTCTGCAAGAAGCCCATCAGGCAGCGCTGCAGCAGATGGAACAGGCCGCAGAGGCTCGCAAAAGATATTGTGGCCCTGCAACCAGTCATTGTGCTTTGGAAGTAGGCCAGTTGGTATGCCGGGCGGAACCACAGCTTTAAGGGAAGACACGAGATCCAGGTTTAATGGATGGCAGTGCCTTTCCGGGTGGTAGGTCACCCAGACGCTAACAAACCTGTTTATACTGTTGTTCCTGTGGATGCATCTCAGGCCCCAAAGAATATTTACAGGATTGAGCTGCGACCATGTGGGCCAGGGGAATCTGCAAATCTGGGCCTGGAGGAGCTGGCTGAACCAGTCACAGAAGAGGCCCAGGAACACTCGGAGGGGGAGGCAGTGGTGGGGATGCAGCGGCCCCCAAGGACCCTGCCTGCCTCGGGTCATCGTTCACTGGACATTGGCTTGGATGTGGCGGAAAGCGAGTCGTCCGACACTGACACGTCAGCTGTGTCAGAATCTGAGCGAACGGAAGAGGAATCACCCATACCCCTGACTCAACCTCGGCGGTCCCGGAGGCAGCAGGCCGGGAGGCATACAAACCCATTTCGTCTGCCGAGGTCCGCAGTGCAGAGACCAGGGGTTGAGGATGAGGGGGGACTGGGGAGTATTGCTCATACTAACCGTGTTTGCTTGATAGCGTTAAAGGAGATGGTGTCAGGTTTGATTATAGAATAGGACTTTTGGTGTGTGGGGTGATTTATGTCTTGGGTCTTATCATTGGGACGACGATAACTTAAGAGGTGGGTGACTGTGATATGGGTGTGGCTCCGGAGGGTGTGACGGTAAGGCCACACCTAGGGCTTGTGCCAATATAACTGGGTGTGAGCTTGTAGGGTCACATCCGTACTTGAGGTGCACGCTGGCAGCATTGTTTGTCATCCGGGGCTGTTTGCAGCAAGCTGACTTGTCATCTCATCGGCTTTCTGTGTTTTGGATGTGGTCTATGTCATCGTTTCCTTGAGCGGTTAAATACCCGATCCACTACTGAGCCTTATAATAAAATCTATTTTTATACTAATTCTCTGTGCCTCTTTAGTGAGGGAAACCTGGGTGTACTGGGCATTACAATATGATGACCTGATCGACACTCCAAGTGTAGCCTAATAGACCGGGGAGAAGTTTGTCTTTTGCAACTGACATTCGCAGTTTAGCCTGCTTGACAGTTATGTGACGTAGGGTGATAATTGGTCTATAATTTACTTGTGGCCGTTGCGGACCACTACGTGGGCAGTGGCGGACCACCAGGGGTCCGCGGACCACACTTTAAGAACGACTATTTTACACAGTCCGCAAATAGCAGATAGCAAACTTAATTAAAACTACATTGAATCAACATTCCGCTGTCAACGATAATTTAATTGAACCAATGTCAGACTCTAATGTTGATTCATCATCATTTTGCACCGTTATTTCATATTGAAACATCGTTGAAATTACACGATATTAAACCACATGGCTATAATAGGTGAAAATGTCCTGCTTACAGCCAGGATAAATGTTATGAAGGCTATCCTACACATTAGGTTTATGTGATACAATGAAAAAATACCATTTATATTAGTAAAGATTTTTTATATATTTTTTTTTATATATAAACATTCACTCCTGCTCTGTTTGGCGTCAACCCCACCCATCCTGTCTGGGGCATAGCGAAGTCATTTGTGTGTGCGGCCTGGGCAAATGCAAATTCTGAAATTCCTGTCCCCATTTACTGAGTTAGGGCATTTAAAACAGAAAACAAACAAACACAAAGTTATAACTTACAGTTGTGATTTTTTAAGCTGATAAATATGTTCTCTGTGTAATCAAGTCTGCAGTAAAACCTTCCACCCCATTACAGTCGCGACCGTTCCTTACGTTCATTTGTTAAAGATTTGCCACAGCAACTAAGAAAAGTTAGCCTGACGTTGTCATACTCATAATTCTAGTCAGAATATGAGTCTGAGAACTCTCCGTTGGGCTTTGACTACAGGGCGTGTTTCAAACGAGCCTGGAAAACAAATGCCTCTTCGCTCAATTGGATAGATCTACAACCAATCAGAGCAACAGAGTATGTGACGTATGTTAAGCACCGCATAGTTGTTGTCAACAGAACTAAACTACAAGCAGACTTGAAGTATGCTTGAAGAATGAATACAAACGATTTTTGCCGGTGTTGTAAAATTAATTTAAGGGTAGGGAGAGTACTTGTTCACACGGTCAACCTTTTTGAGCGAAACAATAAAGGGCAATGCATATACGAAGTTCTCCGTTTAGGATTACAACTCCATCGGGGCCATCTGATAAATTAAACTTTTACCGAATCCCGTAGGAAGGACGGCAAAAACATATTTTCCATTGACAAATGCCTTGATTGCGTCTCTCTGTTCTTCTTTCAAAATTAATGCGCTGTCGATGTCTTCTAAAACAGACTCGATGGCAGAATCACAACATCCCAGATCTCCAGCGGTAGCCATGTTTGTTCAAAACGAATTCAACTTAAGCGCTCTTTTGTGACATGGGTGATTACGTTATTGTTGATCATCTGTCCATCATCGTATAAAGCCCGCCCTGGCAATTTCATTGGTTCGCCCAGATTCTGGTTTTCTGTAGTTGGTCCCCAATACGAGACCCTCCAGACCCAATTTCCCGAACAAATTTCTTTTGGGCGGGGAGAAGTTGGGCTGGCAGCCAGGCTAAAGAAAAGTAGCCTCTTACATTGATATATCTAAACACTATCTCAAACTAACGACGTGTAGCTTATCATAATTGTCTTGTGCAGCGTCAAACTTGAAATATCTCCATTGAAAGTGGCTGGGCTTTCGATGACGCCGGTAGACTAGCCTAGCTCTACTAGCACAGTGTAGCTCTACCAAATTGAGAAAATGACGATTCTCGACATATAACCATCGGATTTTTAAGCCGTAATGTTTTGAGCTTGGTATGTATCTACCTATTAAAGTACAATATTTTGTCATAACGGGTTTTATTTTATATCCACATTTCTGACGAGGGACTAGAAATAGCTCTAGCCGTTAGCACTAGCTAGCTACAGTACAGTTGGTAAATTGGCTATACACATTCAAGAATAAAATATTGATGGAAACTATGACTGAATTGAATATAGACAATGTAAATAAACGATAAACAAATATTATATTTGGTACAATTTAACATTAGATCAATATTCTGCTTACCTGATGTGGATCCACAAATGAGAAAAAGTTCATCTGACGTTGATTTACCAAACGATGGTCTCCCGGTCAACTCTAACTCATGACTTTTCAATCATATTTCCTAGTCATCTGTAACTCATTGACCTTTCGATCATATTTCCCGGTCAACTATAATTCAATTACTTTTCAATCATTGTTCCCGGTCAACTAGCTTTATAATCATATTTTCATTTCCCAGTCAACTATAATTCAATGACTTTTTAACATTGTTGCGGTTTACCCGGTCAACTACAAATCGATGTTTAATCAATTAATCAGGACAACTATAATCAATGTTATTCCAATGTACCATATGTTTCATCGATATTGCAATAGTGACTCAACGTTTATTTAGCATTGAGATTTCAATCTCAACCATTTGATGATTTAGATGGAAAATCAATATTAATTCAATGTCGGAGGTAATATCATATATTATTTTGTGACTAGAGGACAATCAAAATAAGCTGTTATAATGAACTAATACTGAAATGTAGCAGTTAGAAGTTTATGAAGACAAAACATTTCTAACTTACAATTATATTTCCTGTACTGTGTGACCTCAATTCATCACCTCAAGATTACCTTATCAGCCATTGCACACAATTATTCATGTCAATAGAAGACCGGTTGGCCATGAGTCAGCTGTCTCTAATCACTTGACTTTCAACCATGGTCCATTATGTTGTAATGGGACAACTTTTCAAGATTTATGTGTAGATATGCGTTTTTGTATACCTATTCATGTTCACATCCACTTCACCAACCTTGCAGTTTAAGCCTAATGATTGTTATAATGAATAAAATGTTGATCTCTTTAAAGCTCAATTTAAAATGTTAAGATTTTGGAACTAAACATTTAGAACACTTTCCTAATTCTATTCCTAATGATAAAAAAAAAAAAAAAACTAAGACAATAGAGCATGTTCCAGTGACAGGCATGCTTTACAGATGAGGTGGTATGCTTCAGATCATGAGAATGGTCTTCATGGATGAAGTAACTTTGCAGCGGCAAGATGACCGTACAAATATGTCATAAATGGTATGCATGATATAGTTGACAGAATAAAATGTGTGATTGTCCAAATAAAATTAAATCCATACATTTTATTAGAGAAGAGAACAAGTATTTAAACCAAAGGTAAAATATGGAACAACTGGACTGTAATAACAAGCTTGACTTTAAAGAATTCCTCAGGTATACCACCAAAAATCCACTATAAAAGGTTGCTGAGGTTAGGTACAGTTGGTACAGGTTCTTTCTGTAGTGGCTCTTGGGTCACAAAACACAGTTTCTTAGTGGCACCCTAGGTGTTCATATTTGATATGCTGTAGCAAAAGCCATTCCAGTGGGTTTAAGGCATTTCTGAGGGACTGGTTTTGGGCTCCACTCTTAACAGTCATGGTTTGAATTACCATGTCACGTAAAATCAGATTTATACTCCATATTTCTTTTTCAACTCCTCTACCAAAGCAATGTACTCAGTCATGGCAGTATCGTTGCTCTTTCCTGTAAATGATATGAGTGTAAGTACGAAACTGTAAAACAGATCCAGCTGTAGATTTCTCTGCATTAGAATATCTATCAAGTACAAATACACCCACCCCCCTGTAGTAAAGCCAATGTTTCACCACTAGTATTTTGGTTTAGTATTCTAAATCAGATCAGGTTGGCTAAAACAAGATACATACCCTTCTCTTTCTCCCAAGCATCCCATTTGGCTTTCCCAGTGAAATCAAGCATACCTGGACGAGCTTCGGAAAATAAACAAGTAATGCTTCTACTTTAAAATATATTAAAGCTTATTTTGCATTCATGTTTGAGGCCTAGTAAATTAAGTAAATGTGTAGGAGTTGGTGGCTCTCAAATAGTGCGGCTGATGGCTTACCGGTATTGACATCACCCACAGAGGCCTGTTTGAACAATGCATAAACCTTAAGCATTTCAGCATCCTCTGGCTTTGATTTAAGCTGCTTTACTTCTTCTGCAGCCTTCTTGAAGTTGGTCTGGAGTAAAAACATAAGTTAATACATCATACATCTTTATATTGTAATAAGGCTTTGTGTATTATACGCATCCATTATTACCAACAGTAATGGAAATTTGGTGTGGGGAAAAATTTGAGGGTTGTTAAAATGGATGGAAAGATATTTTAATTAACGTAGCAACTGTTGGTCATGGTAAACATTTCTAGGTTTGACAAGTTCAAGATGGAAGAGCAACTCATCGTATGTGTGTCTTCATACCCAGTATTGTATGATACGTCTATGTTCGATTACAGAGACGTAAACCAAAAAAATTATGCCTGGCACAGGGTTGCTGAGGTTGTCGGCATCCATGGTGTGTTGTATTTTGTACTTGAATTCAGTTTCTTCACATTACATAACTTTCTTCAGTGCTAGCTGCATACTAGTCTAGCTAGCTCACCCGGCACACGATTGACATTCAACGCTGAAATACTGGCTGGCAGCCACTCGCTATCCATACAGTGAATGTGTAGTGGCAAGTCATAATCTAGCGATTGATTGGCAGAGATTTCGAGTAATATAATAAAAGGTTACACATGTCAACGTTTATGTCTGATGCATCTTTTTTTCCAGCCGGATCAAGACCCGTTCCATAGAGTGCGGGTGGCATTTAATCTTTCACTCGGCCTAGAAAAAGTGTGGAAAAAGAACCTATTGTGTGCTGTAGATAACATCATGTCAGATCTAGAATGCGTATCGGATTTTTGCTTAATGTGTGTAAAAGTTGTATTTTGTCTGTACATTTGCCATGACATTATACAAACTACAACAGTGATTTAAGAGAACTACAGCTCTGAATCAATCTGCCTGAAACACCCCCGAGCGTGGTGCACGGTGGGAAGGCCGGCGGTGCAGAGCGGTAAAAAACGCTGCAGTGAACGCACCGTTAGGTATGTTCGACATCGGCTGCATGAAACGACCGGCGAGAGTTGCCACTTGCAGTCGGGGAGGAATTAAAAACGGCTCTATCTGTATATTGATAATACAACCAGAACTCAACTAAACTTAGGCCAAATCCCAATACTCCCCCTTACCCTTACCCCTTACCCCTTACCCTTACCCTTACCCCTTACCCTCACCCCTTACCCTCACCCCTTCCCCTTGGCCCTTGAAAGTAAGGGGTAAGGGCTACATAGCCCTAGGAAATGGGACGCCACTTGGTTACAGGTACGTCACCTAGCACGTATCGATATCTCCAAAGCAAGTAGTGTTATGCACTGATATTAAACGAAATTCGCTGCTAATGGAGTTTACTTAGAACTGTAGACATGCAATTAGGAAAATGGTTGCAAATATATATGTATATAACACAAAACAAGACTGTCAATTTTTTTTATCAATTAAGCCGAAAATATTACATTTATCGGACTCTGGATGATCTGGTCGCCATTGTTGCCGGTCGCGCAGTTTTCACATAGCCCTAGGTTTCAAGTAAGCTCCCGATCTTACTTGGTTTTAAGGGGTGTATACCCCTTAGTCTTAGCCCTTCCCCTAGCTCCAAAAGAGTATTGGGACACCACTAGCTCTCACGGGAACGCGCAAACCTAAGGGGAAGGGGATGGGGTAAGGGGGAGTATTGGGATTCGGCCTTTGTCTTTCCGTTAGTGAAGAGGCAGACTAAAACACTTTTTTCTACGATAGTGCAAACAGTTTTGCCAAAATCCTACTCCCTTGTAACTTAAAATGTTTTGCAACTAGTATCAAAAGCTTTTTATGGCTCACTTTATAGGACATGAGGAGCCACCAAAATAATTTTGGGGTGTGTCAGATCTTCTCTGCCCGATATATATGGGGGGGAGGGATTTCGGCAGGTATGAAAAACAGAGTTGCCAAAATCCTACTTACCCAGTAGGTTAAAAAGAAATACTGAATTGCTGCATCGATTACCAGTTGATTCATGTAGCAGTTGGTTTTTAGGATTGTTAAATTGGTGAGGAAGCATGCAGGATTAAAATAACTCATAGATAACTCATACACAGTAGCCTACTGCAATGCATACATGGTGAAAATAATGGGCATTTAGTTGTGTTAAACATGGATGAACACAGCTCTATTTGAACATTTCAGGGATGTAGGAGGTGGAAGAAAAAAGATGTCCTATGTGCTTATGCTGATCACAATAGCCATTTCCTTATCATGGTAATACAGCCAACTCCAGAATTAATAGCACCACATTGGCACATGTCACATATTTATTTTTAATGAAAATTGAAACTTTTAAACCTTCAATTTAATATCAAGAAAATAAAGTCATCAATAATCGTTTTAAATGTATTTTGAAACCATGTGTGCCATGCCACAATTCTTGACATCCCTAAATATTGTTGTGAACAAAATTTAACTAAAGCATTTTGCCATTTATAGACTTTTTGAAGTTGATCAAAGTATTTAGGAATTTACCAGCAGTAAAACGTAAGCTAATGTAACCTATATAGATAAGGTTGACAGAGGCAATTCATTTAACCTTATAGCAAACCTGTGGGCTGAGCTGAAGATCAGATTGCACAAGAGAGTAGGACTGATGATCTGGAGAGATTCTGTGAAAAGGATTGCTCAAACCTTATTTGACTGTAAATTATGTAATATTTGTTTTCTCTATTCACTATCAACACCATCCTCTCAGAGAGACTTATTTACCGTTGTGTCTGAACAGCTCATTTTATTTCGTGTCATATAAACATTCTCTCCAATCTACAGAATGATAATGGGCTTCTTATAAAACCCACAACTCGGTTTAATTTTGTAACTCTGTTAGTGAAGACACGAACACTTTCTCCATTATGGAGTTAACAGTTTGCGAGCCCTGTAGCAGAACATCGATCAGATGTTTTTCAATCCGTAGACATTTGCCTACATAATCAGTTATGTAAAACGTCGCATTTGCATTGCAGTGCATTGCACAATGTATTTTAGAAACAGTAAAATGACTTTTTTCATTGTAGAATTTAGTATAACTGAATAAAAATCGTCTCGAAACGCAACTCGACGCATAGCAGTAGGTTACTAGAAAGAGTGTGTGTGCGCGTTCACGCGTAGGGAAGTGGAATTCTAGCAGGGATGAAATTTCTGCACAACACTGGCATAATGGTGAGGCTAGATAGTTATAGCTAGTTATAGCTGCCTTCTTATCAACCTAGCTATCCACATAATGGCAGACATAGCAGTGGAAGCGATTGTCAGCTTGGCAGACATAGCGACGTAGCGGTGGCAGTGATTGTCTGCTTTGTTAGGCGTAGCGACGGTTGCTAGCTTTGTTAATCACCCCCCATACACACCCAGCCTTCATCATCGCCCGTGTCATGAGTCTAGTGTGGTCATAGTCCACACAATGTCAAAATGGCTGTGATCCCTCGAAATGTTGGAAGGATAGGTTGGTGTCCCTTTTATTTCGTTCGAATCTATAACTGTTCAAAACCGATACACCTATGCTACATGTAGTAGGTTTGGTAAACACATTGTTTTGCTTACATCCTACGAAAAACAATAGGCCTACTGTTAAGCTAACGCAACAAGAGAATTAGGACACCACCGTCTACCGAGTCTAGCAACTAAATCAAAAGGACTCGCAACAGAAATATAGCCTAGCCTAAATTGAAAGTAAGTAACTAAAATAATAAAAAAAAATAGCTACTAACCTCAAGTTCAGACATGATTTCAGATGATTTTTTGATGGAATGCCTACTCTCTGTGAAGTTGCAGAACACTAAACCAAGCTTGTTACAATTTAACGGAAACTTTATGCAAGCTTCACCGTTAAGAGCGACCTCCTCATCACGCCTCCTTCACTCAATTGGTAGATTTACTGAGTGGCACAGCATTCAAGCCATACATAGGGCGAAGCATGTATAACTAGCGATGTTACGCTCAGCCTAAGGAAAGCCATGAATGCAGCAAAAGTGTCCAAAAATCGTGTTGACATGACCAAAATATACGTATTAACATTTACATTTTTGTCGTGTTGCGTGACATTTTTGGACGCGTTAACGGAACAAAAAAGGACAAGTTGACATATTTCTGGTTGTGACCAATAGAGGACCTTGATTCAAGGCAGTCGTAAATACTCACGAGGAGGACTCAGACCCATAGACTTATATACAGTAGACACAGAGAGCCTACTCTTTAAAGATGGCGTCCCCATTTATTTAAATGGAAAGTGCTCACGGGCAGTGAGGAAAGCTTTTATTGTTGGAATGCTGCGTCAGCATTCCAAGTATTGTTCTTTGAATCTTTATTGTTGGACAAGTATTGTTCTTTGAATCTTTAATCAACTTATTATTCTTCTATTTCTTCCGTGGCACCTTTCAGCGCCTTCAAATCTTCAGCTATTAAAACCGTTCAACTATCAAAAAATTCAGCAGTTTCATGCCATGGGTGTTATTACTTTTCAGCTTTGTACCTCGTATGCTTGAATTAATATAAATCAATATTCATAATATTTTTTACATGGGTTTCCAATGGAGTTTTCTTTCAAATCCTTTCAAACTTCTTAAAACTTCTTCAACTTCCAAATCTTTCTTCTTCCTCAATCTTTCAGCTAGAGCCACCATTTAAACTTTAAAATGTTGACAAAACCCTAAACTATTTTCAAATAATTCAGCTTTTTGATATCCATTAAACTTTTTTCAATATCACTGATTATGTTTCATGAGTTTTTCAAACCGTTTCTGAGATTTACATGGGTGTCTACGTGAAAGCCTAGAGTGCAGACTGAAACGCTTAGAGTGGAGGGGAGCTTCGGATGTCGTTGAAAAAATATTTCTAGTTTGCCAGCATTGCCACAATTTTCGCTCTTAATGCTTCGTTTTTGGATCAATAGATAGCTAATTTTGTGCTGGTCGTAGACAGTTGTCTGTGGAATCCAACAGACTTACATATTTATTCAGAGCCCCACGAAAGCGAGACAAAGTCCAACTCTCGCCCCATAGAGTCCAATGCAAATCTGGTGACAAATTCGTCACAGAAAACAAAAAATAACAAGATTTATAAACTGCCGGTAGAGTCGTATTTCTGAACGCACAGACATATAAAGGACATCTCCGGTTTCGGCAGAGTCTTGGGTCTCGGAAAATATTTTTTGGATTGGACGTATAGTTTTGCGTCTAGGTTAACTTGTTTGAGGTGTGGATTCTAGCTAAATTTCTGGTATTCTCTGCCCTCAGCACATTAGCTATGGAGGACCAAACCTGCCATATTAACAAATGAATGAATGAATAAATGTCCACATCCATGCATTTAGACAGAAATAAACGAATATATGTATAAATTAATGCACAATTGTCAATCAATAGTTACATATATTTTACATTTATGTATGTATTTATTTTTGTATTCATTTATTTATTAATTTATTGATTGATTGAATGATTTATATATTCATTTATTCATTTATTTATTCATTTATTAATTCATTTATTGATTTATTTATTCATTTATTTATTCATTCATTTATTTATTCATTTATTTATTCATTCATTAATTCCTGTATTTCTTCATCTCAATATGTTAATGAGATGTGTCAATCAAAAATAGGTAGGCGGTATTTGACACACCATTGGCTAATCGTTTTCAACGCATTGTATTTGATTATGTTAGCCTTACATCCATCCTTGCTGTCATGGACGACATAAAAAGGGCAATTGCCAGAGACAATGGCCAATCTCGTTGAAAACGAAAATGTATGTCCCGACTTCCTACTGTTCCGTGTAGAGGCTATAATGGCAAATATAGGACTTGTAGCTGCTGAAATGGACACAGAGTTAGACCCACTTGTTCTTGAAAACTTGGAATGCGTTGCACACCAAATAGGAGTCTCAAGTGACAGCACGAGCAGGATCGCGGGACGACCTTTATATCCTTTGCCCATCACCACCATTGAGTCATACCTACTATTGGGGTTAACAGCTGTTGACATTGCTCGATTGTTTGGAGTTAGCGAAAGAACAATTCGGCGGAGGATGGCCCACAACGGACTAAGGTAACGTTGAATGAACCACTTACCTAGTTAGCTAGTTGATCGAGTAGGCCTTCAGGCAGATAGTCAACCCACCCACCAGTGGGTGCAATAAAACTCGCAAGAAGTTAATCTCATTCTAATTTACGTTCCCTAACCACTTAAAATCTAGTGCAAGATTGTCATTGTTGAGAAAATCTGAAGTGAATATGCCCCTGTAACGTTGGATCCACAACCAACTCATGAACATTAACTCCAAACTCTATGGAATATTCAGAGTCTCTGACTTGAACACTAAAATGGATGATCCGCAGTTGGATGCCATGGTGACAGAGATCCTACAACATCACCCCAATACAGGGTACAAAATGATGATTGGCTATCTCAACTCTCGGGGCATAAAGATTCAGAGTAAATTCATTATTGTTTATTTACAATCCTACAGATAGACTGTAGTTTTCCTTAAATGTAAAGTCCACAAAGTACGACTATAAATAATAGCCTTTTGTTTATTTAATTGTTTTTGTCTTGTTTTAAAGAACAACGTGTACAAGAGTCCATGCGCCGTATTGATCCAGAGGGTGTTGTGGTGCGCACTCTCATGTTGCAGACAGTGAGGCGCAGACGGTACTCTGTATCAGCTCCAAACAGTTTATGGCACATAGATGGAAACCATAAACTAATAAGGTACATAAAGCTTGCTCAGCCCCTGTGTGGCTGTTTTGTGTTGTCTTTCTTGTGATGTGCTTTGTACACCGCAAGAGTTTATAATTGTGTCACTTTATAGTACATCATATTGCACTTCCATTATCCATGACTGTTGCTGTTACCCTTTTCTATTAATTGAATGCATGTTTGAGCTAAACTATAGTTTACACATTGTTCTTACAGTGATCTTATAAGCATTTCTTCAGCTTGTTAAGTAAGATGAAATATTTTGTTTCAGATGGCGCATTGTTGTGCATGGTGGTATTGACGGATTCAGTCGCCTCATTGTTTACCTAAATGCTGCTACCAATAACCGTGCCTCAACCGTGCTGGATAGCTTCAGACAAGCAGTTTATCTCTATGGTGTGCCATCTCTTGTCAGATCAGACAAAGGAGGAGAAAACATTGATGTGGCACACTACATGTTGACCAGCAGAAGGGTAAACAGAAATTCACACATTTCTGGAAGAAGCGTACACAACCAAAGGTATTCAGAATCAGAATTCGGTTTATTTGCCATGTATGTTATACAAACATGGAATTTACTGTTGCAGGGAGGTGCAAACACTAAACATATACAAATCTTAAATTAAGTAAAGGTACAAAAGTTTAACAATTCCTAAGAACTACACAATCTAAGAATAAAACAATTTAAATTTAAAATAAAATCTATATAAAAATAAGATATTCAAAACTCTGTTATATCATCCATCTAAACATTTATGCATTTTAGCAGACACTTTTATCCAAAGCCACTTCCAAAAGAGAGCTTTACAAAAGTGCATAGGTCACTGATCATAACAACGAGATAGCCCTAAACATTGCGGGTAGACAAAACATGAAGCATACATTGTGAAACTAAATAAGTCCCAAAGGGAAGAACCATAAGAGCATGTAGTTGAACAAGTTACAGTTAGATAATTTAACAACATGAACCTCAAAGTGCAAGGGTGTACCTGTGGGAAAGAGCCAGCAACAAAAATAAAACACACAGCAAGTCAATAGTTTTAAGTCAGTTACAACAAAAAGCTGCAACAGTCTTCTTGCTAACCTATTAAAATTCAAATACATCTAAATTTTAACTGGTAATTATTTAGCTGTTATTTTTTACAGAATTGAGCGCTTGTGGAGAGATGTTTTTGGAGGGGTACTTGATCTTTTCTACACCCACTTCTACAACCTGGAGCATGAGGGCCTACTTTATCCAGATGATGAAGTTCACCTCTATGCACTGCACTGGAGCTTTCTTCCACACATACAAAGGCACCTTCAGTTCTTCAAAGATGGCTGGAACCACCACCGACTCCGGGCCGAGGGCAATCAGTCACCTCACCAACTCTGGACTCTTCATCAACTAAAGGCAGACCCCTTATAGGTTTGCATGTGTTATGCATGTTTAATCCTTGCAGATAGGAGTTATTTGTATTACTCTATAACACTTGCATTAAACTGATTTATTAGATTCTCATTTTTCTTGTTAGATGACACATCCCCACTTAATTTTGTACTCACTAACTTGAGGACTCACGGTAATCTGCATCCTCCAGCCAATATATTTCTACCTTTTCTCAAACTCTCAAACTTAAAGCCCCATACAGTGTATTGTCGATTTACATTAAGTGATTAAAATCTTTTTATTAGGTCGATGTAGAGTATGGCATTGACTTGGCAGGTCCATTCAGGCCTCGTTGTCAAGGTGTCATTATACCTGAAGTGGAACTTCAGCGCCCACTGACTGAACAGGAAGTAATAACACCCCCAAAGCGCCCACTGACACCCCCAAAGCGCCCACTGACTGAAATTCGATAGTAATAACACCCCCAATCATTACACGTCTCTCCCCCTCTCTCTCTCTTTCACTTGTGCCAGTGTGCACAATACGGCCGATCAAACAAACGAGTAGGCTAAATGGCTCGTTATACCGTTTGTGTTATATGGATATTCCGTAATTCCAAAATGAAACAAAACGACGGAAACCAAGCCTTTCCCCATAATCTGGTTCTGACATCCAAAATGGACAAAACGATATTACGAGGCTATTTTTCATTTTTTGCAGATATTAGCATAAAGGATATGGAATAATCAAAACAACGATTAATGGCTCGTTATACCATTTGTGTTATATTGTTATTTCATTATTCCCAAAAAAACAAAACAACCAAAAACAAGCCGTAATACTTAAATGTGTGTTCGAGTTACTAAAATGACAAAACGATATTACGGCCCTATTTTGCGTTTGTCAACACGGGTTGCAAAATAGAAAAACCAATGGCCACAAGGTACACGGACCCAAAAACAAGCCGTAATACTTAAATATGTGTTTGAGTTACTAAAATGACCAAACGATATTACGGCCCTATATTGCGTTTGTCAACACGGGTTGCAAAATAGAAAAACCAATGGCCACAAGGTACACGGACCGTGAAGCTATGTCAATCCAGATGTACATAGTTGGGATAAGTGCAGGGTCCGTGTACGTGAGTTTAATTCCTTATATAATTATAACGGAATACGCATGAATACGAAAAACGTTTGTGAGTCCGTTTTTTCGTTCTTTTGCAAAAACGGAAAAACGGATTTTGACGTGTTATTTTGTTTTCTCGTTTTTTAAACACAAACCATAAAACTTTATATTTGTATTTTTCTCACGTGGGTGGAGGTAAGCGTGAAATGCCTGTCATTGGCTGAATGTGTCGTCAGCACTACCTGTTCCTTCAAAGTAAAAGTTTCCCCCATTTAACTCGATCTATCTGGGTTATCTATCAGTTAAATTTTAGGGTGTTCACGTTTATAAACTTGCCAATTAATCTTTATTGACTTGGGAGTTCGCCCCTCCAACTTCATTCAATGCATCTACTTTTTTTAGGGCCTACTGATATCTACAGGCTAAATAAACTAATGTCAAAATGCTGTAGGCTTAGTCGTGTTTTTACATTTATATTTGTATTAGTAATATTATAAGATCACATCAATCAATTGTATTGGCCCCTTAGTGTGGTGGTGTTGCTGTAAATTGTTTGCTAACTGATAGTGCTTACAGATTCAACATTCCATTGAACTTCTTTCACACAACTGTAAAAATATATACATCATCGCAATTCTAAATGTGCAGAGGAAAATAGAAAGTGCAACTGAAATGTAGGGATAGCAGCACGTGAGGTTCTTATGCACTGATGATCCTGTGCACCCTGCTCAGACACAGCTTGTGTATGTGAGGTTATTTTGCACTGATGATCCTGTGCACCCTGCTCAGACACGGTTTATGCATGCCGCCAGGCGCTTGACCTCCTCCCTGTAGTCTGTCACAAATTCCCCCCCAGTCATCTACAGTCGGGGAGGAGATCTTGTCCCAAGCGGAGGAGTTCAAGTATCTCGGGGTCTTGTTCACGAGTGAGGGAAGAATGGAGCGCGAGATCGACAGATGGATCGGTGCGGCATTCGCAGTGATGCGGGCTCTGCATTGGTCCGTCGTGGTGAAGAAGGAGCTGAGTCGAAAGGCGAAGCTCTCTATTTACCAGTCGATCTACGTTCCTACCCTCACCTATGGTCACAAACTATGGGTAGTGACCGAAAGAACAAGATCGCTAATACAAGCGGCCCAAATGAGCTTTCCCTGCAGGGTGTCCGGGCTCTCCCTTAGAGATAGGGTGAGAGGCTTGGTCATCCGGGAGGGGCTCAGAGTAGAACCGCTGCTCCTCTGCGTCTAGAGGAGCCAGCTGAGGTGGCTCGGGCATCTGATATGGATGCCTCCTGGAAGCCTCCCTGGTGAGGTGTTCTGGGCACGTCCCACTGGGAAAAGGCCCCGGGGAAGACCCAGGACACGCTGGAGGGACTATGTCTCTCGGCTGGCCTGGGAACGCCCCGGGGTCCCCCAGGAAGAGCTGGTGGAAGTGGCCGGGGAGAGGGAAGTCTGGGCCTCCCTGCTTAGGTCGCTGCCCCCGCGACCCGACCCCCGGACAAGCGGTAGATGACGGACGGACGGAAATTTGAATGCATGAAACTCTGTGTCAGTGACAGACTACAGGGAGGTCAAGTTCAAGTCTTTTATTTGTCAGATACACAGAACAACACAAGGTTAGACTGGGCACTGAAATTCTTAAGACAAGACAACGAAAGCACCTGGCATAACATAACATATAAGTACACAGAACATAATTTACATCTATGCTGAGCTTAAATAAGTGAAACTTCCTAAATATACAGATAGCAATAAATAATCGACTATACTAACCCTAATACTAAAACTTCCTAAATTACAGATAACAATAAATAGTACACTAACCCTAAATGCACATAAAACCTGTTCCAACCCTATAACCTATTCTAACCTAAGTGGAGTACAGTACAATAGTGCAACTTTGCAGATCAGTGACTAAGTCAATGACCATACAGGAGCCTGGTGGCGAGGTACAGTAGTGCAATGTTACTGATAGTGCAACCAGTAGCTGAAAGTGACAGTGTATAAGTGACTAGTGTGCAGTAAATCAATGTCCATATCAGTGTCCATTCAGAAGCCTGATGGGCCTTGGGTAGAAACTGTTGTCCAGTCTGCGTGTGCGCGACCGGATGCTGCGGTAACGCCTGCCAGAAGGAAGCGGGGTAAAGAGACTGAAGGATGGGTGGGAACAGTCTCTTAGAATCCTGCCGGCTTTCCTTAGGCAACGTGTGTGGTAGGTGTCCTGTAGGGCTGGGAGCTTCCTGCCGATGATGAACTCAGCAGAACGGACCACACTTCTTAGGGCCTTGCGGTCCCTGTCTGTGCAGCTCCCATACCACACTGTAATACAACCAGTCAGAATGCTCTCGATAGTGCATCTGTAAAAGTTAGTGAGGATGACCTGGAGGATGTCCATACCAAACTTCTTCAGTCTCCTCAGGAAGAAGAGGCGCTTACGGGCCGCTTTGACCACCTTGTCCGTGTGAACAGACCAGGTGAGGTCATTGCTGATGTTCATCCCGAGGAACTTGAAGCAGCTGACCTTCTCCACTTCCGATCCATTGATGAGTAGGGGTGCATGCTCCTCCTCCTGCCGCCTCTAGGTCAAGCGCCTAGCGGCATGCATAAACTGTGTCTGAGCAGGGTACACAGGATCATCAGTGCAAAAGAACCTCACATGCACAAGCTGTGTCTGAGCAGGGTGCACAGGATCATCAGTACATAAGAACCTCACATGCTGCTATCCCTGCATTTCAGTTGCACATTCCATTTTCCTCTGCACATTTAGAATTGCCATGATGTATATATTTTTACAGTTGTGTAAAAGAAGTTCAATGGAATGTTGAATCTATAAGCACTATCAGTTAGCTAACAATTTACAGCAACACCACCACACTAAGGGGGCAATAAAATTGATTGATGTGATCTTATAATATTACTAATACAAATATAAATGGAAAAACACGACTAAGCCTACAGCATTTTGACATTAGTTTATTTAACCTGTAGATATCAGTAGGCCCTAAAAAAGTAGATGCATTTAATGAAGTTGGAAGGGCGAACTCCCAAGTCAATAAAGATTAATTGGCAAGTTTATAAACGTGAATACCCTAAAATGTAACTGATAGATAACCCATATTAGGCTAATCGAGTTAGATGGGGGAAATTTTTACTTTGACGTGAGAAAAATCCAAATATAAAGTTGTTTTATGGTTTGTGTTTAAAAAATGAGAAAACAAAATAACACGCCAAAATCAGTTTTTCCGTTTTTGCAAAAAAAAGAAAAAACGGACTCACAAACGTTTTTCGTATTCATGCATGTTCCGTTATAATGATATAAGGAATTAAACTCACGTACACGGACCCAGCAACTAATTACGGAAATTGAAGCACAGTGAAGCATGTAAAATGTAAAAAAGGAAATACGGCTGCTGTTATTAGACAGAGAGAAAAGCGTGGCAGACAATCGCGGACCGACTGAAAGCATAATGATTGAAAAATATCTAGCCTACTTACTAAGAAAGTTGTACACTGTAATTGCTTTTAATATGCTTGTTTTATGTATTGGTTGTATTGCTGTATATGTGTTTATGTGCTAAATGTGCTGGTTTTCCTGTAAAGTGTCTTTGAGTAGCCTACCATGTAAAGCACTATGTAAATAAAATGTATTATTATTTATCCCACTTTGCCTTAAAAGTGAGCAGAAGGAATTAATTTTCCTTGGGAAATTTCCCCTAAAGACTAAGCCTAATTTCAAACCCTTATTCACATTGTAAGAATATGTTTTACAACCATACACAAATCTCTATAAGCGGTGTCTGATTCTAAATGTATTTCTACAATTAATGTTCATACAGAACAAACATGACTGGATAAAAAAGATCCTGGCAACAAGTCAAGATGAAATATAAATACATTTTGCAGGCTGGTAAGTGCCTTAACAGTTTGTAAATGGTATGTAGAAATTACTTACAAGATGCCTGCTACATATTCTGCTACAGTCTGGTGGCAGGAGAGTAAATGTGTCGCTCGACACACAAGGCCTGCAAGTACCTTGTATGAAGAGGGCAGTTTTTGCAGGTGAGTAGATGTCCCACCTTGAATCCCTTCCACCATCACAGGCCTTCCTTGGTTTAAAACACAGTTACTCTCCTGCCACCAGACAAAGATCCAGTGAGTATTACTCATTAAAAGCACATGGCTAGGTACATCCTGTCAACACAAATTATATTCAATATGGCAGGGGGAAGGAACTTCTGCAGTATAGGAAGGGGCTTCTGCAGCTGATGATGAGAAGACTGTGTCACTGTACTCCAGAAGGCCTGAGGTATCATGTAAATCGTATGGAAATGCATATTTAGCCCATAATGGATGAGAAGTCATTTCAGATCAGTTTATTCTTTGCTCCAGAAGGGCAATTTGTATGCAGCAAGAAGGCATCACATGAGAATATACAACTCAAACCACACAACAATTTATACAATAAAAGTCAGTTATATAGCACTCATAATATATATTTGTAACAGGATCCAGACGCAGTAGGCTACAGCCTGACAGCCAGCCTGGCAACATAGTAAGTATGGGCTAAAGGAAATCTAAATCATGCACAATTCCTGCTGTGCTAATCAATGGGTGGTTTATAGAATTCACAAACTGTCAGATGTCTCTACTCAACATCTGAAAAAGCTAATTGAGCTGGCAGATGCACAGATTGCTGTCAGTAAAAGTCTCCAGGATCTAGACCTTGGTATTGAAATCAAGAAGAAAACACTGAGGAAACTGTATCTGGAGATAAAGAAACTAGAAAAATTTGTGACTTCAATCCACACTTAAGCATATCTGTAAAACAATGTATTAACCTCTCATGTCTGAAACCACGTCTCAATATCAATGCTTCTTCATCCAAAACTTAGTTCAGAAATGGGCATGCCATGTTGCAGTAAGAAACACAGGTGAATGGGACTTTATATACTGCTTAAAAAAATAAAGGGAACACTAACACATCCTAAATCTGAATTAATGAAATAATCTCATTAAATAGGCTACTTTTTCTTTACATAGTTGAATGTGCTGACAACAAAATCACACAAAAATGATCAATTATCAATGGAATCAAAGAAAAAGTATTTTATTAGATTATTTTATTTATTCAGATCTAGGATGTGTTAATTTAGTCTTCCCTTAATTGTTTTGAGCAGTGTAGGCTATATCGCCTTCATTACTGACTTCATTGAAATCACAGTTGCAACTTCATCAACCATTTCTAAACAACTGCAATAGTAGGGTTTAAATTAAACTCGTGACAGCAATAGTGACAAGTAATGCATGTTAATAAAAAATACGTAAGAACACATTCAGAAGACAGCGGAATAACTGTTAAAAAGTTTATTTCGGATATGAGCGGCAGCTGATTTAACACGAGACTCCCGAATTATTCTTAGCCTGGCTGTTAGCCTGCTCGGGAGCAGGCTAGCTGCAAAGAATACATCTCCATGGTTACTTGGCTGGGTTTAATTAGGGTTCCTCCATCAGGAGGACCCTATTGTGTTTGTTGGTATTATTATTATTATTCTAGTAATTTATCTCATGAACACATTGGTAAAAAGTTTTGAAATTTGGCATATTGATACAACATGCCACAACTACGGCCCAAACACAGACTGGCCCACATCAGACAATAGGGGGCGCCACAGGCCACGCCCAAATGTCCACTTTTCAGAGTGATTGCATTTCCACCCCATTGCTCCAATTCTTCTGAAACTTGGTGTGCATGCCTCATTTTTCATGAGGAACAAAAAAGCCTCAAGGACCCATAAGGTCCGCCATGATGGATTTTCCTGTACAGTGATAATTTGGGAAAATCTTCAAAATAGATCTCTTCCTACAAAAAAGGTCTAATTGACTTGAAATTTTGTACAGATATGTTTCATTGACATATTAGAAAATGCTACTTAAGACAGTTGAATAAATTACAAAATGTCTGAAAGGGGTGTATTTATGTAAATGACCACATTGCCTCAATAAGTTTGTGTCACTAAATCGAATGTAATTTTGAATGATGGTTTTTCAAACCCAATAGGCTTTAAGATGACACCATCCTGAAGTACCCTGCAAAGTTTCACCTTGATATGTAAAAACATCTTGGAGAAACATCTTATTTTATTATCCAGTTGATGACTGAACATTGCAGATTCCAGATCTGGCAATAGCTCAATTGGCTGAGATGTTGTGTTGATAAACAAAGGGTTGTAGGTTCGAAACCAGTCAGAGGACATTTTTTATTTTTTGGACAGAACGGTTTGTAGTGTTCCGGTCAAACCTCCGGTTGTAAAACATAGCAATGGGTGTTTATTTGAGCCCATAACAACACTCCGGTCATATGTTAAGCGAGACTGTGTAAACCACTGCAAAACAAGCCAGGTTTACAACAGTAGCTAGCTACTTGGAGTCTATGTATGGTAGTGTCAGATTTACAACCGAATTCGCTTGAATGAAGTATATTGATCATCAGACATCTCTCTGAAGTACCATAAACAATTTCACCTTGGTATGTCAAAATATGATTGAATTAAAGCTGTTTCAACCTTGGCTGAATCTATCAACGCTTACCACAGGAGAAACAGCTTACTTTTTTGTACAGTAACTGAACGTGACAATATTCAACACTGAGAATAGCTGCAAAATATAAGGTCGTAGGTTCGAATCCAGCCACACTGTTTGAGTCTGTCTTAAATATGTGGATGACATCGTTCTGAAGTACCATGTGCAATTTCACCTTGATATGTCAAAAGACTATTGAATTACAGCTGTTTAAACTTTGGCCAAATCAAACAAACCACGCTACAGGAGAAACAGCTTTCTTTTTCCATACAGAAATTGACCTAAATTTCCCAGTCCTGTGGGTAGCTCTACCTGGGGCAGGATGGGCTACCTAAGCTCCAATCTCACCATCCAATCAGGATACTAACTGTCCAATGTGGATTGGATTTAGGCCAATCACGTCTTTGAGTGAGAATGGATACAGCCAATCACAGCGCTTCTATCCATTGTGAGTCCGTTGGAAAACTTTCTGTCAGAACAAAGGTCTGTTGGCTGTCACTGTATAAGCATACTGTTTACTGTCAGTACAAACGTACAAGAAAGCATCAAAGTAAGTGACCATTAATTGTATTATCTACTAAAATAGGAATAGATTGTATTACATCCGTCAGGCAAAGACACGTAAACATTTTGTTGTCCAGTGTCATGCTAATATTACTGTAGACTCACGGTGTTCCGTGCACAACTTTTACTAACGGTGTTCCGTACACGTCACCTAAAACACACCAGCCAATAAAAAATACTCCCTGGCATAATGTGTAATCGATACTGTTACAAAGCTAATTTTCTCCCGCTTCCAGCAAAGTCAAATTGACATCAGTTGGACTTCTGCTGGCAACCAGAGCACAGTAAGTAGCGAAGCTCCCCCTACCGTTGAATAAAAATGGTGCCGGGAGAGGAATTTGCATAGCAATTAGCTAGGCGGAGCCATATCTCCGTAAGGGAAATTGCTCTCTAAGCCTTGTTTTATCAACTAACAAATGTTTAAATTAAACAAAAACATATTAAAGTATGTTTTGACGTATCATTTCATACAATTTGTTGTTTTAAAATGACTTGTTACAGTCTTGATTACACAATGTTTTAATGCTAGAATCACCGGAGGAAAATTGACTGTCATGACGCGTCTCTTTGAGTGAAACTAATATAAATGTATTGTTATGTATTGAATTACGTCAAACTGATTGTACTTTATTTAACGCTAAAGTATTCCTTTACAATCATTATCGAAACTACCCAATTAGACAATTTTTTTTTTTTTAATTACCTCAGGAAACCTTAACTGTCATGTTGTGTCTTATGCAGCCGCAACCTAAAATCATAAGACTGAACAATATTGTTTAGACGTGATATTTCTCTTACTTCAAATACAATTACTGAACAGTTATTACTGATGCTATAGTCAACATTATTTAATATATTATGAAATAGAAAACAGGTACAGTAGGGTCTACTACTGTGTGGCGCTCCCTTTGACTCCAGTGGTGGCACTCCTGCTTTGTCAGGACGGGGTTCAAATCCCTGTGGTGTCTTTTGCCTTTATTAGTAGACTTAGCATGATCAATATATGATCATCAATATACTGTATTGTAGCCTAACCGTGGCACACCAGCCAAAACAATATCTAGAAGAACTCGAGCTTCATCTATTATGCCACAAATGATAACGCAAATTATCTGCCTATTTCTACAGCCATGACATCAAAACAGGCAAAGAGGGGGAGAACCTAAACCCCTCAGGAGATGGAGGTAAGGGTGGCAGAGGTGAGTGGGGGGAGGAGTGTGAGGGAAGTGGCCAGGGAATGTGGCATGCCTGCCACAACCCTCCAGGATTGGGTGACTGGTAAGTACACCCATGGGCCCCACACCAACCTGGCCATCACTCCGGATGAGGAGGAGGAGCTCATCAGGTACTCCTTGTGGATGGCAGACCATGGGTGGCCATTGAGCCGGGCCACCATCAAGGTCTACGCGCTGGAGATGGTCAGAGCCTCAGGGAGGGCATCTCTGGTCAATCTGGAGCGGGGCTTGAGTGACAACTGGTGGTCACGGTTCCGGGCTCGCCATCCGGAGCTGTCTACCAGGATCCCCAGCCAAATAGACAGGGCCAGGGTGTTTGCGGCCACCGAGGAAGCCATCGATGGGTTTTTTGAGCTGTATGAGCCGATCTTCCACCAGCACGGCTTCCACACAACACCTCATCTGGTATTTAATGCCGATGAGACGGGGTTTGGGGACAAACCGAAGTCCAGGGAGCGGGTGCTGGCGCCTAAGGGCAAGAAGCACGTCTACCGGCAGCAGGTGACCACCCGGGAGCACATCACCGTGCACTGCTGCATCAGTGCTGCAGGGGCAGACATCCCCCCATTCGTCATCTTCACTGGCTGCCTCCCGAGTGCTCCATATGCCCTGGAAGGTCCCCCTGGTGCCATCTATGGAAGGTCAGAGAAGGGGTACATGGAGAGGCCTGTGGCTGAAGTGGCTAGGCCACTTCATCAAACATGCCCCGCCAGAGAGGCCTCTGCTCCTTGTGGTGGACCAGGCAGAGCCACATAAGAACAGGGAAGCCATCCGGTTCTGCAGAGAGAACATGGTGGTGGTTGTGTGCCTCCCTGCGCACACCACTCACATCATGCAGCCACTGGATGTGGGGGTGTTTGGTCCTCTCAAGAGGATCTTTGACAGGGATGCTGCCCGTCTTGGCCTGGTGAGGGGGGATGTTTTTTTGGGGAAAAAAAACTTTTCCCCCCTCCTTAAGGAGGCTTGGCCTAAGGCTGCCAAGCCTGAAAACATCAGAGCAGCCTTCAGGAGGACAGGCCTCTTCCCCTGCAACAGGGGAGGCTACGACAAGACGCAGCTGACCAAAGTCAGACCTGCACCCTCCACGGCGACCACCACCGGCCCAGCCCCCACCACAGCGACCACCACCGGCCCAGCCCCCACCACGGCGACCACCACCGGCCCAGCCCCCACCACGGCGACCACCACCGGCCCAGCCCCCACCACGGCGACCACCACTGGCCCAGCCCCCACCACGGCGACCACCACCGGCCCAGCCCCCACCAACGGCCCAACCCCTGGCCCAGCCCCCACCACGGCGACCACCACCGTCCCAGCCCCCACCAACGGCCCAGCCCCCACCAACGGCCCAACCCCTGGCCCAGCCCCCACTACGGCGACCACCACCGGCCCAGCCCCCACCAACGGCCCAACCCCTGGCCCAGCCCCCACCACGGCGACCACCACCGGCCCAGCCCCTGGCCCAGCCCCCACCACGGCGACCACCACTGGCCCAGCCCCCACCACGGCGACCACCACCGGCCCAGCCCCCACCACGGCGACCACCACCGGCCCAGCCCCCACCACGGCGACCACCACCGGCCCAGCCCCCACCAACGGCCCAACCCCTGGCCCAGCCCCCACCACGGCGACCACCACCGGCCCAGCCCCCACCACCGGCCCAGCCCCCACCAACGGCCCAACCCCTGGCCCAGCCCCCACCACGGCGACCACCACCGGCCCAGCCCCCACCACGGCGACCACCACCGGCCCAGCCCTCTCCACCTGCCCAGCCCCCCCTGCAGCAACCCCTTGCTGCCGAACCTGCACCTGCCATGGACCTGCTCCATCTAATCCTTTGGTGCGGGCAGGTCTGGTCTCAGCCAAGTGGGGAGACATTTTAATGCCCCCTGTGATGGCCAACCGTCAAGACCAGCGGCTACCAGTGGTGAGGAGGAGGCCACCACTTGGTGCTCGGGTCGTCACCAGTGACGAATACAACGAGCTGCTGGTCCGACAGGAGGAAGAGGAGAAGGAGAAGGAGGAAGCGCGGCTTTGGAGACAGGCAGAAGTGCTGAGGAAGAGGGAGATGGCGCAGAGGAAGAGGGAGGAGGCCCAGAGGAAGAGGGAGGAAAAGGAGAGGAAGAGGGCAGAGAAGGAGAGGCAGTAGTGGAGGAGCTTGGCGGACACTGCGCTGTCTGTCGTAGCCTATCCCCTCCCTCAGGTGAGGAGGCAGGTGTGGAGGATGCCATCTACGAGTGGGTACAGTGTGAACTTTGCGAGCTCTGGTTCCACCTCACCTGTTTGGGGATTGCACGTGTGCCAGCAGGGGACTGGTACTGCCCCAAGTGCTTTCTTAGTGAGATCTAGCACTTTGTATATATGTTTGCTATCTTTGTATATATGTTTGCTATCTTTGGCTATTTTAACCAGTTCTGTTTAATGTTTTTGTTGAATATGTTCTGCATTTCCTATCCTGTCCGGACAGAAGTGACAGAAGGAAACAAGACACCTTTGGCGTCGCGCAATCGGTTTGTCCGCCTATCTTTGGCATTTCAACTGTTCAATCTTTAATCAGTTTAATCTTAGTTTTTTTTGGGAGGCATATGGATCAGCGTTCTCGTCGCGCCTCCTGTCAGTACCTGTTCTTGCAGGGAAGCTAATGATCCTAATGTATTTCTAAACACAACATCTCACAGTTCTCTGTTGAAGGCAGGGCTCGGGGTTACAATTCTATATCTTTGTGTAGGATATGTAGTTATGCTAGTTTGAAACCACAATAGCTATGGAAATAAAGAGTGAATGCAATTATGGATTGAAGTTGGCTTTGTCCACATACAATTTGTCCATTTCACAACACCTTGTATTTCTAATGCTGAGAAGTAGTCTAGCCAAAGGAATAACTTGTCCCTGTGAGAACCCTGTGACGGATGCCAACTTTCCACCAGCTTTCATTTTGAGACGCATATTCAAGGTAAGGGGTAACCACTAGAATCACAGGAGCTTCCACTGTATTCCCATAAAGTATCCCTGAAAACCTGTGTGCTAGCGAATAACTGATACAACCACACAAATACAAGCTAGACAAGACTAATAATGTATATTAGGTTATTATACATATTATTATCATCCATATAATAGTATCCATATTATACTTATGCATATTATGTATATTATATTATGAGTATAAACACATATAAGGTTCTTATATGTGTCTCACAAGTGTCTTTAAATGTTTTATCGTTGTGGTTGTCAGTTAAATATGTTTCCATCTGTTGGACTCCTGGTGGAAAGGAGCAAACGTTACACCATGAGTTAAATAATAGAGTGCACGGAACACCGTGAGCTACTCATGGTGTGCCGAACAACGCCGGATGTCGCCGTTTTTTTATATTTTGACCTATATTATTGGTTCAACATCATGTCAATCATAGCTCAGAAAGTTGCCAAGCGTTTTACGGCAACAACGATGCTATCAGATTAGCTGTAGCCTTATTTTTGACCGTTGCAGCCTTATTTAAAGTCGCTCTACGTCCGAGTTTGCACGGAACACCGTGAGTCTACAGTAGCAATCGCGACTACAGTAACGGTACTGTACTGTCATTTCTAATGTAATCGTGAGAGGAAACAGGCAGGATATATTCGCAATAATTCAAGTAAGTGTTATTATAACGTTAGTTGTATTGGTTACTTCATCATTTAACTAGTTAACGTGCTATAGATCTACGTTTATTAGCTAACCTACGTCTGACAAGCGGAGGTACAGTGGGTAGTTAGCTACAGTACAGACAGTGCAGTACAGTACAGTAACGTAACCAACATTCAGTATTAACTTGTCGACATTGCGGGGTCTGATTACAGTATCTAGCTTAGTCTAAACTTTTACGGTTTTAGTGTAAATATTAACTAGTCCTTTACTGTAGCCACTTAGCATTTAAAGTGGGTCTACCTCCAATGAATAATGGAATTTATAATGATCCTACCTGAAGCTTTGGTAAGAATGACAGCTGTCAATCATTGTAAATACAGTAAGCTGTTAAAAACTAAACAAAAACCGTTAGCAGTACAGTTTGCTTATGTTACTGTACTTATGAGTATGCACAATTTGTTTCATCATACCATGCTTCCATACATAGTTGTAACTATGGTTATTAATATGTCTCTGTTATTTTAGATGAGCACCAAGCCTAAGAGCAAATAAATCCATGGAGATGGAGAGTGGATTGCGAGGCTTGGGCATTTGCTGGCTCAGGGGTTTGGCCTGCTGGAGGAGGCAATAGACCTGCCCCAAGGCAGCGGAAATTGCATGACCTCTATCAAAAGGTAAAGTACTGCAAAATATGTGCTTATTACTTCTTACAGTCATTAGACTGCAGGTCACTTGATGAGCAAAGGGTTTAATACAATGGTGCAGATAATATCAGACAATGGACTGTACACTGAGTGACTCTGGCTGAATAACTATTCTGATTGTTTCAGATTGAGAAATGCCCCATGCAGACTCGTGGACAGACCGCCCTAATTGGAAGGTCCATGGTCTGTAATTGTGGATTCCATGCTGTTAAGGTGATGTATAAAAAAATGCATCTGACTATCTTCCATCTCATGTTTCTTACAATGCTGTTGCTGTTACATTACATGACATGCTGTTGTTTTAGCAGACTGCCACTCAGCTACCTCAGGCACCACAGTCTGTGGCTTCAGACTTGTCCACTGGTGCTGCAGCCCAGCCTTCTTTCCTGCAGCCCCCTCTGAGTGTGTCAATGGTAAATATTTTCTTAGTTATTCATGTTTTGTATAAATCATTTTGTATGTGCTCAATAACAAAATTAACTCTGTTTCTCCTTGCAGTTCACTAAATCACGCTTTGGTGGGTCACAGTCTGCCTCAGTGAAGCCCAATATTGTAGCAAGGAAGACCCCCAGCCCTGCTCCTCCTCTATCCTCTGTGAGGACCCCCAGCCCTGCTCCTCCTCTATCCTCTGTGAGGACCCCCAGCCCTGCGTCTCCTCCATCCTCTGTGAGGACCCCCAGCCCTGCTCCTCCTCTATCCTCTGTGAGGACCCCCAGCCCTGCTCCTCCTCTATCCTCTGTGAGGACCTCCAGCCCTGCTGTTAGCGCCAGCCTGGAAGTAGCCACTGTGAGTACAGCGTCTCCGATGTCTGGTTATGTTTCAAGTCATTTTGAGAGTAGCCTTTTTGAATGCAAAAAAAACATTCTTATTTGCTGTTGTCTGCGGCAGCCGACCCACTCCCCCCTGCTAATGTGCGCCTTCCATCTGCGCTCCCCCACCCAGGCCCGGCTCTCCAGTACCAACTGCCCTGCAGCACCGTGGGCCAGGCACAGTTGAAGAGAAAGGTCCCGTCCACAGATGTGACACCGGTGGCTATAAAGATGCATGCCCAGCGTCAGCTCTTCCCTGCTCCACCCTCGGCCCCTCGTCTGTTGGTGCTGGCTCCGGTGACCTCACAGGTGCCTGTCTTCATTGCTGCTCCACAGGCCCTGGGAGGTATCTTCCCTGCACCTCCTGCTCCGGTCCGAAAACTAACCCGCCATGTACCCCACAACACGTGCAAGAAATGCGGGCAGTTCAGGACAGCCCAGACTGGACACAGTCAGTACAAAGGGACCGTGTACTGCCCCTCTGTAGAGGCTGTTTCCAAGGAGCAGTGGTTGGAGGACATGAAAAAAATATAGATGCCCCTCTACCCCCCTCCCAGAGGCATGGACGCTGGGCTAGTGCCCCTCTACCCCCCTCCCAGAGGCATGGACGCTGGGCTAGTGCCCCTCTATCCCCCTCCCAGAGGCATGGACACTGAACACTTTAATTTTGTCAATAGTTCTGTTAATGTTTTCTGTTATTGTCTATAATTACTGTTGAATAAGTGAATGGAGGGATTCACAACTGTTCTGTATATATTTAAGTTATTGTCTATAGTTACTGTTGAATAAGTGAATGGAGAGATTCACTACTGTTCTGTATATATTTAAGTTATTGTCTGTAGTTACTGTTGAATAAGTGAATGGAGGGATTCACTACTGTTCTGTATATATTTAAGTTATTGTCTATAGTTACTGTTGAATAAGTGAATGGAGGGATTCACTACTGTTCTGTATATATTTAAGTTATTGTCCATAGTTACTGTTGAATAAGTGAATGGAGGGATTCACTACTGTTCTGTATATATTTAAGTTATTGTCTATAGTTACTGTTGAATAAGTGAATGGAGGGATTCACTACTGTTCTGTATATATTTAAGTTATTGTCCATAGTTACTGTTGAATAAGTGAATGGAGGGATTCACTACTGCTGTATAATGGTTTTCTGATGACTGAAAATAAAAGTTTTATCACAACAGAATTTTTTTTTCCTATGCTTCGTTTGTTTGTTTGTTTTGTGGATGAAAGTTTCTGCTAAATACATAAACTTAATTTTAAATATTAACTTAACAGTTATGAGTATCCTCATTGTTTTGTTATTAACCAAACAGTGATTATGTGATTTCCAAGAATACAAAATAACCACTTGAATTTCTTGCAACAATTTAGTCAAACCAGAACCTTGGGATTAACTTGTATCCCATATATATGTCTATAGAAATAGAAATATAAGGTTTAATTGTGATTCCTGATATACCTCAACATTTCAAAAACATTGGTGATGTAGGTATGGGCCATAAAAATCCCTTACTTCTCCTTTTCTCTCATTTTTTCTCTCTTTTTTCCTTTTTTCCCCTCTTTTCTCCTCCTTTTTCTTCTTCCCCCTTTCTCCCCCCTCCTTTCCTTCCCCCCCCCCCCTCAGGTAGACGAATGTTCCCCAGTTTTGGCGCAATGGGCTGAAACGCTGTCCTGCAAAGCGCAAGGTCACAGGTTTGCATCCAGGCTCAGTCTTTTGGCCTGTCATAATTTTGATTACTTGTTTAGTTAAACAGGCAGACATCCTTCTGAAATACCATGCGCAATTTCATGCAATTTCACCTTGAAATGTCAACCGTTTCTTAACCTTTGTCCCAAAGCTGACCAAACACTAATACTCATATCATGCAGTCGGCACCCTTGGGTACCCAGCATGCAGTGCGGCATGTCAAAATACGCAAAGACTTGTGGAAAATAGTTTGGTTTCAAAAGCCGTGCGAGGGATTTCAGTTGTAGTGTTCGTTCAGTTGGATGTTTGTAATGTTATTGTTGGTTAATTATAATAATCTTGTTGGTCACCCTGATTGAGTATGTTGTGTAGTTTAATCGGACCAGAGAATCGGCTACTATACAGTCATAGACTATTCTTGTAAGGAGCTGAATATGAGTGCTGCCCCAGCCCAGTTGCCCACGTGACTATTATTAGTTGACTGAGAATCTGGAAAGAAATCAATTCAAGAAGAGTTTAAATATTCTATGGAAAGTTAATAATGATCTCTTGTTAATCATAAAATCTCAGCGGTTGGTGTGTAGCAGAGAGGCTAGAGACACTGACTTGTTACCTTATGCTCATGAGTTCAAATCCCCGTCCAGCCTATCGTTGTTGGCCAAACATAAAGTAGTTTTGCTCTATTGTTGTCCAAGTCTCGATCTTCTACAGTGTACATGTTTATAACATTTTGCCATTTTGCGGAGGAACCCGCATCGCTGCTTGCAGCTATATTTCAACCTGCTTTCGTGCAACCAACTCAAAACTAAATTCATCCAGGATAATTTGAATATCCCGACTTAATCCCTTATTCTGGTTTCGTGCAATAGCCCTCTGGACTCGCAGCATTATGATAACACTGACTAACTACAAAAACTAGATAACAAAGATAAAAAATGGTCCGTCTACCTGTAATTTTACGTTTTCTGTAGCCCTTGCTAACTTACAGTACCTGTTAATTAGTGTCTGCACTGCACTGAGCTAGGTTATCGACAAATCGGAGCAAATTTACAAATTAGCCGTTTCATCAATAAAATAAGAACATTTTCAGCAACTGAACAGCCTATTTCTCGTCACATTTTAATTCAGATGCTGATTTACACGTACCGTTTAGCTGAAATATGAAAGGTAAAAAATTACAGTTGTGAGGTCTGTCCGCCTCGCTTGACATCTTGAATTCTGGGAAATCAGAAGCGTTCTCGCTGGTCAAGTCACCATCCGATGCGTCCTCGATAAAAGGGGCGGATCAGGAACATTTCCGGGTATTTTTGGTGTTCTTGGTGACTTGTGTTCTTTGGATTGGAACCGTACTTGGGCAATAAAAGATGACGTCAAACGAGTTCGCAAGAACACAAGAACGGAAAAAAACGTGGATTGATAAACAGCCTCTGGCTCTTATCTGGATTGATTGCAATGTCTGAACGTCAGTTTCCACGCCTACTGGCCTCCTCTCATTATCATATTGGGAACAATGAATGAATAAATGAATAAATACATAAATAAATGAATAAATAAATGAATAAATAAATGAATATATAAATCATTCAATCAATTAAGAAATGAATAAACTAATGAATAGAAAAATAAATACATACATAAAAGTAAAATATATGCAACTATTGATTGACAATTGTGCATTAATTAATACATATATTCGTTTATTTCTGTCTAAATGCATGGATGTGGACATTTATTTATTCATTCATTCATTTGTAAATATGGCAGGTTTGGTCCTCCATAATTAGCAGGCATAGCTGCACCATCACCGTGGCAACCACATAAACATGCGCCAGTCTCTTACACAGGTGATTGGTATTAGCTGATTAGTGGAGACACAAGACAAGCTATTCAGTCAACTCGTCAAATTTAAAAGACTAAGAGCACCACAACACAACTACTACCACTACCGTTACTGCTATATCTTATGCCACTACTACAACTACTAATTCTGCAGATGCTGCTAATATCTCTTTTACTAACTACTAATGATAGGCTACTGTTTTGTTCTACTCATTGAAATTAGAGAGTACAGTGACATCTAGTGGTCAGCTAAAATTATAGCAGCCGTTTAAAGCAACTGAATACGATGTACCAGTAGTTTCTGGCGGTACAGCCTCGTTAATTATTCAATGTCGTTCATTTTTGTAAGGCTACATGATGGTCTAATTTTCGTGTTCATTCATTAAAACCATACATGTGTATTTGAGAACTGTGTAATTTTCATACAATAAATATGTTTTACTGTGATGCACTGGTCTACACCACACTTTGTAATGTTCTGCAAACAGTATAAGGGCGGTAGAATGCTTAAGTGTATGGAAGTATTAAATGACTGCTGATACAGAGTGGTAGCTTACACAACCACTCTGCTTATATAGCTGTCTCATTCCTTACATTTGTGATATGTATTGTGAATCGGGGGAATACTTGTGAGGACAGTGGGGGTGTGCTTGTGCAATATAAAAAGGCAGTGTACCATCACAGGGTTCAGGGGAATCGCTCGGTAGGATCCATACTCTATCGTCTTTTACTTTCTGCTCTTCTGCTAATAATTCTCAACTGTACTACTCTTCTGCTAATGAACTATACTATTCTGCTAATATAACCTACTTCTCGTCTGCTATTGATAATTTTCTAATCGTCCTCTAATAATAACTATGTACTCTATTAATAACTGTTTGCGCTTCTGCCAATGTAGTGTTCGCCTCCTATTAAGACGACAAGCACTGGTTTCTTTCCCTCTTCTAAGGTTTAGAAGTGCGCCACAACTTTGAATCTATTTTTATTTTATACAAATTTCGAATAGATTTATTATTTTTTCTACCAGTATTGGAAAAGCAGGTTTTGCCTATAGGGGAGTCTGTAATAAGATTATGCTCAAGGGGACAATTTTGGAGTGTAACCCTTGGCTGAGATTTAAAAAGCATACAAATACCAGAGGGTATTGCGCCAAAAACCGTTGCATAATCCCCAGGTGTGACTGGAATCCTGTATTTAGCAAGAAACTCCTCATAAGTGAAAGGACGACCCTTCTTATTAAATAATTGATCTACCAGCAAGATATTATTACAGACCCAATTTTCCAAAGAGAGATTTGTGTTTATATAAAATGTTCTTGTTATTCCAGATCAAATAGTTGTGAGGAGAAAAATTGTGTTTGTATATGAGAGACCAAGACTATCGGTGATACGCAGATAATTTCACGGGAATTTTGTCAATGTCATAGTCACAAGCAAGAAAAAAATCTAAGCCACCAAGATTAGACAACACATGGAAAGGTATCATATTCCAAACTGAAGAGGGGTTTCCAAAAAACTGTTTCAGCCAATTTAACTTAAAAGTATTATTTAAAGTACCAAAATCCAATACATTTAGTCCACCATTTTCATAGGAATCCATAAGAACAGTCTTTCTTATATAATGTGTCTTATCTTTCCAGATGTAATTGAATATAATTTTGTCTATCTCCTTTATTAGCTTATTATCCAGATGCAGTGCCAAAGCCGCATAAGTCCAACAAGAGAGACCCTCTGCCTTAGTAATCAACACTCCACCTCTCAATGATAAATCTCTTAAAAGCCATTGATTAAATCTTTTTTGAGATTTTTTAATGACAGGATAAAAATTGGAAAGACTTCTCTTATGTTGGTCTTTGGTAACTACAATACCCAAATAGAGAACTTCATCTTTAATTGGAATATTGTAAAGAGAAGAGGAAGTGCACTCCTTAATAGACAGAAGTTCACACTTATCAACATTCAGATGTAGACCAGATGCCTCTGAAAATTCTTTAATTGCTTTTATAGCAGCAGGAATTTGAAACTGATTCTTCAGAAATAGTGTGGTATCATCTGCCAGCTGTGTCAATAGTAATTCACTGCCAAGTAGAGAGATACCTTTCACAGCACTAGCTTTAATATGGTCAGCCAACAACTGAGCTACTAAAAGGAAGAGATAGGGGGAGGTAGGGCATCCCTGCCGTATACCTCTAGACACCTCGAATCTAGGGGATGTGCCGCCTGTTAACTGAATAGAACTATTACTATGCATATACAAAGTTTTAATAGCCATAGAAAAGTAATTACCAAATCCAAACTTTCTCAGAGAATGCAAAATAAACTGATGCTCCACAGTATCGAAGGCCTTGTAAAAATCCCAAAACAAAATAAAACCATTATCATTAATCACGTCTGAATAATCCAAAATGTCCAAAACCAGCCTAATATTATTTGTAATATGTCTTTTTGCCATGAAACCAGATTGTGTTTCATCAATAATAGAAGTCAACACCATCTTGAGTCTTTCAGCCAAAAGTATCGCTAGAATTTTATAATCATTGTTAAGTAAGCAAATTGGGCGCCAATTGTCAATTAGCAGTTTGTCTTTGTTGGGTTTGGGAATTAAAACAGTCACCCCTTGAGTCATAGTAGTTGGGAGGCAATTTTTCTTTAAGGATTCCGTAAACACCTCCAATAAAAACGGAGCTAGTTCATCAGCAAATGCCTTGTAAAATTCAGACGTCAGCCCATCAGTACCAGGTGATTTGTTGTTTTTTAGCAGATCCAAATTCTTCTTAATCTCCTGTAGAGAGATAGTCTTATCGCACATCTCCATTTGGCTCTTATCAATAGTTTTAACATTCAGAGAGTCCAGGTAAATTATCCGCAGTTCTATGGCAAAACTTAGAGCTATATAATTTTTTATAAAAATTGCTACAATAATTGGATATCACTTTGAAGTCATCTGTAATAACCCCATCAAAATTCAATTTATTAATACTCTGGTTATTGGAATGAGCTCTTTCCAAATTAAAGAAATAGTGTGAATTTTGTTCCCCCTCTTCCAACCATTTAGCTCTCGACCTAATATAAGCACCCCTTACCTTCTGATTATACAAGTCATCTAATTTAGCTTGTAGATTAACTAACTCAACCTTTTCCTCGTCTAATAAAGTATTTGGGCTTTTATTTGACAAAAAGGTAATCCTTGTTATTACCCTTAATTCTGCAGATCTTTGAGATCTGGACTTCATAGAACCATTTTTTTTATTTTTTATTCCCACCTCAAATTTAAATAGCTCCCAATTACTACTAAATCGTTCTTCTTCTTTAGCTTTGACCAAAAATAAGAAATCAGATTTAAGACTTCTGTTCTAACATCATCATCTTGTAATAGAGAGCAATTGAGTTTCCAATAGCTTGACTGAGCAGTCTCACTTTTCAAATTGGATAACTTTAAACAAAAACATATCGCCTTATGATCTGTAAGAGGAATTGGGCATATATCTACCTCTACAGCATCTTTGTTCAGACTCCCAGAGATTAACCAAAAATCTATTTTAGACTGACTCGAACCTGTACTATTACTCCACGTGAATGATTTATCATCAGGATATTTTTTTCTCCATACGTCTATGAGATCAAATCTATCCATAAATGCTATGAGACTAGTATTGTTTCTATTTGGCTTACCAGGAGGCCATTTATCCATATTACTGTCTAAAATGTTGTTAAAGTCCCCTCCCAATAACAGAATGGCGCTAGGAAATTTAACCAACCAGTCTTCCAGAATATTCTCTAAGATACCAGTCAGGTCATCATTCTCCTTTTTTGTGTTATATCCATAGATGTTGCAAATAATAAAAATCAACTCTTTGTGTTTAATCACTTGACATATAAAGTGTCCAGCTGGATCACATTTTGTAAGTAAAACCTCTCCACAAAACCTATTCTTTAATGTAGCCACTCCCGCAGAACGTTCTGTACCATCAGAAAGCCATATGGAATTACCCCATTGAGATTTCCAAAAATTGAGGTCATTTGAAATAGAATGTGATTCTTGAAAGTAACAAAAATCTTCTTGAACTGTTTAGCATATAAAAATAAAGCTTTACGCTTAACATTGTTACGTAAACCCCTAGCGTTAAGAGAAAAAAAAGATAACGATAGCATATTGCTATAACTAGTAGTGAATAACTATGGATACCTTGAAACAGTGAAATAGAACCATGTATCCGAGAACCGCTCGTTTAGTGATTGTAATTGAGCATTTCTGAAAATAAAACTCTAAAAGTTGCTTGTATTATTTCACAATTAGAAGTAACGAGGCTCAATATAGTCTAGAGTAAAAGAAACCTGAGTAACTAGAAAGTATATCACTTCTACATACGCCTATAACTCAGACATTAATAGCCTCAATTTACCCAGCACCAATATAGAAAGTAAATTGCACCAATATAGAAAGTAGACCAACAGCTGTAAGCACCAGATAGCACCAGATAGGTTCAACATGTCAATGAACCTGAGATATTGTAAGAGACCCCACTCTACCTTATTATCTTAGTTTATGTCTATAACCTAATTTCTGAACCATTTACGAAACCTCTACCTCCCACGAAGTAGGCTGTTTTTCCATCTTCACGAGCCTTCTTTATCGCGGGCCACACCTTTTGTCTATTCTCTCTGTCCTCTTTAGTCAAGTCCTCTGTGAAGCGCAGTCCCTTGCTCTGAAGGAAGTTGTTATTCTTTGCAGCCTTCCAAATTGCATCTCTGTGTCTCCGGGAGATAAATCTGATAATGATGCCCCGGGGCCTCTGGTCATCTTGTAGCTGTTTCCCTACACGATGTGCAACGTCAATGGCATCAGGAAGCTTCACTCTCCTCTGGTAGCACCTGTTGGCAGACATTGATCACCTCTGCCCGTACATTTTCCTTTTCCACTTCTGATACACCATAGAGCCTTAAATTCCACCGACGACCATAACGCTCCAATTCCGACACTCGGTTCACACATTCCGTCGTAGTTTCCTCACTTCTCTCCACACGTTTTTCGATGGTGATAAACTTCTCATTCAAGTCCTTTATTTCGACACAGACGGATTCCACCATTTTTTCAATTTTATCACTCCTTGAGTTGATGAGGTTAATCAGGGTGCAAACGGCGTCATCTGAGTTAAGCGCACTGCCCAATCCAACATGAGAGATGGTCGTTTTTTTAGCAATGGGTGGCTTACTTGGCGTCACTGGCAATGGAGGGAAATCTTCTTCGCTAACCACTTGTACGTTACACTCCATCCCAACGCCATAGTCATGATCGCTAGCTGGTGTGCAACTTTTCGCTTCAATGCTAGGTGCACTCGGTCTTTTCTGTACCGGCTTAAGCATCTTCGCAAATGCAAATCCAACTATACAATAAACTTCGTTCAAGTCAAAATAGTAAAAAAGAATACTTCTACAATTTTTAAGATCTAAACTTTAGTTCCAAACTATAAAAATCTATGCATACAATAAGAAATAAGCAGAGCTCGGAAAAAGTTGACTCGTCGCAACGCCATCTTGGCTCGCTTGCCACAACTTTGAACCAGTTTGTGACGTCTGAAGCATTGAACGTCATCAATCACGTGGCATCGTCATTTCACACAAGCTCCAAACCACTTTTTAGAAACTGTGCGTATTGGTTTTGCGACACAAGCATCGATGCGTCAGGGCCATACGTCCCATAATTAGTTATGCGATTACTTAAACACGTCTACATGATTCTTTTTATTAATCGTTGTATGCTCCACGGACAAAACTTGCACCATCATCCTTCTGCAAAAAAGTGTCGCCGTGTCTTCCTGTATGTTGAATGTTTCATTCAATCAACACATTGAATCCTACTAAGAAAGCCGAGTAAACACACTCAATGATAGGCTACATCTGCTACTGATATTACTATCCCAACTAATTTAAGCTGTTAAAACTATAATATTCTTGTTACAACTAGCTAGCCTACTTCAACTTTCAGCTTCTCCCGCATTGTAGGCTATTTAAGCTCTTAGCTTTGTTAGATGATGCAGTTCAGCTTCCACACTGCCTCTAGAAATTCAACTTTTTCTTCGATTGCTTCACAACATTCAAACTTATTCTCCCGCATTGTATTTAAGCACTTAGCTTTGTGAGATGATGCAATTCAGCTACCACACTGCCTCTTTAGAGTGAGTCACACCTTTTTAAAATTAATTTCAGCTTGCAGGTATTTTCTTATTTCTGTATTTTCAGCCATTTAAAAAAATAATTTCAGATTTCAACATTCCAACGCATTTTCAGCAGGAAATGCATTTTCTAGTTCAACTTATTGTTGGAATGCTGCTTCAGCATTCCAAGTATTGTTCTTTGAATCTTTAATCAACTTATTATTTTTCTTCTATTACTTCCGTGGCACCTTTCAGCGCCTTCAAATCTTCAGCTATTAAAACCGTTAAACTATCAAAAAATTCAGCAGTTTCATGCCATGGGTGCTATGACTTTTCAGCTTTGTACATCGTATGCTTGATTTTATATAAATCAATATTCATAACATTTTTAACATGGGTTTCCAATGGAGTTTTCTTTCAAATCCTTTCAAACTTCTTAAAACTTCTTCAACTTCCAAATCCTTCTTCTTCCTCAATCTTTCAGCTAGAGCCACCATTTAAACTTTAGAATGTTGACAAAACCCTACACTATTTTTGAATAATTCAGCTTTTTGATTTCTATTCAACTTTTTTTTAATATCACTGATTATGTTTCATGACTTTTTCAAACCGTTTCTGAGATTTACATGGGTGTGTACGAGAAGCCTAGAGTGCAGACTGAAACGCGTAGAGTGGAGGGGAGCTTCGAAATCTGTTTCAAAAAGTATGTCAGTAAGTATGGATTTTTTTCACTTTGTTTTGCATTTTTTTCTATTTCCTGTAGTTTTATGCCTTCGTCCAGCTCCAGCTCCTATTTAAAATACCTTTCGGTCGCTTTGAAGCTTCAGCCAAAAATTTCAACAACAAAAAAATCCGCTTTTTTAGCTTGGTCAGCTATCCCCATTCAGGTTTTCAGCACTCTCACTGCTGTTTCACAGGAACAGCCTTTTCTAGTTATTATTTCTTTTTGCCCCCCTAAAACTTTGTCAATATTTGGACTACATAGACAACCTAGGTGTCAAACGTTTTGTCTTGGTAGCGATTGAGTTGCTTGTATTGGGATTTACGTTCCGTTGCACGATTTAGTAGAAATTACGTTTTTGTGGCGAAAAGTGAGGCTAACGGTGGCTAACTTGCTAGCCACAGTCACTGACGCCACTAACGTCACAAAATCTTGCGTGATTATCTCTAGCAGAACATTAGTTAAGCAGCTCGTTAACTTCTGGGAGATGGCTAGGCTAACTGTTTTACTGCAAGGCAGATGCAGAAACGCCACAAGCAAAGAGGCCTGGGTGATGACTATTTGCTCATTTTAATTTGTGATATGACACACAATTTTGATGTGTAATGTACAATATAAAGTAATATTATTAAGGAAGTACGTCTACTATTTCACTGAAGCATTAGCATCATGACATTAGCCTCTGTTGCCCGGACAACACATACTACAGCGGTCTATGATGCATCTGTTTTCAATCGTTAAAATAAACATTCCTCACAAATACATTTTTGTTGTAGGATTTATTATGACATTGGATTACAAGTAGGCTAAACGATTTTTGGGTGAAATTATCATTGGTTTCAAACCAGTGTAGCTCACTGCAACCCTGTAGCCTATAGACCAAGTATTTGTTTGTAAACATTCGGGATGCGCGCCTAACGTGGTTGCAGAAAACCGGGAAAGGATAGCATTTTAAATGGCAAAAGGACCACACGGATGATACAAATAGTTCGATTTAAAAAGACCAAAAAGGTCGAGGAGGACAGAAAGAAAGCGATTACCCATTGATCTGTTGCATCAGAATTTTTAACTTGGGTCACGAAAGTCTTGAAATTTGAGTGAGAATGTCGCCCGGTACAGACCGCACAGTCAAGCGGCAACCATGTCTTCACGTCCTGTCACAAAGTTCATAATTTTACAGTTTTACAGTCAATTTTACATCTAATAAGTCAGCTTTCTTCAGCTTTCAAGAGATATGCGAATTCTGCTTTTAGCCAGTTCGTCCGATTATTTTTCTGATTTGTTTAAACTGGCAATCTGAGTGAGACTGCGTCCCCGTTACACTGTTTTGATATTAACCTCGGTCAGACTCGCTCACTGGCAGTGTGCACAATGTTGTATTTCACTCCATTATACACCAGAAACGTCAGGGAGGACTGCCTAATGTAGATACGAGCCTGATGAAGATAGTCAGCATCTCGGATTTCTTTAACCGAGCCTGTTTCATTCGTCATTTGCCTGAGAAAGCGACCTCCGTTAGCCAGGCTAGTTTAGCCCTGCTAGTTTAGCCCGATCACTTGGTCAGGCTATTTAAGGGTATAGGCGTCAACTGACTTTTGTGCATAGACAAGTGAAATGTAAATGTATTTGTCCAAAGGCCAAGAGCCTAAAAAAGTTCATATCAAGCCCTGCAATCCAGTGGCCAGAAATATATGATGACCCGATCGATACTCCAAGTGTAATAGACCGGGGAGAAGTTCGTTTTTTGCAACCGACATGCGCAGTTGGGCCTGCTTGACAGTTGTGTGACGTAGGGTGATAATTGGTCTATAGTCTAGGCTACTGTAGCTAACAAAACATCTCCACAGCTGTTTACAGTATTGTAGGGAGGTCAAACGGCGGCACATGTTTGGCACTACCCTTACTTAAATCAAAAGTCAGGGGAGTCAGATGGCTGAGCGGTGAGGGAGTCGGGCTAGTAATCAGAAGGTTGCCGGATCGACTCCCCGCCCAGCCAAATGACGTTGTGTACTTGGGCAAGGCACTTCACCCTACTTGCCTCGGGGGGAATGTCCCTGTACTTACTGTAAGTCGCTCTGGATAAGAGCGTCTGCTAAATGACAAAATGTAAAAGTATTTCAATTGGTGAAACTATCTGACTAGTGACTACTAACCTGAACTCCATTGCCACAGCCTGAACTTTGTCAATCTGTTCATGAAAATAATTCATTTCAGCCGTACAATGGAAGTAACGTTAAAGCGAATTCAACCAATGCTACCAAGACAGTCTACTACGCTGTAGTCTACAGTAGTAGGAGCCTACAATTTACCAGGGCAGCTTCTCTACACAGCAGGTCTATATCGCATTTTGCCTTGTTACTGACAATGATCGCAACCACTGACATTTTTATGAATGAGTGATTTCCCCCCTAAATAAATGTCAAGCTTATTTACGTTTTTGGGGGTATATTTTCAGTTAGCAGATGGTACTATTTGAATCGCGATTCCATCTGAGATAGCTGCTGCTGGTAACGTTGTTGTTAAAATAAGCTTCAAAGGGGGTTCTTTATTAATGAATGAATGCAATATGAGTAGGCTAAATGCCTGAAAATATCACGAGAAGGGGAAAACTTACAGTAAGTCATAGAGATTAGGTCAATTTTTACACCGGTCTGACAAATGTATTAGTTTTGATTCAACTATGAGGTTGCTGATCACCATTCCCTCTTGCAGGGGAACTAACAACTTTGTTGCACGAGCATTCTTTGTTACTACAAACTTCTGCTGGGCGTCTAGCACATGGTCTAGCTGGCTAATTGTTACCAAGTAACAACTTTGTTGCAGGAGCATTCTTTGTACATTGCGAGCTAACAGTGTCCGGTAGGCTTCTTCGCTACAAATAATGATGTCGCTATAATTAATGATGTAAACCGAGACCACTAAGCCCTCAAAGAAAATGTAAGGTCAAAGAAACAAAAGAAAGGTTTGAGATTACTCTGAAAATTATTAATAAAATAGGCTAATATAATAATAAAACTGCTAAATCCTTCTCTAACTAGGCTCCTCTATCTTGCATAATGAAACAAAGTTTTTAAAGTAATAAATAAGCCTACGCTTGCCCTCATTACTCAAATGATGCCGTTCAGGGCGGTAAAATTACAAAATAGGACGTGAGTGTCTCAGAAATAATATAGAGCTATTTGTCTTCAAGGCCAACCAATGAGAATATTGTGAATAAAAACAACACAGACACAGGCGGCAAATAAACAGGCAGATGTTAGCCTTGCATTGTTTGAAAAAGAAGAAGCGGGAAGCCAGCTAGTATACAAGAGGCAGATGTTGGATGTTGGATCATATCACACCATGGAAAACCAAAGTCGTCCCCACATCTGGATCGTTGGCAGCTCGTTGGTATACTGGCTTGCGCGACACGCGGAGGAGGTCGGACTGTACCCCGACCTTGCACTGGAGTGCCATATTGAATGGGTAGGGGTGAGGGGCATGAGGCGGGCAGACCTCGTGCCTAAGCTCCGTGAGAAGCGTGGCATGCTTCCCAGCCCGGACATAATGGTGCTCCACGTCGGGGGAAACAACCTCAGCCAAGTGACCGGGCTAGACCTGACGAGGCGGATGAAGCGAGATCTGGGGGCCATCATGGAGATGTTCCCAAACACTCTGCTGGTGTTTTCGGATATCCTGGAACGCTGCGTCTGGAGGTATCAGAGGAGCACCAGCGCTTCTGGTATTGACAGGGCAAGACGTCAAGTCAACGCAGCGGTGTCTAGCTTCCTGGCCGACCGTGGGATGGGGAGCATTCAACACCCCCAAATACGACACGGTTTCGTGTGGATGTACCGACCCGACTGTGTCCACCTTGATCACGTTGGAAACAATGTTTTATTGGGAAACATCCAAGACGGTCTCCGACGACTCCTGTGCTAGCCACAGCACACACAACAACGACTCTTTTAAGAGCCACCCAAAATGTAAAAAAAGGAACTATTTGACCGTTCAAAGTGCCGTTGTAATTTTACAACCATGGGGTCTTACAGGGTTAAATGGTACCATCTTTACATATTTGAAGTGTGTTATAAAAAGCGGCGTCACGTAGGCTACATTGCGAGCTCAGCTCACGGTGTCCTACTCTATATAGCGAGTCTCTGAGCTTGCTTTAAAATAACAGAAAACATTAATATATTGACGTTGATACATTAAGATGCTTTTATGAATCAATATGTCCTACCACTTGAGAAACACTGTCCTACACATAGTTAGACAAATGCAATATTAGACGTCCCATAGCCTACCACTTTATGACCAAGTGCAACAGGTGCCTCGAGAGGATTAAGGAGTTGAAGAAGCAGATGCTGTGTGTTCCTCTTGTTGGGCAACCAACAAGTTGTTTATATCTTATTTACTAAGATATAAACAATTCAATTTAACTAAGTAACTCAATTTACTAAGTTACCTACTGAGCGCTGCATCTTCATGAGCTACATTTGGCCTCCTTCTCTTCCAACCAACTAGTATCACCTCTCCTCCATCTGAGTGATGCATGTAATTTTTACAAAATTATTATTACAAAATTATTATCAAGGGAACAATGGTCAGAACTGCAGTCATACACTTAAATGCTTTTTTAAATATGTAAACACCAGGGGCCTCATTTATAAAGCTTGCGTACGCCCAGAAGAGGGCGCACGCCAATTTCTAAGCAAATATTGGGATTTATAAAAACCAAACTTGACGGGAAGAGTGCGGTCCTCCACGCAAGCTCTGACCCATGCGTACGCACAGAAAGTGGAGAAAGGAAAAACGGCGACGCCGTTGGCAGAAGAATGAAACGCGGAAACATTTTGAAACTGAGACCAATGTGTAAAATAAATCAAATTATTGCCTCTGATTAGGCCTAATCATATTAAGAATTCTCAAAAGCCATTCTTACAATGAATACACAAACACCTGTTTCATAGATTCTCTATGCAGTGCGGGGGGAAAATAAAGAAAACTAGTAGTCTATCATAAATTCATATAAATATATATTTGCAAATAAAACCATGTTCTGTAATTATTAAACAAAATGTGCATGTTATGGAATTTATTCTCATAAATAATAAGGCGATAAGGACAAGTTTACACGGATGCTTTTTCTCGAGGCTTCCGTCTGGCGATAGGAGCACATAGCGCTTATCGTTTGTTTTAAATGTCTGTTTTTTGTAGCCTAAATCGTGTTCAAATCAGGGAGTTGAATTATGATTATACATGCTTGTTGTGCAACACCATTTGTTGTTTACATAATTTACGAATTAGATGAACTCCCACACCTGTAGCATGTTAGGTTCAATCAAATGGATGGGTATAAAAAGGCATGCCAGCACAATGCGTAATGACGCAAAATGGCTGAATTGGCTTTTTTTGAAGACGTTGCTCGACAGAGAATAAGGAGGGAGAGAATTTTTTTTTTTTTTTTTTTTTTTTTTTTTTTAAGTCCGATATGGCTTTATTGATAGTTTTTATGTCGTTTGTGTTAAAATTCACAAACAGCATGGACATGGGATACAGTATTTTTGGAAGGACTGTCATCTTGATGATGTTGATTCTACCTAGAAATGAGACAGGGAGACTCCTCCATCTTGTTAACATTTCTTTGATACTTTTAACCAAAGGATTAATATTTTCTGCATACAGTTGATTAAGCTGGGGTGTGACCTTAATTCCTAGATAGTTAAACCCAGACGGAGCCCAGCGGAAGGGACGAATGTAGGATGGTTCAGCATTTATGCCATCGTCTAGGATCATTATTTCGGATTTATCAAAATTTACCTTATAACCGGATATTGGGCCAAATTCTTCAATACATTCAGTTAATGCTGCTAATGATTTAGAAGGTTTTGTTAATGTCACAAGGCAATCATCAGCGTACAACAGAATTTTGTGTTGTTTTGACCCAAGCGTTACCCCCTGGATATCTGGGTTTTGCCTAATAGCCAACGCTAATGGTTCTATAGCCAGAGCAAACAAAATAGGAGACAGTGGGCTCCCTTGAGCCGTGCCTCTTGTCACTTTAAAGGGAGCAGACAACAGTCCATTAGTCAGAACAGAAGCTGTAGGTGCCTTGTAAAGCAATCTAATCCAGCTCAGAAAGCCAGACCCAAAACCAAATCTTTTCATTACATCAAACATATATTCCCACTCGATTCTATCAAACGCCTTTTCAGCATCCATAGAAACGATAGCCCCAGGCGTTTTAAAGGTATTAAGATAATGAATAATATGGAATAAGCGTCTTGTGTTGTGATAAGAATTTCGACCTTTAATAAATCCTGTCTGGTCCGCATCCACAATTGAGGATACAATGTTCTCTAGTCTAAGAGCCAGTATCTTGGATAGTATTTTATTATCTACATTAAGGAGGCTAATTGGTCTATAGGAGGAGCATAGCTCTGGATTTCTATCTTTCTTTGGTATTAATGTTATGTTGGCCCTATACAGAGATTCCGGGAGCCTAGACTCCTCAAAGGATTTATTAAAAACCCTTAGCAGAAGGTTATTGATTTTCCCCTTCATTATCTTGAAGAACTCTACTGGAAAGCCATCTTCCCCTGGACTTTTCCCTGATTGAAGTGTTGAGATGGCTTTATCAATTTCCAGTATGGAAATAGGGGAGTCCAAGAAGTTTGACTGTTCCTCTGATAATTGTGGAATACATAGCCGATCTAAAAAGTCACCTGCTCTAAGCCTCTCCATGTCAATCTCTGAACTGTATAGGTTAGCATAGAATCTTTTAAAGCTCTCATTAATTTGACAATTATTAATATGTCTTTCATTATTCTCGTCCAATATAGCTGATATATATGATTTTACAGGGGCATTTCTTGCTAGCCGTGCTAAGAAGCGATTTGGTTTGTTTGCAAGTTCAAAAAAATGTTGTTTAGTGAAAAGAATATCAATTTCTGCCTTCCTTGTTATCATATTACGTAATGCTGTTCTTGTTGTCTTTAGTTCAATAAGGATTGCATCTGATTTTGTCGTATAATAGGCTTCTTCTAATTTTTTTAGTTTGTTTTCTATCTCAAGTTGTTCGGCAGTTCGCTCTTTTTTCTTCCGACTTGTATATGATATAATCATACCCCTCATGTAGGCCTTATAAGTGTCCCAAACAAGTCTTGGATCAGCTCCATTCTTATCATTTGTCTCTAAGAATAAATCAGTTTGGTCTGCCAGATATTTTATACATTTTTCATCCATAAGCAGAATTGCATTCATTCTCCAAGAATATGAACGATCATGTGGTCTAAGCGGATGCATAGCCATGACTACAGGAGCGTGGTCTGAGAGAGCAATGTGGCCTATATCTACATGTTCAACTAAATGTGAAAGACACCTAGAAACAAAAATATAGTCAATACGCGAAGCTGACGAATGGGGTTGAGAGTGAAATGTATATTGTTTTGAAAGTGGGTTACAATGTCTCCATATGTCCAAGAGATCAAATTCCTTATTAATATTCAAAACAGACCTGGCATTTTTAGATATATTCGTCTGAGGGGGAAGTCTATCCGTCATTGGGCATAAGGCACAGTTAAAGTCACCCCCAATTATCATGTTGGGACAGTCCATGTCTGCTATTTGACAAAGTAGAGATGCATAAAAGTTTTCATCCTGGATATTAGGGGCGTAAACATTACCTAATAGAATATTTTCACCGTGTAATACCCCTTTAACCAGAACATATCTACCTTCAGTGTCTTTGAAAGTAGCTGTAACAGTAAACGGGAGATTTTTATGCAGCAAAATGATGGGAGAGAATTTTTAGAGAGCACACAGACTTGCTGGCTAATGGGGACGAGTGGCTGATAAGCAGATTCAGACTGCCGCGCGCTGTCCTGCTCGAGCTGTGCGCGGTGTTGGGCCCAGCTTTGGCGAGGAACACCCGGCGCAATAACGCCGTGCCAGTCCCACTTCAAGTTCTGACCACACTGGGTTTTCTGGCAACCGGCACTTTTCAGAGGGAGTTGGCTGACAGGTCGGGGATATCTAAGCCAACCCTCAGCCGTGTTATGCCAGACGTGTTAGGAGGAATTGTAAGTTTGACACATCTTTACATCAAGTTTCCTTACACGGTGGCTGAACAGGCAAACAAAAAAGCGCAATTTGCAGCAATGTCCGGTTTCCCAAATGTAATCGGTGCCATTGACTGCACTCATGTTGCTATAAGGGCGCCGAGTATGAATGAAAATGCTTTCGTTAATCGAAAGCATTTTCATTCAATAAATGTCCAAGTCATTTGTGATGCGGACATGTTACTCGTAAATGTTGTAGCTCGGTGGCCTGGGTCAACCCATGACTCATTCATTCTGAGACAAAGCAGTGTTGGTCGGAGACTTGAGGCTGGGGCTGTGCGTGATGGCTGGATTCTGGGTAAGTTTGATTGATGTGAACATCTTAAAAGGCATTTTCTCTGTACTTCAGTATCTAATTATTTCACTATCCTTGCAGGGGACAGTGGGTATCCACTGAAGCAGTGGCTGCTCACGCCTTTCGCCAACCCCCAGAGCGCGGAGGAAAGGCAGTATTACATCAGCCATACCCAGACACGGTCTGTGGTGGAGCGCACCATAGGCCTGTTTAAAGGCAGATGGCGGTGCCTAGACCGCACTGGAGGGATGCTTTTATATAGACCGGAGAAGGTGTGCCAGATGATACGTGCATGTGCTGTGCTACATAATATGGCACAACTGCAAAATGTGCCTCTACCCCCTGGAGCGGAAGCTGCATGTGTTCGACCCGACCCCCAGCCCCAGGCATTTCAGCCAAACGGTGCGGCTGTGCGCCAGAGTTTGGCTGTGATGCGGCGGTTGTGAAAACACCAAACAAGGTATGGAAATACAATTGTTTATTAACAAATTATTTCATTTTTGTGCTTATTTCGGACAACACTGTCTTGATGGCCTTTAACTCTCCTGCCACTTCCCTGATGCACTGAATAGTTTCCCTCTGCATGGCAAGGACTGCGTCGGTGAGGACACGCCCGCTGCTGGATGGAGATGGAGACGGAGACGGAGAGGCACGTGGAGGTTCAGCTGCAACACCCTCTCCACTGGAACATGCAGCAACAAAAAAAAAAAAGGGATTTGTGTAAATAAAGTGTTTTGTACATACACGAGTGACTTGAATGCATTTATTTTACTCATTCCATAAAAGCAATTGCAAATAAGCCTACATACCCATTTCATCTGCTGGCACGTCGGTGTCCCCCTCCGCCTCTGTCACCACTCCACTCAAGAGGGACTCGCCGATGATGCCTGCCAGCCTCTCATCAAGAGGGGTCAGTTCCGGCGTCCCCTTTCCCCCGCCCGTGGCAGACACGCTCTGGCGATGGTGCGCCAGGCGCTTTTTGGCCTCGACTTTAATGTCTGACCATTTTTTTTTCAGTTCGGCCACAGTCCGATCTTCTGATGCAGTGGCATTCACTGCCTCAGCAAGAGTTTGCCACTCCAAAGTTTTTTTGGCATTAGTGACTCCCATACTGTGCCCTCCAAACAAAATCTTTTTTCTTTTCTCCACCTCCCCAACCAAAACTTCGATCTCGCAGTCTAAGAAATTTCTTTTTTTTGTTTTTTTTCCTGCGCTTGCCATGTTTCTTTCTCTGCTGGCCCAGAATTAATATTAATTAGGGGCGTTTCATTGACTATTTATAGGCAATATGGGCGTGCCACACAGCCGCCAAAGCTGCGCCAGATTTAGAGTTGATTGTGATTTATAAAGGGAAACAGGCGTAGGACGTGAGTGCGCACTGTTTTATAAATCCGAATATTTTTGTTCGCACGTACATCCTACATTTCTTCCGTATGCCAGCTTCCACGTGAATCCCACGCAAAGCTTTATAAATGAGGCCCCAGGAGACTATGGGCAGCTGGGGCAGCCCCAAGCACACCCTCACAATTTCCCCAGAAATTGTATGCGCTCTAGTTTGCTTTGTATTTTATTTTTTGTTACAAAAAAAGTATTGAAAATATACAAACCATACATTGCCACATCGATACTATTTTTGTACATGAAGGTACAGAACATTTGCCAAATGGCATAATAACATTGTAATCAAAAATACACATTTTATAATACAGACGCAGTGAGGCAAGCGAGAGTGCGAAACGGACCGCGCCATCTTTTCAGTTACGGCTCGTCCGGTCTTGCGTAGAACAGTGGCTCGCCTAGCTCCGACTCTTTTTTTCTGCTCGAAAAACTACAAAGTATACAGATAATAGTACACAGATCAGTATACAATTGTATAAACAACTGAAATAAGAAAAAATAGCTGCAAGCAGCGATGCGGGTTCCTCCGCAAAATGGCAAAATATTATAAAAATGTACACCGTAGAAGATCAAGAGTTGGACAACAAGAGAGCAAAAATACTTCATGTTTGACCAACAACAACAGGCTGAATGGAGATTCAAACTCAAGAGCATGAGGTTGCAAGTCAGCCTCTCTGCTACACATCAACTGTTGAGAGTTTATGAATAGCCATATTGTCTTGTACGTTTCCTATAAAAACGGGACAACGGATGACTGGGTTGCTGCTGTAAAGAATAGCTCACTCATAGTGCTTAAAAAAGGTTGTTTGGGGTGCCATAAGAGAATTTCAAATCATGCCTAGCATCAGTGGCAATAGGTAGGCTTAGGTTACTGAAATGAACTTGCGCAACAGGCAAGGGATCCACCTGAACAATCAATATACTTCATTAGAGCTACTCGGTTGTGAATCTGACACTACCATGCGTAGATATGTACTGTACAGGTACTAAACAGATGATCGGAGTGTTGTGATGGGCTCAAATAAACACTCATTGCTATGTTTTACAACCGGAGAACTGACCGGAAGACTAGAAACCGTTCGGTCAGAACAACCTGAAATTGAAGCGCCTCTGACTGGTTTTGAACCTACAACCCTTTGCTTACCAGCACAACATCTCAGCCAATTGAGCCATTCCCAGACCTGGATTATGCAAATTCAAGTACTAAGTACTATAAATTCAATAACTGGATAGTAAAATAAGTTGTTTCTCCAATGGCAAGCATTGCCAGATTTGGTCCTAGTTCAAACAGCTGTAATTCAGTCGTATTTTGACATATCAAGGTGAAACTTGGCACTTCAGCGGGGTGTCACCTTAAAGCAGTGGCGGCTGGTGGGGGGGGGGGGTGATAAACAGAAAGCAGCACTTCGAAATTGGGCAAAACAACCACCACTACTATTATTTAAGGGGAGGTACTACAGGTGAATAGAACAAATTGTTCTTCTAGTGCTGTTGGCTGTGTTGCGTCTTTGCTCCACACCTTTGCATCAGCGTGCAGCTTATCTATATATTCTTGAGCATACCATAAAAGGAAAAAACCTAGCGTTTTATTCTAGAGTTATTTCACAGGATGCATCAAGGGGCATAGAACAGCACCCGGGCCAATTTCATGTTACATACCCTATTCGGAGACCTTAAGGAACAGTGTGAAATACCCCCAAAACCCAGTCAATGACCCCTTTAAACATTTAGAAGCTTCAGAACAGGTTCTCTCTATCGCTCTGTGTTCCCCCCCTTACTGCCATGACAAAAAGGTTAATAGCAATATATGATTTGGCTAGCCATATTCTTGAGAAAATAAGCTTTCCAACAATATACAATTACTTTAAATTATTTCTTAACTTGCTGAGACAAATTACAATAAAATATGGTAACAGACCATGATTTAAGGTTTTGTTTACTTGGCGAAGGTTGTATTAAATAAAATAAAAAATGTTTTTGGCAGTAATTGTGGCATGTTATGAAAGTGTACTGGTTATAGAACCAAAATATAAAAAAACATCCAAATTGACAAACTGAACAAAAAGCTGGGTTTTTGCCTGTAGTACCCGGGGCCGGTTGCACAAAACACCTCAAGTTAAGATTTTCCTTAAAGTCAGAGATAAGGTTTCCTTAAAATATAATCGGTTGCACAAAGCACCCTTTAGTCTTTTCCTTAAGGTTTCTTTGAATGTTCCCTTAAGTATTTAAAGTTTTCTCCTTATCTTGTCTTACACTTAAGGATTCCCTTAAAGTTTGTTAAAACGTTGCACGAAAGCCCATAGCAAACAAAGCAAGGAAGAAAACTCAAGGTACCTCTGACTCTTTACCGCAACATAGCCGAGTTTATGGAGATAAATTAACCTATCCCACACCTATAGCACTGTTAGGCTATTGTGCTGCAGTCTAAACATGAAGGCTATTTATGCGTCGGCTACCGCTCTAAGTATGTACAAGCTTTGCCCACAATGTATGTGTCGTCTCTGCCTTTTTATCATTGGTTCCCAATGGGAGTGATGGCAGGATGGGTTTACAAAAGGAGAAGCTAAACCGATCACTGAGTTTGATTAGCCTCCTATACTTGCTCAGGTTAGGTGCGCTAGGTTTATTTGCATTTATAATACCTTTGTTATTGTTTGTTCTGAAGGTAGCGTTTGTTTCTGTATTGATTTTGTTACATAGTCATAATGTATTGATTATCCTACTATTTTGATAATAAACAATGTTTTTGCATTTAAAGTTGCTTGTCCTTGTGTCTGCTTTCAATGTTTGAACAATAGTATTTGCTGAAGTCCTAAGTCACTATCAAGAGAGAGCCTTTTTATGTGTCCCTGACAAAGAAGAGGTGAATATGAGTTGTATGTGCTGGTTTTAAAATGAAATACCATTTAATGTATTTTAAGTTGTTTTATGTGTCCACAGGTTGTTCTACCATTTAGTCTGATTGTTAGCTGAGTTCCAGTTCAAGTCTTTTATTGTCAGATGCACAGAACAACACAAGGTCAGACTGGGCACTGAAATTCTTACAACAAGACAACGCAAAGCAACCTGGCATAATATATAAGTACTCTGAACATATTACATCTATGATAAGAAAATACAATAAAAACTCCTAAATATACAAAATAATATACAATACAGTATACTAAACCTGTAATACACATATTAACCTATACTAACCGTATAAACCTATACTACCTAAAGACAAGTGGGGTAACAATTAGTAGAATATTGCTGATGTAATGCAACCAGTAGCTGAAAGTGACATTGTGGTTAGTGAGAAAGTGGTGAGAATGTATCAGTGTCCATTCAGAAGCCTCATGGCCCTTGGAAAGAAACTATTCTCCAGTCTGCGTGTGCGAGACCGAATGCTTTAGCATTTCTCACCAGAAAGCAGCGGGGTAAAAAGACTGAAGGATGGGTGGTGACAGTCTCTTAGAATCCAGCCAGCTTTCCTGAGGCATCGTGTGTGTCCTGTAGGGCTGGGAGCTTCCTGCCGATGATGAACTCAGCAGACCTGACCACACTACATAGGACCCTGTGGTCCCTGTCTGTGCAGATCCCATACCACACTGTGATGCAACCAGCCAGTATGCTCTCTATTGTGCATCTATAGAAGTTAGTGCGGATGACGCTCCTCCTCCTGCCGCCTCCTATAGTCCACAATAATCTCCTTATCTTGCTGACATTGAGAGTGAGGTAATTGTCCTGGCACCATGATGTCAGGGTATCAACCTCCTCTCTGTAGGTTGACTCGTCACTGTCAGAGATGAGGCCCACAATGGTTGTGTCGTCAGCACACATAACAAGGAGGTTGGAACTGTCCGTTGTAGGAGAGGGCTGAGCACAAAGCCCTGGAGGGTGCCTGTGTTGGTGATCAGACTGGATGAGGTGCGGTCACCGATTCTCACCACCTGTGGCCTCCCCGTCAGCAAGTGGAAGATCCACTTGTGGTGCTTAGTCCCAGGACCACAAGCTTGGAGACGAGTCTGGAGGGGATGATGGTTTTGAATGCTGAGCTGTAGTCAATGAACAGCATCCTCACCTACGTATTCCTTTGTCCAGGTGGGAGAGAGCGGTGGGCATAGTCAGGGCGATGGCATCGTCTGTAGACCTGTTTTACCGGTATGCAAACTGCATAGGGTCCAGGGTGGGAAGCAGTGATAAGCAAATGAATGTTTTGACTAGCCACTCGAAGCACTTCATGATGACAGAGCTCAGTGCTATCGGGCAGTAGTCGTTCATGCAGTTGACCTTGGTGTTTTGGGGCACAGTGGTGGCCGTCTTGAAGCAGGTGGGGAGTACAGACAGGCTGAGGGAGAGGTTAAAGATGTCTCAGCTAGATATAAAAAGGTTAAAATCTGACTATTATTGTTATTAACAATTGTTATTGTTGATTTATTTGTTGTTACTTTTAGAACATACAATAATAGCATTTATAGGCGTACAATTACTTGTGTAGACATCATTATTTGAATAAAAAAACAAGTCAAGAGTGGTTATAGTGGTTTGATTCAATATTGAAGAATTACATGAATTAGAATATTTGGGTTTGGGTATTGTGTGCCGTGTTAGATGGGTCTTGATCTGGTCTGGGTCCCCAGGAGGTATTGATGTCCATTCATAGAATGGTCATATTTGAATGGAGTCATGAATTTGTCATAAGACTCTTAGACATTGCATTCATTGAGATTAGCAGACGCTTTTATACAAAGTGACATACAAATATGGGATTTAGTGCTAGTTGGCACAGCAAGTAAACTAACAATTTAGTGTAATTGAAGGATATCGATACACATTTGTACTTTTCTCCAAACTATTGTAATGCCCAGTACACCCAGGTTTCCCTCACTAAAGAGGCACCGAGAATTAGTATAAAAATAGATTTTATTATAAGGCTCAGTAGAGGATCGGGTATTTAACCGCTCAAGGAAACGGTGACATAGACCACATCTAGGAAACAAACAATACGAAATAAGACAGGGCAACCATACAGCACATATAGCAACCATACATAATTAAAATCATTATAGGCAAACACATACCCAAAACACAGAAAGCCGATGAGATGACATAAATCAGCTTCCCGACACTCGCTGCAATCAGCCCCGGATGACAAACAATGCTGCCAGCGTGCACCTCAAGTACGGATGTGACCCTACAAGCTCACACCAAGTTATATTGGCACAAGCCCTAGGTGTGGCCTTACCGTCACACCATCTGGAGCCACACCCATATCACAGTCACCCCCCTCTTAAGTTATCGTCGTCCCGATGATAAGACCCAAGACATAAATCACCCCACACACCAAAAGTCCTATTCTATAATCAAACCTGACACTATCTCCTTTAACGCTATCAAGCAAACACGGTTAGTATGAGCAATACTCCCCAGTCCCCCCTCATCCTCAACCCCTGGTCTCTGCACTGCGGACCTCGGCAGACGAAATGGGTTTGTATGCCTCCCGGCCTGCTGCCTCCGGGACCGCCGAGGTTGAGTCAGGGGTAGGGGTGATTCCTCTTCCATTCGCTCAGATTCTGACACAGCCGACGTGTCAGTGTCGGACGACTCGCTTTCCGCCACATCCAAGCCAATGTCCAGTGAACGATGACCCGAGGCAGGCAGGGTCCTTGGGGGCCGCTGCATCCCCACCACTGCCTCCCCCTCCGAGTGTTCCTGGGCCTCTTCTGTGACTGGTTCAGCCAGCTCCTCCAGGCCCAGATTTGCAGATTCCCCTGGCCCACATGGTCGCAGCTCCATCCTGTGAATATTCTATGGGAGACTGACCAAACATCAAAAAATATGGTGTAAAACCTGTACTGGCAGTGGTATTGTAGGCGAATATTACCTCTGGCAAATGCTCTACCCATCTCCTTTTCTGTTTGGAGGGAGGGTCCTCAGTAGGTCATGGAGAGTACGGTTAAATCTCTCACATTGTCCGTTACCCTGAGGAAGGTAGGGAGTGGTACGACTCTGTTTGATTCCATACAGTTTGCACAGTTGGTGAACGACATCCGCCTCAAAGCACTTGCCCTGGTCTGAATGGATACGCTGCGGCACGCCATACCTCTGAATCCAATCCCGCACCAGGGATTTGGCAACCGTCCCTGCCTTCTGATCTGTTGTTGGAATTGCCACTGTAAATTTTGAAAAAATATCAGTGAAGACCAGAACATTTTCACAACCATCACTGGACGGCTCAAGACTGTGAAGTCCATGGCCACCACCTCAAAGGGTCTGGATGCCAGTAGACTTCCCAGCTCCGTCACCACCTTTGGCACTGGTGCCTTCGAAACAATGCACCTTTTGCAATGTTTGCAATAGGCCTCAATGTCTTGGTACATACCTGACCAGTAACATCGAGCTCTTATCAGCCTGAATGTCCTCTCAACCCTGGTGTCCGTGTTCCTCATGCATCCTTCGTAGGACCTCCCCTTGCAGACTGCATGGCAAGACCACCTGCTTTATGGGACCCCGCCGAGCATTGTGGAACTGCCGAAATAACACGCCATCTTCCTCCATCACCCTCTCCCATTGGCGCAACAGTTCCTGTGTTCGGCCATCTTCTCTGGCTCTCTCCCCAGGCCCCGGCTTCCAGCCCTGGGACCAGTACTTCAAGAAGGCCATAATAACAGGATCTGCTTGTTGCTGGGATGACAGGACCTCATTGGAGTACACTGGAAAACTGGATGAAGAGCTCACTTCATTAACTGTAACGGAACAGCCCACCTCACCTGGCGCTGACTGGACCGCAGGGGTTTCTTCTGCTACTTGCTCAGGTGAAGGTGCCAATATCCTTTCAGGGGCCCTGGCCTGCCTGGAGAGAGCGTCCGCGTTCCCATTCTGCTTCCCTGGCCGGTACTGGATGTCAAAATCGCATCTGGCCAGGTCAGAGGCCCACCTCTGCTCAATGGCTCCCAGCTTTGCAGTCCGCAGATGGCTAAGGGGATTGTTATCTGTAAAGATGGTAAACTTGCGCCCCAACAAGTACTCACGAAATTTAACTGTTACCGCCCATTTTAATGCCAGCAGTTCTAACTTCACTAACTTCATAACTTCAAAACTTCATTTTCCATATTTCTCTCTGAAGGTCGCAGACCTCGACTTGCATAGGCGATTGGTCTTCTCCCCTTTTCCCCATCCTGCGACAAGACGGCTCCCAAGCCCTGATGGCTAGCGTCAACCTCCAAAAAAAACTTATTAGAAAAGTCTGCATATGCGAGCACAGGAGCTGAATTTAACTTTTGTTTTAAATGCTGGAATGCTAACTCGCACTGGGGACTCCATACTTTCAAAAATTGAGACACACTCAACTTTGACCCCTGTCCCTTTGGAGAGGCAAGAGTGGACAAAACATGCAATGGACTAGCCAGTTGAGAGAAGTTCATCACAAAGCGTCTATAATAGCCAGCAAATCCAAGGAACGACTTGAGCTCTGTGTAGTTTTGTGGATGTGGCCACTCTACTACGGCCTTAATCTTTCCAGGGTTGGTCGACACCCCGCCTTGAGAGATGACATGACCCAAGTAGTGCACTTCCCGCTGGAATAAGCTGCACTTGCTCCACTTTACCTTCAACCCGTGCTTTCTAAACCGGGCCAATACCACTTGTAGACGAGCTATGTGTTGCTCAAAGCAGGGTGAGAAGATGACCACATCATCTAAATATAGCAAGAGGGACTGAAAATGCTGATCTCCTAAAATCCTTTCCATGAGCCTTTGAAATGTCCCCGGAGCATTACATAGACCAAATGGCATAAGATTAAATTCATACAGGCCAAATGGAGTACAAAAAGCATTCTTGTGTCTGTCCTTCTCTACGACTGCAACTTGATTGTATCCACTGGCCAGATCTAAAGTTGAGAACCACTTGGCTCCGTGCAAGGCATCCAGGGACTCCTCTATTCTTGGTAGGGGGTATGCATCCTTCCTGGTCTTCCAATTCAATGGTCGGTAATCCACACACATCCTTATGCTGCCATCTTTCTTCTTTACAATGACCAGGGATAAGGAATATGGGCTACTACTCTCCCTTACTACTCCCGTCTCCAACAGCTGTTTAATGTGTGCCTTCACTTCCTCATACTGACTAGGGTAATCTCCGATATCTCTGACGCACTGGTGTCTCATCTGTCACTGGAATCTCATGTTGTATGACTTCCGTACACCCCAAATCATTGTCACTAAACCGGAGACATCTGCATACTCAGACAGTAAAGCCCTGGCTTGCCCTACCTGCTGCTCCGACAGACCAGGACAAGTAAACTGCTGCAGATTTGAGTTTTCTGCTCCCTGAATGCTTACTGAATGCTCATCGAACCCGATTGAGACCTGCACTTCCTGTGGACCCACATCTTGAAAATGTACTGTCCCTGCTCCTACTACAACTTCAGCTGCATAAATATGAGCTATGCGTGTGTGTGGCTGTAAACAAGTGTGCATAGTGCCAACATTTAGGACTGAAATCAGAATCTACCCCCCCTGCATCTTTACATATGCTGTGGAAACCAACAAGTTACCTGTTAGTACCCCTTCTTCCAACTCTAATACCCCAACCAAAACTGCCTGCCCACAAGCAGTGTTACATTGGGGCCCTGTGGTTGGTACTAAACACATACACCCTGCAGGTACCACAACATCAGACGGGGCCAATACTTTTGCGTACCCTTCTTTCACTTCTACAGGCTGTTTTGTTGCCCACAGCCCCTAATGACATGATAAAATTTCTCTGCAATCTTTCAGTATGTTTATGCCAACTAGACCAGGGATTTTTTCTCTCTCCAGTTTAGTCCCCGGGTCAGAGGGGTCTTTAACCACCAGAATACCACATTGAGGGAGTGCTTTCCCCATGATCTCCACATTCAGTTGCATGTAACCCAAATAAGGCATAGACACACCATTAACAGCCTTAAGAGTAATCCACCCACATTCCTTCAAAGCACCCTCCCCCTAACTTTCAAAGTGTTCAAAAAAAAAACTTTCTGTAATCAAGGTGACAAGTTGAACCTGTGTCCACTAGACATGGTACTTGCACCCCTCCCATACAGACCTGAATGACAGGAGTGGGCCCTATTCAACTTTTGACTGCCTCGTTAACAATATCCCTTGAACCTAGCAGCCTCCCTCCTGTAGTTTGGTCCCTCACTACAGGGGGAGAAAGTTTCCCTGCTGATCTTGCCCATCTACTGCCCTAATAGGGGCAATGCTGAGTTGGTACTCGGATTAGGCCTTTGAAACGCCCCTGTACAAAACCTAGCAATATGGCCAACCTGCTGGCATTGAAAGCATATTGGTCTACCAGATGGATCATACCTGGGTTCTTGCCTGGGTCTGCGCTGATCTCTCTCTTCCTGCATCTGCTCAAGCCTCTTGGTTAAGCTATCAAGCTTCTCTTCCTGTTTCCGCATAGCCTCCCTAGGGTCGCATAAGAGAGGATCTGGGTTAGAAACAACCTGGGTACTCTCTGCCACCACTGTGCTTGCTGCACATGTGTAGGCTGCTTTACCTATAAAAACATCCTCCTCAATGAACAAGATGGCCTCCTGACGCAGGGCTAAAAACTTAATTGTAGGATCCTGTCTAATAATTTTTTTAAATTCTCTACAGAGAGCCGGGTCCCTAACACTTTCAGCAAATTGTCTCCCCACTGCTTGTTCCCCGCAAAGTTCATTGCCATGATTACAACGATTTATCAGTTCAGCTAATGACAACAAAGCATGGGAATATTCTCTCAAACTCTCCCCTTCCCTCTGCCTCCTGTCAAAAAACCGTTTCTGGGCCTGAGTTAAAGAGCAAGGGTCCGTATGCTTCCTTCAAAGTTTCTAAGAGCCTCTCTGGGTCCTTCCTCACCTCTTCTGGACAGTTTTTGATTTCTTGCTGTGCTTCCCCGTCTAGATGGTCATAAAGATAGGCTGCCTGTTCCTTAGGCTTATACCTGCAAAAGTTCACAGAATTATGTACATCATCTACCCATTCATAATATGTCGTAGTACCCGCATGCCCAGAAAACCTAGCACCCTTCTTGTCTTTGGGTATATACACAAGTTCAATGGTAGGGATTACTGTTGTAAAAACTGACGACCTAGTTGGAGATTGGCGTTGTGATTGCGGAGACGTTATCGGTGGTGTCTGTATGGCCGCATATAACTTGGATGCCAGGTCTTCATTTAGGTCTTTAAGGAAAGCCATCTGTGTCTTTTCAGACGCCAACCTTTCCTTTAAAACTTGCAAGTCCTGGACTGTCATGATGAGTCTGGAGGTCTACCACTTCCCCGCTGAGGTCTTCGGCCTATGTCACCGTTTCCTTTCCGTATTGCTCTAATCCCGATCCACTGTTTGACCCTACTCGCAGCGCCAAACTGTAATTAGTTTCCCTCACTAAAAAGGCACCGAGAATTAGTATAAAAATAGATTTTATTGTAAGGCTCAGTAGTGGATCAGGTATTTAACCGCTCAAGGAAACGGTGACATAGACCACATCCAAAACACAGAAAGCCGATGAGATGACATAAATCAGCTTCCCGACACTCGCTGCAATCAGCCCGGATGACAAACAATGCTGCCAGCGTGCACCTCAAGTACGGATGTGACCCTACAAGCTCACACCCAGTTATATTGGCACAAACCCTAGGTGTGGCCTTACCGTCACACCCTCTGGAGCCACACCCATATCACACTATCATATTCTTACTCAACATATCGATAATACAGGCCAACTGACAACTGGGACTGGGCTGTGAGTGTGAGGAAAGGCAAAAAACAATGACAGCTACATTAGCCTGCCTAGCCAGCCAGTTGTACTGTTTAGTGAAGGTTTTTAAAATTATAGTTACAAAGTAAAAACAAATGGGTGAAACTTATAGGTTAGTTACAACTTTTAATTGACAAAATTACAACAGATGTTAAGAAACTTGACTTTAATCGAAGAATCGCCTCACATGGTCACTTCCGATTCCTTTCCGGTCTCTGGTGAGCTAGCTATCTTCCTAGCTATCCACAAAATGTCAGACGCTTGGCGTAGCGGCGTCCTTCATTGCAGACGCTTGGCGTAGCGGCGTCCATCGTTGCAGACGTTTGGCATAGCGGCGTCCATCGTTGCAGACGCTTGGCGTAGCGGCGTCCATCATTGCAGACGCTTCACGTAGCGGCGTCCATGATTGTCAGGCGTAGCGACGGTTGTGTGTTGTTCTGGTGTGCGAGGGCACTTGTCACCCCCCATAGTGTGACATGTAACTCGTCTGCAAAGCTAACAATCACTGCCACCACTACGTCTTCAATTTTTTCGAAGGTCTAGCTACAGCTAAGCTAGAGCTAACTAGCTCTAGCTTTTGTTAGGTGATGCACTAGCGATACAACTGAACAAACGCGGTCTCGGTGGAAACGGTCAAATTTTACTGCTGTGAAATCACTTTCAATGTACTAAATCCCTT